>NC_133335.1:147250449-147550449 GCF_042186555.1 Aquarana catesbeiana | reverse complement strand
GCGACCTCTGCACAGTGTTCAGCTAAAGATACAAGTTAGTGTAGTGTGCGTCCTCTGAACAGTGTTCAGCTAAAACTACAAGTTAGTGTAGTGCGACCTCTGCACAGTGTTCAGCTAAAGCTACAAGTTAGTGTAGTGCGTCCTCTGAACAGTGTTCAGCTAAAACTACAAGTTAGTGTAGTGCGACCTCTGCACAGTGTTCAGCTAAAGCTACAAGTTAGTGTAGTGCGTACTCTGAACAGTGTTCAGCTAAAACTACAAGTTAGTGTAGTGCGACCTCTGCACAGTGTTCAGCTAAAGATACAAGTTAGTGTAGTCCGTCCTCCTCACAGTGTTCAGCTAAAACTACAAGTTAGTGTAGTGTGACCTTTGCACAGTGTTCAGCTAAAGCTACAAGTTAGTGTAGTGTGTCCTCCTCACAGTGTTCAGCTAAAACTACAAGTTAGTGTAGTGCGACCTCTGCACAGTGTTCAGCTAAAGATACAAGTTAGTGTAGTGCGTCCTCTGAACAGTGTTCAGCTAAAACTACAAGTTAGTGTAGTGCGACCTATGCACAGTGTTCAGCTAAAGCTACAAGTTAGTGTAGTGCGACCTCTGCACAGTGTTCAGCTAAAGCTACAAGTTAGTGTAGTGCGTCCTCTGAACAGTGTTCAGCTAAAACTACAAGTTAGTGTAGTGCGACCTCTGCACAGTGTTCAGCTAAAGCTACAAGTTAGTGTAGTGCGTACTCTGAACAGTGTTCAGCTAAAACTACAAGTTAGTGTAGTGCGACCTCTGCACAGTGTTCAGCTAAAGATACAAGTTAGTGTAGTCCGTCCTCCTCACAGTGTTCAGCTAAAACTACAAGTTAGTGTAGTGTGACCTTTGCACAGTGTTCAGCTAAAGCTACAAGCTAGTGTAGTGTGTCCTCCTCACAGTGTTCAGCTAAAACTACAAGTTAGTGTAGTGCGACCTCTGCACAGTGTTCAGCTAAAGATACAAGTTAGTGTAGTGCGTCCTCTGAACAGTGTTCAGCTAAAACTACAAGTTAGTGTAGTGCGACCTCTGCACAGTGTTCAGCTAAAGCTACAAGTTAGTGTAGTGCGACCTCTGCACAGTGTTCAGCTAAAGCTACAAGTTAGTGTAGTGTGTACCCTGAACAGTGTTCAGCTAAAACTACAAGTTAGTGTAGTGCGACCTCTGCACAGTGTTCAGCTAAAGCTACAAGTTAGTGTAGTGCGTCCTCCTCACAGTGTTCAGCTAAAACTACAAGTTAGTGTAGTGCGACCTCTGCACAGTGTTCAGCTAAAGATACAAGTTAGTGTAGTGCGTCCTCTGAACAGTGTTCAGCTAAAACTACAAGTTAGTGTAGTGCGACCTCTGCACAGTGTTCAGCTAAAGCTACAAGTTAGTGTAGTGCGTCCTCTGAACAGTGTTCAGCTAAAACTACAAGTTAGTGTAGTGCGACCTCTGCACAGTGTTCAGCTAAAGCTACAAGTTAGTGTAGTGCGTACTCTGAACAGTGTTCAGCTAAAACTACAAGTTAGTGTAGTGCGACCTCTGCACAGTGTTCAGCTAAAGATACAAGTTAGTGTAGTGCGTCCTCCTCACAGTGTTCAGCTAAAACTACAAGTTAGTGTAGTGTAACCTCTACACAGTGTTCAGCTAAAGCTACAAGTTAGTGTAGTGCGTCCTCCTCACAGTGTTCAGCTAAAACTACAAGTTAGTGTAGTGCGACCTCTGCACAGTGTTCAGCTAAAGATACAAGTTAGTGTAGTGCGTCCTCTGAACAGTGTTAAGCTAAAACTACAAGTTAGTGTAGTGCGACCTCTGCACAGTGTTCAGCTAAAGCTACAAGTTAGTGTAGTGCGTCCTCTGAACAGTGTTCAGCTAAAACTACAAGTTAGTGTAGTGCGACCTCTGCACAGTGTTCAGCTAAAGCTACAAGTTAGTGTAGTGCATCCTCCTCACAGTGTTCAGCTAAAACTACAAGTTAGTGTAGTGCCAGCTCTGCACAGTGTTCAGCTAAAGCTACCTGTAGAAGGTTGGTGGGGTTTTCCTGATCCTATCACTACCGCAGGCAGCTAAATAAGCTACAAGTTAGTTTTTTGCGAGCTCTGCACAGTGTTCACCTAAAGCTACATGTAGAAGGTTGGTGGTGTTTTCCTGATCCTATCACTACCACAGGCAGCTAAATAAGCTACAAGTTAGTTTTTTGCGAGCTCTGCACAGTGTTCAACTAAAAATACCTGTAGAAGGTTGGTGGTGTTTTCCTGATAATATCACTACCACAGGCAACTAAATAAGCTACAAGTTAGTGTAGTGCATCCTCCTCACAGTGTTCAGCTAAAACTACAAGTTAGTGTAGTGCACAGTGTTCAGCTAAAGCTACAAGTTAGGGTAGTGCGTCCTTCTCACAATGTTCAGCTAAAGATACAAGTTAGTGTAGTGCATCCTCCTCACAGTGTTCAGCTAAAACTACAAGTTAGTGTAGTGCGACCTCTGCACAGTGTTCAGCTAAAGCTACAAGTTAGTGCAGTGCCTCCTCCGAACAGTGTTCAGCTAAAACTACAAGTTAGTGTAGTGCGACCTCTGCACAGTGTTCAGCTAAAGATACAAGTTGGTGTAGTGCGTCCTCCTCACAGTGTTCAGCTAAAACTACAAGTTAGTGTAGTGCGACCTCTGCACAGTGTTAAGCTAAAGCTACAAGTTAGTGTAGTGCGTCCTCCTCACAGTGTTCAGCTAAAACTACAAGTTAGTGTAGTGCGACCTCTGCACAGTATTCAGCTAAAGATACAAGTTAGTGTAGTGCTTCCTCTGAACAGTGTTCAGCTAAAACTACAAGTTAGTGTAGTGCGACCTCTGCACAGTGTTCAGCTAAAGCTACAAGTTAGTGTAGTGCGTCCTCTGAGCAGTGTTCAGCTAAAACTACAAGTTTGTGTAGTGCGACCTCTGCACAGTGTTCAGCTAAAGCTACAAGTTAGTGTAGTGCGTCCTCTGAACAGTGTTCAGCTAAAGCTACAAGTTAGTGTAGTGCATCCTCCTCACAGTGTTCAGCTAAAACTACAAGTTAGTGTAGTGCCAGCTCTGCACAGTGTTCAGCTAAAGCTACCTGTAGAAGGTTGGTGGGGTTTTCCTGATTCTATCACTACCGCAGGCAGCTAAATAAGCAACAAGTTAGTTTTTTGCGAGCTCTGCACAGTGTTCACCTTAAGCTACCTGTAGAAGGTTGATGGTGTTTTCCTGATCCTATCACTATCACAGGCAGCTAAATAAGCTACAAGTTAGTTTTTTGCGAGCTCTGCACAGTGTTCACCTAAAGCTACCTGTAGAAGGTTGGTGGTGTTTTCCTGATAATATCACTACCACAGGCAACTAAATAAGCTACAAGTTAGTGTAGTGCGTCCTCCTCACAGTGTTCAGCTAAAACTACAAGTTAGTGTAGTGCACAGTGTTCAGCTAAAGCTACAAGTTAGGGTAGTGCGTCCTCCTCACAATGTTCAGCTAAAGATACAAGTTAGTGTAGTGCATCCTCCTCACAGTGTTCAGCTAAAACTACAAGTTAGTGTAGTGCGACCTCTGCACAGTGTTCAGATAAAGCTACAAGTTAGTGCAGTGCGTTCTCCGAACAGTGTTCAGCTAAAACTACAAGTTAGTGTAGTGCGACCTCTGCACAGTGTTCAGCTAATGATACAAGTTAGTGTAGTGCGTCCTCTGAACAGTGTTCAGCTAAAACTACAAGTTAGTGTAGTGCGACCTCTGCACAGTATTCAGCTAAAGCTACAAGTTAGTGTAGTGCCAGCTCTGCACAGTGTTCAGCTAAAGCTACCTGTAGAAGGTTGGTGGGGTTTTCCTGATCCTATCACTACCGCAGGCAGCTAAATAAGATACAAGTTAGTTTTTTGCGAGCTCTGCACAGTGTTCACCTAAAGCTACCTGTAGAAGGTTGGTGGTGTTTTCCTGATAATATCACTACCACAGGCAACTAAATAAGCTACAAATTAGTGTAGTGCGTCCTCCTCACAGTGTTCAGCTAAAACTACAAGTTAGTTTAGTGCACAGTGTTCAGCTAAAGCTACAAGTTAGGGTAGTGCGTCTTCCTCACAATGTTCAGCTAAAGATACAAGTTAGTGTAGTGCATCCTCCTCACAGTGTTCAGCTAAAACTACAAGTTAGTGTAGTGCGACCTCTGCACAGTGTTCAGCTAAAGCTACAAGTTAGTGCAGTGCCTCCTCCTCATAGTGTTCAGCTAAAACTACAAGTTAGTGTAGTGCGACCTCTGCACAGTGTTCAGCTAAAGATACAAGTTAGTGTAGTGCGTCCTCCTCACAGTGTTTAGCTAAAACTACAAGTTAGTGTAGTGCGACCTCTGCACAGTGTTAAGCTAAAGCTACAAGTTAGTGTAGTGCGTCCTCCTCACAGTGTTCAGCTAAAACTACAAGTTAGTGTAGTGCGACCTCTGCACAGTGTTCAGCTAAAGATACAAGTTAGTGTAGTGCTTCCTCTGAACAGTGTTCAGCTAAAACTACAAGTTAGTGTAGTGCGACCTCTGCACAGTGTTCAGCTAAAGCTACAAGTTAGTGTAGTGCGTCCTCTGAGCAGTGTTCAGCTAAAACTACAAGTTTGTGTAGTGCGACCTCTGCACAGTGTTCAGCTAAAGCTACAAGTTAGTGTAGTGCGTCCTCTGAACAGTGTTCAGCTAAAGCTACAAGTTAGTGTAGTGCATCCTCCTCACAGTGTTCAGCTAAAACTACAAGTTAGTGTAGTGCCAGCTCTGCACAGTGTTCAGCTAAAGCTACCTGTAGAAGGTTGGTGGGGTTTTCCTGATCCTATCACTACCGCAGGCAGCTAAATAAGCTACAAGTTAGTTTTTTGCGAGCTCTGCACAGTGTTCACCTAAAGCTACCTGTAGAAGGTTGATGGTGTTTTCCTGATCCTATCACTATCACAGGCAGCTAAATAAGCTACAAGTTAGTTTTTTGCGAGCTCTGCACAATGTTCACCTAAAGCTACCTGTAGAAGGTTGGTGGTGTTTTCCTGATAATATCACTACCACAGGCAACTAAATAAGCTACAAGTTAGTGTAGTGCGTCCTCCTCACAGTGTTCAGCTAAAACTACAAGTTAGTGTAGTGCACAGTGTTCAGCTAAAGCTACAAGTTAGGGTAGTGCGTCCTCCTCACAATGTTCAGCTAAAGATACAAGTTAGTGTAGTGCATCCTCCTCACAGTGTTCAGCTAAAACTACAAGTTAGTGTAGTGCGACCTCTGCACAGTGTTCAGCTAAAGCTACAAGTTAGTGCAGTGCGTCCTCCGAACAGTGTTCAGCTAAAACTACAAGTTAGTGTAGTGCGACCTCTGCACAGTGTTCAGCTAATGATACAAGTTAGTGTAGTGCGTCCTCTGAACAGTGTTCAGCTAAAACTACAAGTTAGTGTAGTGCGACCTCTGCACAGTGTTCAGCTAAAGCTACAAGTTAGTGTAGTGCGTCCTCTGAACAGTGTTTTGCTAAAACTACAAGTTAGTGTAGTGCGACCTCTGCACAGTGTTCAGCTAAAGCTACAAGTTAGTGTAGTGCGTACTCTGAACAGTGTTCAGCTAAAACTACAAGTTAGTGTAGTGCGACCTCTACACAGTGTTCAACTAAAGCTACAAGTTAGTGTAGTGTGTCCTCCTCACAGTGTTCAGCTAAAACTACAAGTTAGTGTAGTGCGACCTCTGCACAGTGTTCAGCTAAAACTACAAGTTAGTGTAGTGCATCCTCTGAACAGTGTTCAGCTAAAGCTACAAGTTAGTTTAGTGCATCCTCCTCACAGTGTTCAGCTAAAACTACAAGTTAGTGTAGTGCGACCTCTGCACAGTGTTCAGCTAAAGCTACAAGTTAGTGCAGTGCATCCTCTGAACAGTGTTCAGCTAAAACTACAAGTTAGTGTAGTGCAACCTCTGCACAGTGTTCATCTAAAGATACAAGTTAGTGTAGTGCGTCCTCCTCACAGTGTTCAGCTAAAACTACAAGTTAATGTAGTTCGACCTTTGCACAGTGTTCAGCTAAAGCTACAAGTTAGTGTAGTGCGTCCTCCTCACAGTGTTCAGCTAAAACTACAAGTTAGTGTAGTGCGACCTCTGCACAGTGTTCAGCTAAAGATACAAGTTAGTGTAGTGCGTCCTCTGAACAGTGTTAAGCTAAAACTACAAGTTAGTGTAGTGCGACCTCTGCACAGTGTTCAGCTAAAGCTACAAGTTAGTGTAGTGCGTCCTCTGAACAGTGTTCAGCTAAAACTACAAGTTAGTGTAGTGCGACCTCTGCACAGTGTTCAGCTAAAGCTATAAGTTAGTGTAGTGCATCCTCCTCACAGTGTTCAGCTAAAACTACAAGTTAGTGTAGTGCGACCTCTGCACAGTGTTCAGCTAAAGATACAAGTTAGTGTAGTGCGACCTCTGCACAGTGTTCAGCTAAAGCTACAAGTTAGTGTAGTGCGACCTCTGAACAGTGTTCAGCTAAAACTACAAGTTAGTGTAGTGCGACCTCTGCACAGTGTTCAGCTAAAGCTACAAGTTAGTGTAGTGCGTACTCTGAACAATGTTCAGCTAAAACTACAAGTTAGTGTAGTGCGACCTCTGCACAGTGTTCAGCTAAAACTACAAGTTAGTGTAGTGTGTCCTCCTCACAGTGTTCAGCTAAAACTACAAGTTAATGTAGTGTGTCCTCCTCACAGTGTTCAGCTAAAACTACAAGTTAGTGTAGTGCGACCTCTGCACAGTGTTCAGCTAAAGCTACAAGTTAGTGTAGTGCGACCTCTGCACAGTGTTCAACTAAAGCTACAAGTTAATGTAGTGTGTCCTCCTCACAGTGTTCAGCTAAAACTACAAGTTAGTGTAGTGCGACCTCTGCACAGTGTTCAGCTAAAGCTACAAGTTAGTGTAGTGCGAGCTCTGCACAGTGTTCAGCTAAAGCTACCTGTAGAAGGTTGGTGGTGTTTTCCTGATCCTATCACTACCGCAGGCAGCTAAATAAGCTACAAGTTAGTTTTTTGCGAGCTCTGCACAGTGTTCACCT
Source organism: Aquarana catesbeiana (assembly GCF_042186555.1). Taxonomy (NCBI): domain Eukaryota; kingdom Metazoa; phylum Chordata; class Amphibia; order Anura; family Ranidae; genus Aquarana; species Aquarana catesbeiana. The sequence goes on along the minus strand of NC_133335.1, from coordinate 147,543,415 downwards.
AAAGCTACCTGTGGAAGGTTGGTGGTGTTTTCCTGATCCTATCACTACCACAGGCAGCTAAATAAGCTACAAGTTAGTTTTTTGCGAGCTCTGCACAGTGTTCACCTAAAGCTACCTGTAGAAGGTTGGTGGTGTTTTCCTGATAATATCACTACCACAGGCAACTAAATAAGCTACAAGTTAGTGTAGTGCGTCCTCCTCACAGTGTTCAGCTAAAACTACGAGTTAGTGTAGTGCACAGTGTTCAGCTAAAGCTACAAGTTAGGGTAATGCGTCCTCCTCACAATGTTCAACTAAAGATACAAGTTAGTGTAGTGCGACCTCTGCACAGTGTTCAGCTAAAGCTACAAGTTAGTGTAGTGCGTCCTCTGAACAGTGTTCAGCTAAAACTAAAAGTTAGTGTAGTGCGACCTCTGCACAGTGTTCAGCTAAAGCTACAAGTTAGTGTAGTGCGACCTCTGCACAGTGTTCAGCTAAAGCTACAAGTTAGTGTAGTGCGTACTCTGAACAGTGTTCAGCTAAAACTACAAGTTAGTGTAGTGCGACCTCTGCACAGTATTCAACTAAAGCTACAAGTTAGTGTAGTGTGTCCTCCTCACAGTGTTCAGCTAAAACTACAAGTTAGTGTAGTGCGACCTCTGCACAGTGTTCAGCTAAAGCTACAAGTTAGTGTAGTGCGAGCTCTGCACAGTGTTCAGCTAAAGCTACCTGTAGAAGGTTGGTGGTGTTTTCCTGATCCTATCACTACCGCAGGCAGCTAAATACGCTACAAGTTAGTTTTTTTCGAGCTCTGCATAGTGTTCACCTAAAGCTACCTGTAGAAGGTTGGTGGTGTTTTCCTGATCCTATCACTACCACAGGCAGCTAAATAAGCTACAAGTTAGTTTTTTGCGAGCTCTGCACAGTGTTCACCTAAAGCTACCTGTAGAAGGTTGGTGGTGTTTTCCTGATAATATCACTACCACAGGCAACTAAATAAGCTACAAGTTAGTGTAGTGCGTCCTCCTCACAGTGTTCAGCTAAAACTACAAGTTAGTGTAGTGCACAGTGTTCAGCTAAAGCTACAAGTTAGGGTAGTGCGTCCTCCTCACAATGTTCAGCTAAAGATACAAGTTAGTGTAGTGCATCCTCCTCACAGTGTTCAGCTAAAACTACAAGTTAGTGTAGTGCGACCTCTGCACAGTGTTCAGCTAAAGCTACAAGTTAGTGCAGTGCGTCCTCCGAACAGTGTTCAGCTAAAACTACAAGTTAGTGTAGTGCGACCTCTGCACAGTGTTCAGCTAATGATACAAGTTAGTGTAGTGCGTCCTCTGAACAGTGTTCAGCTAAAACTACAAGTTAGTGTAGTGCGACCTCTGCACAGTGTTCAGCTAAAGCTACAAGTTAGTGTAGTGCGTCCTCTGAACAGTGTTTTGCTAAAACTACAAGTTAGTGTAGTGCGACCTCTGCACAGTGTTCAGCTAAAGCTACAAGTTAGTGTAGTGCGTCCTCTGAACAGTGTTCAGCTAAAGCTACAAGTTAGTGTAGTGCATCCTCCTCACAGTGTTCAGCTAAAACTACAAGTTAGTGTAGTGCCAGCTCTGCACAGTGTTCAGCTAAAGCTACCTGTAGAAGGTTGGTGGGGTTTTCCTGATCCTATCACTACCGCAGGCAGCTAAATAAGCTACAAGTTAGTTTTTTGCGAGCTCTGCACAGTGTTCACCTAAAGCTACCTGTAGAAGGTTGATGGTGTTTTCCTGATCCTATCACTATCACAGGCAGCTAAATAAGCTACAAGTTAGTTTTTTGCGAGCTCTGCACAATGTTCACCTAAAGCTACCTGTAGAAGGTTGGTGGTGTTTTCCTGATAATATCACTACCACAGGCAACTAAATAAGCTACAAGTTAGTGTAGTGCGTCCTCCTCACAGTGTTCAGCTAAAACTACAAGTTAGTGTAGTGCACAGTGTTCAGCTAAAGCTACAAGTTAGGGTAGTGCGTCCTCCTCACAATGTTCAGCTAAAGATACAAGTTAGTGTAGTGCATCCTCCTCACAGTGTTCAGCTAAAACTACAAGTTAGTGTAGTGCGACCTCTGCACAGTGTTCAGCTAAAGCTACAAGTTAGTGCAGTGCGTCCTCCGAACAGTGTTCAGCTAAAACTACAAGTTAGTGTAGTGCGACCTCTGCACAGTGTTCAGCTAATGATACAAGTTAGTGTAGTGCGTCCTCTGAACAGTGTTCAGCTAAAACTACAAGTTAGTGTAGTGCGACCTCTGCACAGTGTTCAGCTAAAGCTACAAGTTAGTGTAGTGCGTCCTCTGAACAGTGTTTTGCTAAAACTACAAGTTAGTGTAGTGCGACCTCTGCACAGTGTTCAGCTAAAGCTACAAGTTAGTGTAGTGCGTACTCTGAACAGTGTTCAGCTAAAACTACAAGTTAGTGTAGTGCGACCTCTACACAGTGTTCAACTAAAGCTACAAGTTAGTGTAGTGTGTCCTCCTCACAGTGTTCAGCTAAAACTACAAGTTAGTGTAGTGCGACCTCTGCACAGTGTTCAGCTAAAACTACAAGTTAGTGTAGTGCATCCTCTGAACAGTGTTCAGCTAAAGCTACAAGTTAGTTTAGTGCATCCTCCTCACAGTGTTCAGCTAAAACTACAAGTTAGTGTAGTGCGACCTCTGCACAGTGTTCAGCTAAAGCTACAAGTTAGTGCAGTGCATCCTCTGAACAGTGTTCAGCTAAAACTACAAGTTAGTGTAGTGCAACCTCTGCACAGTGTTCATCTAAAGATACAAGTTAGTGTAGTGCGTCCTCCTCACAGTGTTCAGCTAAAACTACAAGTTAATGTAGTTCGACCTTTGCACAGTGTTCAGCTAAAGCTACAAGTTAGTGTAGTGCGTCCTCCTCACAGTGTTCAGCTAAAACTACAAGTTAGTGTAGTGCGACCTCTGCACAGTGTTCAGCTAAAGATACAAGTTAGTGTAGTGCGTCCTCTGAACAGTGTTAAGCTAAAACTACAAGTTAGTGTAGTGCGACCTCTGCACAGTGTTCAGCTAAAGCTACAAGTTAGTGTAGTGCGTCCTCTGAACAGTGTTCAGCTAAAACTACAAGTTAGTGTAGTGCGACCTCTGCACAGTGTTCAGCTAAAGCTATAAGTTAGTGTAGTGCATCCTCCTCACAGTGTTCAGCTAAAACTACAAGTTAGTGTAGTGCGACCTCTGCACAGTGTTCAGCTAAAGATACAAGTTAGTGTAGTGCGACCTCTGCACAGTGTTCAGCTAAAGCTACAAGTTAGTGTAGTGCGACCTCTGAACAGTGTTCAGCTAAAACTACAAGTTAGTGTAGTGCGACCTCTGCACAGTGTTCAGCTAAAGCTACAAGTTAGTGTAGTGCGTACTCTGAACAATGTTCAGCTAAAACTACAAGTTAGTGTAGTGCGACCTCTGCACAGTGTTCAGCTAAAACTACAAGTTAGTGTAGTGTGTCCTCCTCACAGTGTTCAGCTAAAACTACAAGTTAATGTAGTGTGTCCTCCTCACAGTGTTCAGCTAAAACTACAAGTTAGTGTAGTGCGACCTCTGCACAGTGTTCAGCTAAAGCTACAAGTTAGTGTAGTGCGACCTCTGCACAGTGTTCAACTAAAGCTACAAGTTAATGTAGTGTGTCCTCCTCACAGTGTTCAGCTAAAACTACAAGTTAGTGTAGTGCGACCTCTGCACAGTGTTCAGCTAAAGCTACAAGTTAGTGTAGTGCGAGCTCTGCACAGTGTTCAGCTAAAGCTACCTGTAGAAGGTTGGTGGTGTTTTCCTGATCCTATCACTACCGCAGGCAGCTAAATAAGCTACAAGTTAGTTTTTTGCGAGCTCTGCACAGTGTTCACCTAAAGCTACCTGTGGAAGGTTGGTGGTGTTTTCCTGATCCTATCACTACCACAGGCAGCTAAATAAGCTACAAGTTAGTTTTTTGCGAGCTCTGCACAGTGTTCACCTAAAGCTACCTGTAGAAGGTTGGTGGTGTTTTCCTGATAATATCACTACCACAGGCAACTAAATAAGCTACAAGTTAGTGTAGTGCGTCCTCCTCACAGTGTTCAGCTAAAACTACGAGTTAGTGTAGTGCACAGTGTTCAGCTAAAGCTACAAGTTAGGGTAATGCGTCCTCCTCACAATGTTCAGCTAAAGATACAAGTTAGTGTAGTGCGACCTCTGCACAGTGTTCAGCTAAAGCTACAAGTTAGTGTAGTGCGTCCTCTGAACAGTGTTCAGCTAAAACTAAAAGTTAGTGTAGTGCGACCTCTGCACAGTGTTCAGCTAAAGCTACAAGTTAGTGTAGTGCGACCTCTGCACAGTGTTCAGCTAAAGCTACAAGTTAGTGTAGTGCGTACTCTGAACAGTGTTCAGCTAAAACTACAAGTTAGTGTAGTGCGACCTCTGCACAGTATTCAACTAAAGCTACAAGTTAGTGTAGTGTGTCCTCCTCACAGTGTTCAGCTAAAACTACAAGTTAGTGTAGTGCGACCTCTGCACAGTGTTCAGCTAAAGCTACAAGTTAGTGTAGTGCGAGCTCTGCACAGTGTTCAGCTAAAGCTACCTGTAGAAGGTTGGTGGTGTTTTCCTGATCCTATCACTACCGCAGGCAGCTAAATACGCTACAAGTTAGTTTTTTTCGAGCTCTGCATAGTGTTCACCTAAAGCTACCTGTAGAAGGTTGGTGGTGTTTTCCTGATCCTATCACTACCACAGGCAGCTAAATAAGCTACAAGTTAGTTTTTTGCGAGCTCTGCACAGTGTTCACCTAAAGCTACCTGTAGAAGGTTGGTGGTGTTTTCCTGATAATATCACTACCACAGGCAACTAAATAAGCTACAAGTTAGTGTAGTGCGTCCTCCTCACAGTGTTCAGCTAAAACTACAAGTTAGTGTAGTGCACAGTGTTCAGCTAAAGCTACAAGTTAGGGTAGTGCGTCCTCCTCACAATGTTTAGCTAAAGATACAAGTTAGTGTAGTGCATCCTCCTCACAGTGTTCAGCTAAAACTACAAGTTAGTGTAGTGCGACCTCTGCACAGTGTTCAGCTAAAGCTACAAGTTAGTGCAGTGCGTCCTCCGAACAGTGTTCAGCTAAAACTACAAGTTAGTGTAGTGCGACCTCTGCACAGTGTTCAGCTAATGATACAAGTTAGTGTAGTGCGTCCTCTGAACAGTGTTCAGCTAAAACTACAAGTTAGTGTAGTGCGACCTCTGCACAGTGTTCAGCTAAAGCTACAAGTTAGTGTAGTGCGTCCTCTGAACAGTGTTTTGCTAAAACTACAAGTTAGTGTAGTGCGACCTCTGCACAGTGTTCAGCTAAAGCTACAAGTTAGTGTAGTGCGTACTCTGAACAGTGTTCAGCTAAAACTACAAGTTAGTGTAGTGCGACCTCTACACAGTGTTCAACTAAAGCTACAAGTTAGTGTAGTGTGTCCTCCTCACAGTGTTCAGCTAAAACTACAAGTTAGTGTAGTGCGACCTCTGCACAGTGTTCAGCTAAAACTACAAGTTAGTGTAGTGCATCCTCTGAACAGTGTTCAGCTAAAGCTACAAGTTAGTTTAGTGCATCCTCCTCACAGTGTTCAGCTAAAACTACAAGTTAGTGTAGTGCGACCTCTGCACAGTGTTCAGCTAAAGCTACAAGTTAGTGCAGTGCATCCTCTGAACAGTGTTCAGCTAAAACTACAAGTTAGTGTAGTGCAACCTCTGCACAGTGTTCATCTAAAGATACAAGTTAGTGTAGTGCGTCCTCCTCACAGTGTTCAGCTAAAACTACAAGTTAATGTAGTTCGACCTTTGCACAGTGTTCAGCTAAAGCTACAAGTTAGTGTAGTGCGTCCTCCTCACAGTGTTCAGCTAAAACTACAAGTTAGTGTAGTGCGACCTCTGCACAGTGTTCAGCTAAAGATACAAGTTAGTGTAGTGCGTCCTCTGAACAGTGTTAAGCTAAAACTACAAGTTAGTGTAGTGCGACCTCTGCACAGTGTTCAGCTAAAGCTACAAGTTAGTGTAGTGCGTCCTCTGAACAGTGTTCAGCTAAAACTACAAGTTAGTGTAGTGCGACCTCTGCACAGTGTTCAGCTAAAGCTATAAGTTAGTGTAGTGCATCCTCCTCACAGTGTTCAGCTAAAACTACAAGTTAGTGTAGTGCGACCTCTGCACAGTGTTCAGCTAAAGATACAAGTTAGTGTAGTGCGACCTCTGCACAGTGTTCAGCTAAAGCTACAAGTTAGTGTAGTGCGACCTCTGAACAGTGTTCAGCTAAAACTACAAGTTAGTGTAGTGCGACCTCTGCACAGTGTTCAGCTAAAGCTACAAGTTAGTGTAGTGCGTACTCTGAACAATGTTCAGCTAAAACTACAAGTTAGTGTAGTGCGACCTCTGCACAGTGTTCAGCTAAAACTACAAGTTAGTGTAGTGTGTCCTCCTCACAGTATTCAGCTAAAACTACAAGTTAATGTAGTGTGTCCTCCTCACAGTGTTCAGCTAAAACTACAAGTTAGTGTAGTGCGACCTCTGCACAGTGTTCAGCTAAAGCTACAAGTTAGTGTAGTGCGAGCTCTGCACAGTGTTCAGCTAAAGCTACCTGTAGAAGGTTGGTGGTGTTTTCCTGATCCTATCACTACCACAGGCAGCTAAATAAGCTACAAGTTAGTTTTTTGCGAGCTCTGCACAGTGTTCACCTAAAGCTACCTGTGGAAGGTTGGTGGTGTTTTCCTGATCCTATCACTACCACAGGCAGCTAAATAAGCTACAAGTTAGTTTTTTGCGAGCTCTGCACAGTGTTCACCTAAAGCTACCTGTAGAAGGTTGGTGGTGTTTTCCTGATAATATCACTACCACAGGCAACTAAATAAGCTACAAGTTAGTGTAGTGCGTCCTCCTCACATTGTTCAGCTAAAACTACGAGTTAGTGTAGTGCACAGTGTTCAGCTAAAGCTACAAGTTAGGGTAATGCGTCCTCCTCACAATGTTCAGCTAAAGATACAAGTTAGTGTAGTGCGACCTCTGCACAGTGTTCAGCTAAAGCTACAAGTTAGTGTAGTGCGTCCTCTGAACAGTGTTCAGCTAAAACTAAAAGTTAGTGTAGTGCGACCTCTGCACAGTGTTCAGCTAAAGCTACAAGTTAGTGTAGTGCGACCTCTGCACAGTGTTCAGCTAAAGCTACAAGTTAGTGTAGTGCGTACTCTGAACAGTGTTCAGCTAAAACTACAAGTTAGTGTAGTGCGACCTCTGCACAGTATTCAACTAAAGCTACAAGTTAGTGTAGTGTGTCCTCCTCACAGTGTTCAGCTAAAACTACAAGTTAGTGTAGTGCGACCTCTGCACAGTGTTCAGCTAAAGCTACAAGTTAGTGTAGTGCGAGCTCTGCACAGTGTTCAGCTAAAGCTACCTGTAGAAGGTTGGTGGTGTTTTCCTGATCCTATCACTACCGCAGGCAGCTAAATACGCTACAAGTTAGTTTTTTTCGAGCTCTGCATAGTGTTCACCTAAAGCTACCTGTAGAAGGTTGGTGGTGTTTTCCTGATCCTATCACTACCACAGGCAGCTAAATAAGCTACAAGTTAGTTTTTTGCGAGCTCTGCACAGTGTTCACCTAAAGCTACCTGTAGAAGGTTGGTGGTGTTTTCCTGATAATATCACTACCACAGGCAACTAAATAAGCTACAAGTTAGTGTAGTGCGTCCTCCTCACAGCGTTCAGCTAAAACTACAAGTTAGTGTAGTGCACAGTGTTCAGCTAAAGCTAAAAGTTAGGGTAATGCGTCCTCCTCACAATGTTCAGCTAAAGATACAACTTAGTGTAGTGCATCCTCCTCACAGTGTTCAGCTAAAACTACAAGTTAGTGTAGTGCGACCTCTGCACAGTGTTCAACTAAAGCTACAAGTTAGTGCAGTGCATCCTCTGAACAGTGTTCAGCTAAAACTACAAGTTAGTGTAGTGCAACCTCTGCACAGTGTTCAGCTAAAGATACAAGTTAGTGTAGTGCGTCCTCCTCACAGTGTTCAGCTAAAACTACAAGTTAATGTAGTTCGACCTTTGCACAGTGTTCAGCTAAAGCTACAAGTTAGTGTAGTGTGTCCTCCTCACAGTGTTCAGCTAAAACTACAAGTTAGTGTAGTGCGACCTCTGCACAGTGTTCAGCTAAAGATACAAGTTAGTGTAGTGCGTCCTCTGAACAGTGTTCAGCTAAAACTACAAGTTAGTGTAGTGCGACCTCTGCACAGTGTTCAGCTAAAGCTACAAGTTAGTGTAGTGCGTCCTCTGAACAGTGTTCAGCTAAAACTACAAGTTAGTGTAGTGCGACCTCTGCACAGTGTTAAGCTAAAGCTACAAGTTAGTGTAGTGCGTACTCTGAACAGTGTTCAGCTAAAACTACAAGTTAGTGTAGTGCGACCTCTGCACAGTGTTCAGCTAAAGCTACAAGTTAGTGTAGTGTGTCCTCCTCACAGTGTTCAGCTAAAACTACAAGTTAGTGTAGTGCGACCTCTGCACAGTGTTCAGCTAAAGCTACAAGTTAGTGCAGTGCATCCTCTGAACAGTGTTCAGCTAAAACTACAAGTTAGTGTAGTGCAACCTCTGCACAGTGTTCAGCTAAAGATACAAGTTAGTGTAGTGCGTCCTCCTCACAGTGTTCAGCTAAAACTACAAGTTAGTGTAGTGCGACCTTTGCACAGTGTTCAGCTAAAGCTACAAGTTAGTGTAGTGCATCCTCCTCACAGTGTTCAGCAAAAACTACAAGTTAGTGTAGTGCGACCTCTGCACAGTGTTCAACTAAAGATACAAGTTAGTGTAGTGCGTCCTCTGAACAGTGTTCAGCTAAAACTACAAGTTAGTGTAGTGCGACCTCTGCACAGTGTTCAGCTAAAGCTACAAGTTAGTGTAGTGCGTCCTCTGAACAGTGTTCAGCTAAAACTACAAGTTAGTGTAGTGCGACCTCTGCACAGTGTTCAGCTAAAGATACAAGTTAGTGTAGTGCGTACTCTGAACAGTGTTCAGCTAAAACTACAAGTTAGTGTAGTGCGACCTCTGCACAGTGTTCAGCTAAAGCTACAAGTTAGTGTAGTGCGTCCTCTGAACAGTGTTTAGCTAAAACTACAAGTTAGTGTAGTGCGACCTCTGCACAGTGTTCAGCTAAAGCTACAAGTTAGTGTAGTGCGTCCTCTGAACAGTGTTCAGCTAAAACTACAAGTTAGTGTAGTGCGACCTCTGCACAGTGTTCAGCTAAAGCTACAAGTTAGTGTAGTGCGTACTCTGAACAGTGTTTAGCTAAAGCTACAAGTTAGTGTAGTGCATCCTCCTCACAGTGTTCAGCTAAAACTACAAGTTAGTGTAGTGCGACCTCTACACAGTGTTCAGCTAAAGCTACAAGTTAGTGCAGTGCATCCTCTGAACAGTGTTCAGCTAAAACTACAAGTTAGTGTAGTGCAACCTCTGCACAGTGTTCAGCTAAAGATACAAGTTAGTGTAGTGCGTCCTCCTCACAGTGTTCAGCTAAAACTACAAGTTAGTGTAGTGTGACCTTTGCACAGTGTTCAGCTAAAGCTACAAGTTAGTGTAGTGTGTCCTCCTCACAGTGTTAAGCTAAAACTACAAGTTAGTGGAGTGCGACCTCTGCACAGTGTTCAGCTAAAGATACAAGTTAGTGTAGTGCGTCCTCTGAACAGTGTTCAGCTAAAACTACAAGTTAGAGTAGTGCGACCTCTGCACAGTGTTCAGCTAAAGCTACAAGTTAGTGTAGTGCGTCCACCTCACAGTGTTCAGCTAAAACTACAAGTTAGTGTAGTGCGACCTCTGCACAGTGTTCAGCTAAAGATACAAGTTAGTGTAGTGCGTCCTCTGAACAGTGTTCAGCTAAAACTACAAGTTAGTGTAGTGCGACCTCTGAACAGTGTTCAGCTAAAGCTACAAGTTAGTGTAGTGCGTCCTCCTCACAGTGTTCAGCTAAAACTACAAGTTAGTGTAGTGCGACCTTTGCACAGTGTTCAGCTAAAGATACAAGTTAGTGTAGTGTGCGTCCTCTGAACTGTGTTCAGCTAAAACTACAAGTTAGTGTAGTGCGACCTCTGCACAGTGTTCAGCTAAAGCTACAAGTTAGTGTAGTGCGTCCTCCTCACAGTGTTCAGCTAAAACTACAAGTTAGTGTAGTGCGACCTCTGCACAGTGTTCAGCTAAAGCTACAAGTTAGTGTAGTGTGCGTCCTCTGAACAGTGTTCAGCTAAAACTACAAGTTAGTGTAGTGCGACCTCTGCACAGTGTTCAGCTAAAGCTACAAGTTAGTGTAGTGCGTCCTCTGAACAGTGTTCAGCTAAAACTACAAGTTTGTGTAGTGCGACCTCTGCACAGTGTTCAGCTAAAGCTACAAGTTAGTGTAGTGCGTACTCTGAACAGTGTTCAGCTAAAACTACAAGTTAGTGTAGTGCGACCTCTGCACAGTGTTCAGCTAAAGATACAAGTTAGTGTAGTCCGTCCTCCTCACAGTGTTCAGCTAAAACTACAAGTTAGTGTAGTGTGACCTTTGCACAGTGTTCAGCTAAAGCTACAAGTTAGTGTAGTGTGTTCTCCTCACAGTGTTCAGCTAAAACTACAAGTTAGTGTAGTGCGACCTCTGCACAGTGTTCAGCTAAAGATACAAGTTAGTGTAGTGCGTCCTCTGAACAGTGTTCAGCTAAAACTACAAGTTAGTGTAGTGCGACCTCTGCACAGTGTTCAGCTAAAGCTACAAGTTAGTGTAGTGCGTCCTCCTCACAGTGTTCAGCTAAAACTACAAGTTAGTGTAGTGCGACCTCTGCACAGTGTTCAGCTAAAGATACAAGTTAGTGTAGTGTGCGTCCTCTGAACAGTGTTCAGCTAAAACTACAAGTTAGTGTAGTGCGACCTCTGCACAGTGTTCAGCTAAAGCTACAAGTTAGTGTAGTGCGTCCTCTGAACAGTGTTCAGCTAAAACTACAAGTTAGTGTAGTGCGACCTCTGCACAGTGTTCAGCTAAAGCTACAAGTTAGTGTAGTGCGTACTCTGAACAGTGTTCAGCTAAAACTACAAGTTAGTGTAGTGCGACCTCTGCACAGTGTTCAGCTAAAGATACAAGTTAGTGTAGTCCGTCCTCCTCACAGTGTTCAGCTAAAACTACAAGTTAGTGTAGTGTGACCTTTGCACAGTGTTCAGCTAAAGCTACAAGTTAGTGTAGTGTGTCCTCCTCACAGTGTTCAGCTAAAACTACAAGTTAGTGTAGTGCGACCTCTGCACAGTGTTCAGCTAAAGATACAAGTTAGTGTAGTGCGTCCTCTGAACAGTGTTCAGCTAAAACTACAAGTTAGTGTAGTGCGACCTCTGCACAGTGTTCAGCTAAAGCTACAAGTTAGTGTAGTGCGTCCTCTGAACAGTATTCAGCTAAAACTACAAGTTAGTGTAGTGCGACCTCTGCACAGTGTTCAGCTAAAGCTACAAGTTAGTGTAGTGCGTACCCTGAACAGTGTTCAGCTAAAACTACAAGTTAGTGTAGTGCGACCTGTGCACAGTGTTCAGCTAAAGCTACAAGTTAGTGTAGTGCGTCCTCCTCACAGTGTTCAGCTAAAACTACAAGTTAGTGTAGTGCGACCTCTGCACAGTGTTCAGCTAAAGATACAAGTTAGTGTAGTGCGTCCTCTGAACAGTGTTCAGCTAAAACTACAAGTTAGTGTAGTGCGACCTCTGCACAGTGTTCAGCTAAAGCTACAAGTTAGTGTAGTGCGTCCTCTGAACAGTGTTCAGCTAAAACTACAAGTTAGTGTAGTGCGACCTCTGCACAGTGTTCAGCTATAGCTACAAGTTAGTGTAGTGCGTACTCTGAACAGTGTTCAGCTAAAACTACAAGTTAGTGTAGTGCGACCTCTGCACAGTGTTCAGCTAAAGATACAAGTTAGTGTAGTGCGTCCTCCTCACAGTGTTCAGCTAAAACTACAAGTTAGTGTAGTGCAACCTCTACACAGTGTTCAGCTAAAGCTACAAGTTAGTGTAGTGCGTCCTCCTCACAGTGTTCAGCTAAAACTACAAGTTAGTGTAGTGCGACCTCTGCACAGTGTTCAGCTAAAGATACAAGTTAGTGTAGTGCGTCCTCTGAACAGTGTTAAGCTAAAACTACAAGTTAGTGTAGTGCGATCTCTGCACAGTGTTCAGCTAAAGCTACAAGTTAGTGTAGTGCGTCCTCTGAACAGTGTTCAGCTAAAACTACAAGTTAGTGTAGTGTGACCTCTGCACAGTGTTCAGCTAAAGCTACAAGTTAGTGTAGTGCATCCTCCTCACAGTGTTCAGCTAAAACTACAAGTTAGTGTAGTGCCAGCTCTGCACAGTGTTCAGCTAAAGCTACCTGTAGAAGGTTGGTGGGGTTTTCCTGATCCTATCACTACCGCAGGCAGCTAAATAAGCTACAAGTTAGTTTTTTGCGAGCTCTGCACAGTGTTCACCTAAAGCTACATGTAGAAGGTTGGTGGTGTTTTCCTGATCCTATCACTACCACAGGCAGCTAAATAAGCTACAAGTTAGTTTTTTGCGAGCTCTGCACAGTGTTCACCTAAAGCTACCTGTAGAAGGTTGGTGGTGTTTTCCTGATAATATCACTACCACAGGCAACTAAATAAGCTACAAGTTAGTGTAGTGCGTCCTCCTCACAGTGTTCAGCTAAAACTACAAGTTAGTGTAGTGCACAGTGTTCAGCTAAAGCTACAAGTTAGGGTAGTGCGTCCTCCTCACAATGTTCAGCTAAAGATACAAGTTAGTGTAGTGCATCCTCCTCACAGTGTTCAGCTAAAACTACAAGTTAGTGTAGTGCGACCTCTGCACAGTGTTCAGCTAAAGCTACAAGTTAGTGCAGTGCCTCCTCCGAACAGTGTTCAGCTAAAACTACAAGTTAGTGTAGTGCGACCTCTGCACAGTGTTCAGCTAAAGATACAAGTTAGTGTAGTGCGTCCTCCTCACAGTGTTCAGCTAAAACTACAAGTTAGTGTAGTGCGACCTCTGCACAGTGTTAAGCTAAAGCTACAAGTTAGTGTAGTGCGTCCTCCTCACAGTGTTCAGCTAAAACTACAAGTTAGTGTAGTGCGACCTCTGCACAGTATTCAGCTAAAGATACAAGTTAGTGTAGTGCTTCCTCTGAATAGTGTTCAGCTAAAACTACAAGTTAGTGTAGTGCGACCTCTGCACAGTGTTCAGCTAAATCTACAAGTTAGTGTAGTGCGTCCTCTGAGCAGTGTTCAGCTAAAACTACAAGTTTGTGTAGTGCGACCTCTGCACAGTGTTCAGCTAAAGCTACAAGTTAGTGTAGTGCGTCCTCTGAACAGTGTTCAGCTAAAGCTACAAGTTAGTGTAGTGCATCCTCCTCACAGTGTTCAGCTAAAACTACAAGTTAGTGTAGTGCCAGCTCTGCACAGTGTTCAGCTAAAGCTACCTGTAGAAGGTTGGTGGGGTTTTTCTGATTCTATCACTACCGCAGGCAGCTAAATAAGCAACAAGTTAGTTTTTTGCGAGCTCTGCACAGTGTTCACCTTAAGCTACCTGTAGAAGGTTGATGGTGTTTTCCTGATCCTATCACTATCACAGGCAGCTAAATAAGCTACAAGTTAGTTTTTTGCGAGCTCTGCACAGTGTTCACCTAAAGCTACCTGTAGAAGGTTGGTGGTGTTTTCCTGATAATATCACTACCACAGGCAACTAAATAAGCTACAAGTTAGTGTAGTGCGTCCTCCTCACAGTGTTCAGCTAAAACTACAAGTTAGTGTAGTGCACAGTGTTCAGCTAAAGCTACAAGTTAGGGTAGTGCGTCATCCTCACAATGTTCAGCTAAAGATACAAGTTAGTGTAGTGCATCCTCCTCACAGTGTTCAGCTAAAACTACAAGTTAGTGTAGTGCGACCTCTGCACAGTGTTCAGCTAAAGCTACAAGTTAGTGCAGTGCGTTCTCCGAACAGTGTTCAGCTAAAACTACAAGTTAGTGTAGTGCGACCTCTGCACAGTGTTCAGCTAATGATACAAGTTAGTGTAGTGCGTCCTCTGAACAGTGTTCAGCTAAAACTACAAGTTAGTGTAGTGCGACCTCTGCACAGTGTTCAGCTAAAACTACAAGTTAGTGTAGTGCATCCTCTGAACAGTGTTCAGCTAAAGCTACAAGTTAGTTTAGTGCATCCTCCTCACAGTGTTCAGCTAAAACTACAAGTTAGTGTAGTGCGACCTCTGCACAGTGTTCAGCTAAAGCTACAAGTTAGTGCAGTGCATCCTCTGAACAGTGTTCAGCTAAAACTACAAGTTAGTGTAGTGCAACCTCTGCACAGTGTTCAGCTAAAGATACAAGTTAGTGTAGTGCGTCCTCCTCACAGTGTTCAGCTAAAACTACAAGTTAATGTAGTTCGACCTTTGCACAGTGTTCAGCTAAAGCTACAAGTTAGTGTAGTGCGTCCTCCTCACAGTGTTCAGCTAAAACTACAAGTTAGTGTAGTGCGACCTCTGCACAGTGTTCAGCTAAAGATACAAGTTAGTGTAGTGCGTCCTCTGAACAGTGTTCAGCTAAAACTACAAGTTAGTATAGTGCGACCTCTGCACAGTGTTCAGCTAAAGCTACAAGTTAGTGTAGTGCGTCCTCTGAACAGTGTTCAGCTAAAACTACAAGTTAGTGTAGTGCGACCTCTGCACAGTGTTCAGCTAAAGCTATAAGTTAGTGTAGTGCATCCTCCTCACAGTGTTCAACTAAAACTACAAGTTAGTGTAGTGCGACCTCTGCACAGTGTTCAGCTAAAGATACAAGTTAGTGTAGTGCGACCTCTGCACAGTGTTCAGCTAAAGCTACAAGTTAGTGTAGTGCGACCTCTGCACAGTGTTCAGCTAAAGCTACAAGTTAGTGTAGTGCGTACTCTGAACAGTGTTCAGCTAAAACTACAAGTTAGTGTAGTGCGACCTCTGCACAGTATTCAACTAAAGCTACAAGTTAGTGTAGTGTGTCCTCCTCACAGTGTTCAGCTAAAACTACAAGTTAGTGTAGTGCGACCTCTGCACAGTGTTCAGCTAAAGCTACAAGTTAGTGTAGTGCGAGCTCTGCACAGTGTTCAGCTAAAGCTACCTGTAGAAGGTTGGTGGTGTTTTCCTGATCCTATCACTACCGCAGGCAGCTAAATAAGCTACAAGTTAGTTTTTTTCGAGCTCTGCATAGTGTTCACCTAAAGCTACCTGTAGAAGGTTGGTGGTGTTTTCCTGATCCTATCACTACCACAGGCAGCTAAATAAGCTACAAGTTAGTTTTTTGCGAGCTCTGCACAGTGTTCACCTAAAGCTACCTGTAGAAGGTTGGTGGTGTTTTCCTGATAATATCACTACCACAGCCAACTAAATAAGCTACAAGTTAGTGTAGTGCGTCCTCCTCACAGTGTTCAGCTAAAACTACAAGTTAGTGTAGTGCACAGTGTTCAGCTAAAGCTACAAGTTAGTGTAGTGCGAGCTCTGCACAGTGTTCAGCTAAAGCTACCTGTAGAAGGTTGGTGGTGTTTTCCTGATCCTATCACTACCGCAGGCAGCTAAATAAGCTACAAGTTAGTTTTTTTCGAGCTCTGCATAGTGTTCACCTAAAGCTACCTGTAGAAGGTTGGTGGTGTTTTCCTGATCCTATCACTACCACAGGCAGCTAAATAAGCTACAAGTTAGTTTTTTGCGAGCTCTGCACAGTGTTCCCCTAAAGCTACCTGTAGAAGGTTGGTGGTGTTTTCCTGATAATATCACTACCACAGGCAACTAAATAAGCTACAAGTTAGTGTAGTGCGTCCTCCTCACAGTGTTCAGCTAAAACTACAAGTTAGTGTAGTGCCAAGTGTTCAGCTAAAGCTACAAGTTAGGGTAATGCGTCCTCCTCACAATGTTCAGCTAAAGATACAAGTTAGTGTAGTGCATCCTCCTCACAGTGTTCAGCTAAAACTACAAGTTAGTGTAGTGCGACCTCTGCACAGTGTTCAGCTAAAGCTACAAGTTAGTGCAGTGCATCCTCTGAACAGTGTTCAGCTAAAACTACAAGTTAGTGTAGTGCAACCTCTGCACAGTGTTCAGCTAAAGATACAAGTTAGTGTAGTGTGTCCTCCTCACAGTGTTCAGCTAAAACTACAAGTTAATGTAGTTCGACCTTTGCACAGTGTTCAGCTAAAGCTACAAGTTAGTGTAGTGCGTCCTCCTCACAGTGTTCAGCTAAAACTACAAGTTAGTGTAGTGCGACCTCTGCACAGTGTTCAGCTAAAGATACAAGTTAGTGTAGTGCGTCCTCTGAACAGTGTTCAGCTAAAACTACAAGTTAGTGTAGTGCGACCTCTGCACAGTGTTCAGCTAAAGCTACAAGTTAGTGTAGTGCATCCTCTGAACAGTGTTCAGCTAAAACTACAAGTTAGTGTAGTGCGACCTCTGCACAGTGTTCAGCTAAAGCTACAATTTAGTGTAGTGCGTACTCTGAACAGTGTTCAGCTAAAACTACAAGTTAGTGTAGTGCGACCTCTGCACAGTGTTCAGCTAAAGCTACAAGTTAGTGTAGTGTGTCCTCCTCACAGTGTTCAGCTAAAACTACAAGTTAATGTAGTGTGTCCTCCTCACAGTGTTCAGCTAAAACTACAAGTTAGTGTAGTGCGACCTCTGCACAGTGTTCAGCTAAAGCTACAAGTTAGTGTAGTGCGACCTCTGCACAGTGTTCAACTAAAGCTACAAGTTAATGTAGTGTGTCCTCTTCACAGTGTTCAGCTAAAACTACAAGTTAGTGTAGTGCGACCTCTGCACAGTGTTCAGCTAAAGCTACAAGTTAGTGTAGTGCGAGCTCTGCACAGTGTTCAGCTAAAGCTACCTGTAGAAGGTTGGTGGTGTTTTCCTGTTCCTATAACTACCACAGGCAGCTAAATAAGCTACAAGTTAGTTTTTTGCGAGCTCTGCACAGTGTTCACCTAAAGCTACCTGTGGAAGGTTGGTGGTGTTTTCCTGATCCTATCACTACCACAGGCAGCTAAATAAGCTACAAGTTAGTTTTTTGCGAGCTCTGCACAGTGTTCACCTAAAGCTACCTGTAGAAGGTTGGTGGTGTTTTCCTGATAATATCACTACCACAGGCAACTAAATAAGCTACAAGTTAGTGTAGTGCGTCCTCCTCACAGTGTTCAGCTAAAACTACGAGTTAGTGTAGTGCACAGTGTTCAGCTAAAGCTACAAGTTAGGGTAATGCGTCCTCCTCACAATGTTCAGCTAAAGATACAAGTTAGTGTAGTGCATCCTCCTCACAGTGTTCAGCTAAAACTACAAGTTAGTGTAGTGCGACCTCTGCACAGTGTTCAGCTAAAGCTACAAGTTAGTGCAGTGCATCCTCTGAACAGTGTTCAGCTAAAACTACAAGTTAGTGTAGTGCAACCTCTGCACAGTGTTCAGCTAAAGATACAAGTTAGTGTAGTGTGTCCTCCTCACAGTGTTCAGCTAAAACTACAAGTTAATGTAGTTCGACCTTTGCACAGTGTTCAGCTAAAGCTACAAGTTAGTGTAGTGCGTCCTCCTCACAGTGTTCAGCTAAAACTACAAGTTAGTGTAGTGCGACCTCTGCACAGTGTTCAGCTAAAGATACAAGTTAGTGTAGTGCGTCCTCTGAACAGTGTTCAGCTAAAACTACAAGTTAGTGTAGTGCGACCTCTGCACAGTGTTCAGCTAAAGCTACAAGTTAGTGTAGTGCATCCTCTGAACAGTGTTCAGCTAAAACTACAAGTTAGTGTAGTGCGACCTCTGCACAGTGTTCAGCTAAAGCTACAATTTAGTGTAGTGCGTACTCTGAACAGTGTTCAGCTAAAACTACAAGTTAGTGTAGTGCGACCTCTGCACAGTGTTCAGCTAAAGCTACAAGTTAGTGTAGTGTGTCCTCCTCACAGTGTTCAGCTAAAACTACAAGTTAATGTAGTGTGTCCTCCTCACAGTGTTCAGCTAAAACTACAAGTTAGTGTAGTGCGACCTCTGCACAGTGTTCAGCTAAAGCTACAAGTTAGTGTAGTGCGACCTCTGCACAGTGTTCAACTAAAGCTACAAGTTAATGTAGTGTGTCCTCTTCACAGTGTTCAGCTAAAACTACAAGTTAGTGTAGTGCGACCTCTGCACAGTGTTCAGCTAAAGCTACAAGTTAGTGTAGTGCGAGCTCTGCACAGTGTTCAGCTAAAGCTACCTGTAGAAGGTTGGTGGTGTTTTCCTGTTCCTATAACTACCACAGGCAGCTAAATAAGCTACAAGTTAGTTTTTTGCGAGCTCTGCACAGTGTTCACCTAAAGCTACCTGTGGAAGGTTGGTGGTGTTTTCCTGATCCTATCACTACCACAGGCAGCTAAATAAGCTACAAGTTAGTTTTTTGCGAGCTCTGCACAGTGTTCACCTAAAGCTACCTGTAGAAGGTTGGTGGTGTTTTCCTGATAATATCACTACCACAGGCAACTAAATAAGCTACAAGTTAGTGTAGTGCGTCCTCCTCACAGTGTTCAGCTAAAACTACGAGTTAGTGTAGTGCACAGTGTTCAGCTAAAGCTACAAGTTAGGGTAATGCGTCCTCCTCACAATGTTCAGCTAAAGATACAAGTTAGTGTAGTGCGACCTCTGCACAGTGTTCAGCTAAAGCTACAAGTTAGTGTAGTGCGTCCTCTGAACAGTGTTCAGCTAAAACTAAAAGTTAGTGTAGTGCGACCTCTGCACAGTGTTCAGCTAAAGCTACAAGTTAGTGTAGTGCGACCTCTGCACAGTGTTCAGCTAAAGCTACAAGTTAGTGTAGTGCGTACTCTGAACAGTGTTCAGCTAAAACTACAAGTTAGTGTAGTGCGACCTCTGCACAGTATTCAACTAAAGCTACAAGTTAGTGTAGTGTGTCCTCCTCACAGTGTTCAGCTAAAACTACAAGTTAGTGTAGTGCGACCTCTGCACAGTGTTCAGCTAAAGCTACAAGTTAGAGTAGTGCGAGCTCTGCACAGTGTTCAGCTAAAGCTACCTGTAGAAGGTTGGTGGTGTTTTCCTGATCCTATCACTACCGCAGGCAGCTAAATACGCTACAAGTTAGTTTTTTTCGAGCTCTGCATAGTGTTCACCTAAAGCTACCTGTAGAAGGTTGGTGGTGTTTTCCTGATAATATCACTACCACAGGCAACTAAATAAGCTACAAGTTAGTGTAGTGCGTCCTCCTCACAGTGTTCAGCTAAAACTACAAGTTAGTGTAGTGCACAGTGTTTAGCTAAAGCTAAAAGTTAGGGTAATGCGTCCTCCTCACAATGTTCAGCTAAAGATACAAGTTAGTGTAGTGCATCCTCCTCACAGTGTTCAGCTAAAACTACAAGTTAGTGTAGTGCGACCTCTGCACAGTGTTCAACTAAAGCTACAAGTTAGTGCAGTGCATCCTCTGAACAGTGTTCAGCTAAAACTACAAGTTAGTGTAGTGCAACCTCTGCACAGTGTTCAGCTAAAGATACAAGTTAGTGTAGTGCGTCCTCCTCACAGTGTTCAGCTAAAACTACAAGTTAATGTAGTTCGACCTTTGCACAGTGTTCAGCTAAAGCTACAAGTTAGTGTAGTGTGTCCTCCTCACAGTGTTCAGCTAAAACTACAAGTTAGTGTAGTGCGACCTCTGCACAGTGTTCAGCTAAAGATACAAGTTAGTGTAGTGCGTCCTCTGAACAGTGTTCAGCTAAAACTACAAGTTAGTGTAGTGCGACCTCTGCACAGTGTTCAGCTAAAGCTACAAGTTAGTGTAGTGCGTCCTCTGAACAGTGTTCAGCTAAAACTACAAGTTAGTGTAGTGCGACCTCTGCACAGTGTTAAGCTAAAGCTACAAGTTAGTGTAGTGCGTACTCTGAACAGTGTTCAGCTAAAACTACAAGTTAGTGTAGTGCGACCTCTGCACAGTGTTCAGCTAAAGCTACAAGTTAGTGCAGTGCATCCTCTGAACAGTGTTCAGCTAAAACTACAAGTTAGTGTAGTGCAACCTCTGCACAGTGTTCAGCTAAAGATACAAGTTAGTGTAGTGCGTCCTCCTCACAGTGTTCAGCTAAAACTACAAGTTAGTGTAGTGCGACCTTTGCACAGTGTTCAGCTAAAGCTACAAGTTAGTGTAGTGCATCCTCCTCACAGTGTTCAGCAAAAACTACAAGTTAGTGTAGTGCGACCTCTGCACAGTGTTCAACTAAAGATACAAGTTAGTGTAGTGCGTCCTCTGAACAGTGTTCAGCTAAAACTACAAGTTAGTGTAGTGCGACCTCTGCACAGTGTTCAGCTAAAGCTACAAGTTAGTGTAGTGCGTCCTCTGAACAGTGTTCAGCTAAAACTACAAGTTAGTGTAGTGCGACCTCTGCACAGTGTTCAGCTAAAGATACAAGTTAGTGTAGTGCGTACTCTGAACAGTGTTCAGCTAAAACTACAAGTTAGTGTAGTGCGACCTCTGCACAGTGTTCAGCTAAAGCTACAAGTTAGTGTAGTGCGTCCTCTGAACAGTGTTTAGCTAAAACTACAAGTTAGTGTAGTGCGACCTCTGCACAGTGTTCAGCTAAAGCTACAAGTTAGTGTAGTGCGTCCTCTGAACACTGTTCAGCTAAAACTACAAGTTAGTGTAGTGCGACCTCTGCACAGTGTTCAGCTAAAGCTACAAGTTAGTGTAGTGCGTACTCTGAACAGTGTTCAGCTAAAACTACAAGTTAGTGTAGTGCGACCTCTGCACAGTGTTCAACTAAAGCTACAAGTTAGTGTAGTGTGTCCTCCTCACAGTGTTCAGCTAAAACTACAAGTTAGTGTAGTGCGACCTCTGCACAGTGTTCAGCTAAAGCTACAAGTTAGTGTAGTGCGTCCTCTGAACAGTGTTTAGCTAAAGCTACAAGTTAGTGTAGTGCATCCTCCTCACAGTGTTCAGCTAAAACTACAAGTTAGTGTAGTGCGACCTCTACACTGTGTTCAGCTAAAGCTACAAGTTAGTGCAGTGCATCCTCTGAACAGTGTTCAGCTAAAACTACAAGTTAGTGTAGTGCAACCTCTGCACAGTGTTCAGCTAAAGATACAAGTTAGTGTAGTGCGTCCTCCTCACAGTGTTCAGCTAAAACTACAAGTTAGTGTAGTGTGACCTTTGCACAGTGTTCAGCTAAAGCTACAAGTTAGTGTAGTGTGTCCTCCTCACAGTGTTAAGCTAAAACTACAAGTTAGTGGAGTGCGACCTCTGCACAGTGTTCAGCTAAAGATACAAGTTAGTGTAGTGCGTCCTCTGAACAGTGTTCAGCTAAAACTACAAGTTAGTGTAGTGCGACCTCTGCACAGTGTTCAGCTAAAGCTACAAGTTAGTGTAGTGCGTCCTCTGAACAGTGTTCAGCTAAAACTACAAGTTAGTGTAGTGCGACCTCTGCACAGTGTTCAGCTAAAGCTACAAGTTAGTGTAGTGCGTCCACCTCACAGTGTTCAGCTAAAACTACAAGTTAGTGTAGTGCGACCTCTGCACAGTGTTCAGCTAAAGATACAAGTTAGTGTAGTGCGTCCTCTGAACAGTGTTCAGCTAAAACTACAAGTTAGTGTAGTGCGACCTCTGCACAGTGTTCAGCTAAAGCTACAAGTTAGTGTAGTGCGTCCTCCTCACAGTGTTCAGCTAAAACTACAAGTTAGTGTAGTGCGACCTTTGCACAGTGTTCAGCTAAAGATACAAGTTAGTGTAGTGTGCGTCCTCTGAACAGTGTTCAGCTAAAACTACAAGTTAGTGTAGTGCGACCTCTGCACAGTGTTCAGCTAAAGCTACAAGTTAGTGTAGTGCGTCCTCTGAACAGTGTTCAGCTAAAACTACAAGTTAGTGTAGTGCGACCTCTGCACAGTGTTCAGCTAAAGATACAAGTTAGTGTAG
Organism: Aquarana catesbeiana; assembly: GCF_042186555.1. Classification (NCBI taxonomy): domain Eukaryota; kingdom Metazoa; phylum Chordata; class Amphibia; order Anura; family Ranidae; genus Aquarana; species Aquarana catesbeiana. The sequence continues at coordinate 147,521,548 of NC_133335.1, read as the reverse complement.
TGCGTACTCTGAACAGTGTTCAGCTAAAACTACAAGTTAGTGTAGTGCGACCTCTGCACAGTGTTCAGCTAAAGCTACAAGTTAGTGTAGTGCGTCCTCTGAACAGTGTTTAGCTAAAACTACAAGTTAGTGTAGTGCGACCTCTGCACAGTGTTCAGCTAAAGCTACAAGTTAGTGTAGTGCGTCCTCTGAACACTGTTCAGCTAAAACTACAAGTTAGTGTAGTGCGACCTCTGCACAGTGTTCAGCTAAAGCTACAAGTTAGTGTAGTGCGTACTCTGAACAGTGTTCAGCTAAAACTACAAGTTAGTGTAGTGCGACCTCTGCACAGTGTTCAACTAAAGCTACAAGTTAGTGTAGTGTGTCCTCCTCACAGTGTTCAGCTAAAACTACAAGTTAGTGTAGTGCGACCTCTGCACAGTGTTCAGCTAAAGCTACAAGTTAGTGTAGTGCGTCCTCTGAACAGTGTTTAGCTAAAGCTACAAGTTAGTGTAGTGCATCCTCCTCACAGTGTTCAGCTAAAACTACAAGTTAGTGTAGTGCGACCTCTACACTGTGTTCAGCTAAAGCTACAAGTTAGTGCAGTGCATCCTCTGAACAGTGTTCAGCTAAAACTACAAGTTAGTGTAGTGCAACCTCTGCACAGTGTTCAGCTAAAGATACAAGTTAGTGTAGTGCGTCCTCCTCACAGTGTTCAGCTAAAACTACAAGTTAGTGTAGTGTGACCTTTGCACAGTGTTCAGCTAAAGCTACAAGTTAGTGTAGTGTGTCCTCCTCACAGTGTTAAGCTAAAACTACAAGTTAGTGGAGTGCGACCTCTGCACAGTGTTCAGCTAAAGATACAAGTTAGTGTAGTGCGTCCTCTGAACAGTGTTCAGCTAAAACTACAAGTTAGTGTAGTGCGACCTCTGCACAGTGTTCAGCTAAAGCTACAAGTTAGTGTAGTGCGTCCTCTGAACAGTGTTCAGCTAAAACTACAAGTTAGTGTAGTGCGACCTCTGCACAGTGTTCAGCTAAAGCTACAAGTTAGTGTAGTGCGTCCACCTCACAGTGTTCAGCTAAAACTACAAGTTAGTGTAGTGCGACCTCTGCACAGTGTTCAGCTAAAGATACAAGTTAGTGTAGTGCGTCCTCTGAACAGTGTTCAGCTAAAACTACAAGTTAGTGTAGTGCGACCTCTGCACAGTGTTCAGCTAAAGCTACAAGTTAGTGTAGTGCGTCCTCCTCACAGTGTTCAGCTAAAACTACAAGTTAGTGTAGTGCGACCTTTGCACAGTGTTCAGCTAAAGATACAAGTTAGTGTAGTGTGCGTCCTCTGAACAGTGTTCAGCTAAAACTACAAGTTAGTGTAGTGCGACCTCTGCACAGTGTTCAGCTAAAGCTACAAGTTAGTGTAGTGCGTCCTCCTCACAGTGTTCAGCTAAAACTACAAGTTAGTGTAGTGCGACCTCTGCACAGTGTTCAGCTAAAGATACAAGTTAGTGTAGTGTGCGTCCTCTGAACAGTGTTCAGCTAAAACTACAAGTTAGTGTAGTGCGACCTCTGCACAGTGTTCAGCTAAAGCTGCAAGTTAGTGTAGTGCGTCCTCTGAACAGTGTTCAGCTAAAACTACAAGTTTGTGTTGTGCGACCTCTGCACAGTGTTCAGCTAAAGCTACAAGTTAGTGTAGTGCGTACTGTGAACAGTGTTCAGCTAAAACTACAAGTTAGTGTAGTGCGACCTCTGCACAGTGTTCAGCTAAAGATACAAGTTAGTGTAGTCCGTCCTCCTCACAGTGTTCAGCTAAAACTACAAGTTAGTGTAGTGTGACCTTTGCACAGTGTTCAGCTAAAGCTACAAGTTAGTGTAGTGTGTTCTCCTCACAGTGTTCAGCTAAAACTACAAGTTAGTGTAGTGCGACCTCTGCACAGTGTTCAGCTAAAGATACAAGTTAGTGTAGTGCGTCCTCTGAACAGTGTTCAGCTAAAACTACAAGTTAGTATAGTGCAACCTCTGCACAGTGTTCAGCTAAAGCTACAAGTTAGTGTAGTGCGTCCTCCTCACAGTGTTCAGCTAAAACTACAAGTTAGTGTAGTGCGACCTCTGCACAGTGTTCAGCTAAAGATACAAGTTAGTGTAGTGTGCGTCCTCTGAACAGTGTTCAGCTAAAACTACAAGTTAGTGTAGTGCGACCTCTGCACAGTGTTCAGCTAAAGCTACAAGTTAGTGTAGTGCGTCCTCTGAACAGTGTTCAGCTAAAACTACAAGTTAGTGTAGTGCGACCTCTGCACAGTGTTCAGCTAAAGCTACAAGTTAGTGTAGTGCGTACTCTGAACAGTGTTCAGCTAAAACTACAAGTTAGTGTAGTGCGACCTCTGCACAGTGTTCAGCTAAAGATACAAGTTAGTGTAGTCCGTCCTCCTCACAGTGTTCAGCTAAAACTACAAGTTAGTGTAGTGCGACCTCTGCACAGTGTTCAGCTAAAGCTACAAGTTAGTGTAGTGCGTCCTCTGAACAGTGTTTAGCTAAAGCTACAAGTTAGTGTAGTGCATCCTCCTCACAGTGTTCAGCTAAAACTACAAGTTAGTGTAGTGCGACCTCTACACTGTGTTCAGCTAAAGCTACAAGTTAGTGCAGTGCATCCTCTGAACAGTGTTCAGCTAAAACTACAAGTTAGTGTAGTGCAACCTCTGCACAGTGTTCAGCTAAAGATACAAGTTAGTGTAGTGCGTCCTCCTCACAGTGTTCAGCTAAAACTACAAGTTAGTGTAGTGTGACCTTTGCACAGTGTTCAGCTAAAGCTACAAGTTAGTGTAGTGTGTCCTCCTCACAGTGTTAAGCTAAAACTACAAGTTAGTGGAGTGCGACCTCTGCACAGTGTTCAGCTAAAGATACAAGTTAGTGTAGTGCGTCCTCTGAACAGTGTTCAGCTAAAACTACAAGTTAGTGTAGTGCGACCTCTGCACAGTGTTCAGCTAAAGCTACAAGTTAGTGTAGTGCGTCCTCTGAACAGTGTTCAGCTAAAACTACAAGTTAGTGTAGTGCGACCTCTGCACAGTGTTCAGCTAAAGCTACAAGTTAGTGTAGTGCGTCCACCTCACAGTGTTCAGCTAAAACTACAAGTTAGTGTAGTGCGACCTCTGCACAGTGTTCAGCTAAAGATACAAGTTAGTGTAGTGCGTCCTCTGAACAGTGTTCAGCTAAAACTACAAGTTAGTGTAGTGCGACCTCTGCACAGTGTTCAGCTAAAGCTACAAGTTAGTGTAGTGCGTCCTCCTCACAGTGTTCAGCTAAAACTACAAGTTAGTGTAGTGCGACCTTTGCACAGTGTTCAGCTAAAGATACAAGTTAGTGTAGTGTGCGTCCTCTGAACAGTGTTCAGCTAAAACTACAAGTTAGTGTAGTGCGACCTCTGCACAGTGTTCAGCTAAAGCTACAAGTTAGTGTAGTGCGTCCTCCTCACAGTGTTCAGCTAAAACTACAAGTTAGTGTAGTGCGACCTCTGCACAGTGTTCAGCTAAAGATACAAGTTAGTGTAGTGTGCGTCCTCTGAACAGTGTTCAGCTAAAACTACAAGTTAGTGTAGTGCGACCTCTGCACAGTGTTCAGCTAAAGCTGCAAGTTAGTGTAGTGCGTCCTCTGAACAGTGTTCAGCTAAAACTACAAGTTTGTGTTGTGCGACCTCTGCACAGTGTTCAGCTAAAGCTACAAGTTAGTGTAGTGCGTACTGTGAACAGTGTTCAGCTAAAACTACAAGTTAGTGTAGTGCGACCTCTGCACAGTGTTCAGCTAAAGATACAAGTTAGTGTAGTCCGTCCTCCTCACAGTGTTCAGCTAAAACTACAAGTTAGTGTAGTGTGACCTTTGCACAGTGTTCAGCTAAAGCTACAAGTTAGTGTAGTGTGTTCTCCTCACAGTGTTCAGCTAAAACTACAAGTTAGTGTAGTGCGACCTCTGCACAGTGTTCAGCTAAAGATACAAGTTAGTGTAGTGCGTCCTCTGAACAGTGTTCAGCTAAAACTACAAGTTAGTATAGTGCAACCTCTGCACAGTGTTCAGCTAAAGATACAAGTTAGTGTAGTGCGTCCTCTGAACAGTGTTCAGCTAAAACTACAAGTTAGTATAGTGCAACCTCTGCACAGTGTTCAGCTAAAGCTACAAGTTAGTGTAGTGCGTCCTCCTCACAGTGTTCAGCTAAAACTACAAGTTAGTGTAGTGCGACCTCTGCACAGTGTTCAGCTAAAGATACAAGTTAGTGTAGTGTGCGTCCTCTGAACAGTGTTCAGCTAAAACTACAAGTTAGTGTAGTGCGACCTCTGCACAGTGTTCAGCTAAAGCTACAAGTTAGTGTAGTGCGTCCTCTGAACAGTGTTCAGCTAAAACTACAAGTTAGTGTAGTGCGACCTCTGCACAGTGTTCAGCTAAAGCTACAAGTTAGTGTAGTGCGTACTCTGAACAGTGTTCAGCTAAAACTACAAGTTAGTGTAGTGCGACCTCTGCACAGTGTTCAGCTAAAGATACAAGTTAGTGTAGTCCGTCCTCCTCACAGTGTTCAGCTAAAACTACAAGTTAGTGTAGTGCGACCTCTGCACAGTGTTCAGCTAAAGCTACAAGTTAGTGTAGTGCGTCCTCTGAACAGTGTTTAGCTAAAGCTACAAGTTAGTGTAGTGCATCCTCCTCACAGTGTTCAGCTAAAACTACAAGTTAGTGTAGTGCGACCTCTACACTGTGTTCAGCTAAAGCTACAAGTTAGTGCAGTGCATCCTCTGAACAGTGTTCAGCTAAAACTACAAGTTAGTGTAGTGCAACCTCTGCACAGTGTTCAGCTAAAGATACAAGTTAGTGTAGTGCGTCCTCCTCACAGTGTTCAGCTAAAACTACAAGTTAGTGTAGTGTGACCTTTGCACAGTGTTCAGCTAAAGCTACAAGTTAGTGTAGTGTGTCCTCCTCACAGTGTTAAGCTAAAACTACAAGTTAGTGGAGTGCGACCTCTGCACAGTGTTCAGCTAAAGATACAAGTTAGTGTAGTGCGTCCTCTGAACAGTGTTCAGCTAAAACTACAAGTTAGTGTAGTGCGACCTCTGCACAGTGTTCAGCTAAAGCTACAAGTTAGTGTAGTGCGTCCTCTGAACAGTGTTCAGCTAAAACTACAAGTTAGTGTAGTGCGACCTCTGCACAGTGTTCAGCTAAAGCTACAAGTTAGTGTAGTGCGTCCACCTCACAGTGTTCAGCTAAAACTACAAGTTAGTGTAGTGCGACCTCTGCACAGTGTTCAGCTAAAGATACAAGTTAGTGTAGTGCGTCCTCTGAACAGTGTTCAGCTAAAACTACAAGTTAGTGTAGTGCGACCTCTGCACAGTGTTCAGCTAAAGCTACAAGTTAGTGTAGTGCGTCCTCCTCACAGTGTTCAGCTAAAACTACAAGTTAGTGTAGTGCGACCTTTGCACAGTGTTCAGCTAAAGATACAAGTTAGTGTAGTGTGCGTCCTCTGAACAGTGTTCAGCTAAAACTACAAGTTAGTGTAGTGCGACCTCTGCACAGTGTTCAGCTAAAGCTACAAGTTAGTGTAGTGCGTCCTCCTCACAGTGTTCAGCTAAAACTACAAGTTAGTGTAGTGCGACCTCTGCACAGTGTTCAGCTAAAGATACAAGTTAGTGTAGTGTGCGTCCTCTGAACAGTGTTCAGCTAAAACTACAAGTTAGTGTAGTGCGACCTCTGCACAGTGTTCAGCTAAAGCTGCAAGTTAGTGTAGTGCGTCCTCTGAACAGTGTTCAGCTAAAACTACAAGTTTGTGTTGTGCGACCTCTGCACAGTGTTCAGCTAAAGCTACAAGTTAGTGTAGTGCGTACTGTGAACAGTGTTCAGCTAAAACTACAAGTTAGTGTAGTGCGACCTCTGCACAGTGTTCAGCTAAAGATACAAGTTAGTGTAGTCCGTCCTCCTCACAGTGTTCAGCTAAAACTACAAGTTAGTGTAGTGTGACCTTTGCACAGTGTTCAGCTAAAGCTACAAGTTAGTGTAGTGTGTTCTCCTCACAGTGTTCAGCTAAAACTACAAGTTAGTGTAGTGCGACCTCTGCACAGTGTTCAGCTAAAGATACAAGTTAGTGTAGTGCGTCCTCTGAACAGTGTTCAGCTAAAACTACAAGTTAGTATAGTGCAACCTCTGCACAGTGTTCAGCTAAAGCTACAAGTTAGTGTAGTGCGTCCTCCTCACAGTGTTCAGCTAAAACTACAAGTTAGTGTAGTGCGACCTCTGCACAGTGTTCAGCTAAAGATACAAGTTAGTGTAGTGTGCGTCCTCTGAACAGTGTTCAGCTAAAACTACAAGTTAGTGTAGTGCGACCTCTGCACAGTGTTCAGCTAAAGCTACAAGTTAGTGTAGTGCGTCCTCTGAACAGTGTTCAGCTAAAACTACAAGTTAGTGTAGTGCGACCTCTGCACAGTGTTCAGCTAAAGCTACAAGTTAGTGTAGTGCGTACTCTGAACAGTGTTCAGCTAAAACTACAAGTTAGTGTAGTGCGACCTCTGCACAGTGTTCAGCTAAAGATACAAGTTAGTGTAGTCCGTCCTCCTCACAGTGTTCAGCTAAAACTACAAGTTAGTGTAGTGTGACCTTTGCACAGTGTTCAGCTAAAGCTACAAGTTAGTGTAGTGTGTCCTCCTCACAGTGTTCAGCTAAAACTACAAGTTAGTGTAGTGCGACCTCTGCACAGTGTTCAGCTAAAGATACAAGTTAGTGTAGTGCGTCCTCTGAACAGTGTTCAGCTAAAACTACAAGTTAGTGTAGTGCGACCTCTGCACAGTGTTCAGCTAAAGCTACAAGTTAGTGTAGTGCGTCCTCTGAACAGTATTCAGCTAAAACTACAAGTTAGTGTAGTGCGACCTCTGCACAGTGTTCAGCTAAAGCTACAAGTTAGTGTAGTGCGTACCCTGAACAGTGTTCAGCTAAAACTACAAGTTAGTGTAGTGCGACCTCTGCACAGTGTTCAGCTAAAGCTACAAGTTAGTGTAGTGCGTCCTCCTCACAGTGTTCAGCTAAAACTACAAGTTAGTGTAGTGCGACCTCTGCACAGTGTTCAGCTAAAGATACAAGTTAGTGTAGTGCGTCCTCTGAACAGTGTTCAGCTAAAACTACAAGTTAGTGTAGTGCGACCTCTGCACAGTGTTCAGCTAAAGCTACAAGTTAGTGTAGTGCGTCCTCTGAACAGTGTTCAGCTAAAACTACAAGTTAGTGTAGTGCGACCTCTGCACAGTGTTCAGCTAAAGCTACAAGTTAGTGTAGTGCGTACTCTGAACAGTGTTCAGCTAAAACTACAAGTTAGTGTAGTGCGACCTCTGCACAGTGTTCAGCTAAAGATACAAGTTAGTGTAGTGCGTCCTCCTCACAGTGTTCAGCTAAAACTACAAGTTAGTGTAGTGCAACCTCTACACAGTGTTCAGCTAAAGCTACAAGTTAGTGTAGTGCGTCCTCCTCACAGTGTTCAGCTAAAGCTACAAGTTAGTGTAGTGCGACCTCTGCACAGTGTTCAGCTAAAGATACAAGTTAGTGTAGTGCGTCCTCTGAACAGTGTTAAGCTAAAACTACAAGTTAGTGTAGTGCGACCTCTGCACAGTGTTCAGCTAAAGCTACAAGTTAGTGTAGTGCGTCCTCTGAACAGTGTTCAGCTAAAACTACAAGTTAGTGTAGTGCGACCTCTGCACAGTGTTCAGCTAAAGCTACAAGTTAGTGTAGTGCATCCTCCTCACAGTGTTCATCTAAAACTACAAGTTAGTGTAGTGCCAGCTCTGCACAGTGTTCAGCTAAAGCTACCTGTAGAAGGTTGGTGGGGTTTTCCTGATCCTATCACTACCGCAGGCAGCTAAATAAGCTACAAGTTAGTTTTTTGCGAGCTCTGCACAGTGTTCACCTAAAGCTACCTGTAGAAGGTTGGTGGTGTTTTCCTGATCCTATCACTACCACAGGCAGCTAAATAAGCTACAAGTTAGTTTTTTGCGAGCTCTGCACGGTGTTCACCTAAAGCTACCTGTAGAAGGTTGGTGGTGTTTTCCTGATAATATCACTACTACAGGCAACTAAATAAGCTACAAGTTAGTGTAATGCGTCCTCCTCACAGTGTTCAGCTAAAACTACAAGTTAGTGTAGTGCACAGTGTTCAGCTAAAGCTACAAGTTAGGGTAGTGCGTCCTCCTCACAATGTTCAGCTAAAGATACAAGTTAGTGTAGTGCATCCTCCTCACAGTGTTCAGCTAAAACTACAAGTTAGTGTAGTGCGACCTCTGCACAGTGTTCAGCTAAAGCTACAAGTTAGTGCAGTGCCTCCTCCAAACAGTGTTCAGCTAAAACTACAAGTTAGTGTAGTGCGACCTCTGCACAGTGTTCAGCTAAAGATACAAGTTAGTGTAGTGCGTCCTCCTCACAGTGTTCAGCTAAAACTACAAGTTAGTGTAGTGCGACCTCTGCACAGTGTTCAGCTAAAGATACAAGTTAGTGTAGTGCGTCCTCCTCACAGTGTTCAGCTAAAACTACAAGTTAGTGTAGTGCGACCTCTGCACAGTATTCAGCTAAAGATACAAGTTAGTGTAGTGCTTCCTCTGAACAGTGTTCAGCTAAAACTACAAGTTAGTGTAGTGCGACCTCTGCACAGTGTTCAGCTAAAGCTACAAGTTAGTGTAGTGCGTCCTCTGAGCAGTGTTCAGCTAAAACTACAAGTTTGTGTAGTGCAACCTCTGCACAGTGTTCAGCTAAAGCTACAAGTTAGTGTAGTGCGTCCTCCTCACAGTGTTCAGCTAAAACTACAAGTTAGTGTAGTGCCAGCTCTGCACAGTGTTCAGCTAAAGCTACCTGTAGAAGGTTGGTGGGGTTTTCCTGATCCTATCACTACCGCAGGCAGCTAAATAAGCTACAAGTTAGTTTTTTGCGAGCTCTGCACAGTGTTCACCTTAAGCTACCTGTAGAAGGTTGATGGTGTTTTCCTGATCCTATCACTATGACAGGCAGCTAAATAAGCTACAAGTTAGTTTTTTGCGAGCTCTGCACAGTGTTCACCTAAAGCTACCTGTAGAAGGTTGGTGGTGTTTTCCTGATAATATCACTACCACAGGCAACTAAATAAGCTACAAGTTAGTGTAGTGCGTCCTCCTCACAGTGTTCAGCTAAAACTACAAGTTAGTGTAGTGCACAGTGTTCAGCTAAAGCCACAAGTTAGGGTAGTGCGTCCTCCTCACAATGTTCAGCTAAAGATACAAGTTAGTGTAGTGCATCCTCCTCACAGTGTTCAGCTAAAACTACAAGTTAGTGTAGTGCGACCTCTGCACAGTGTTCAGCTAAAGCTACAAGTTAGTGCAGTGCGTCCTCTGAACAGTGTTCAGCTAAAACTACAAGTTAGTGTAGTGCAACCTCTGCACAGTGTTCAGCTAAAGATACAAGTTAGTGTAGTGCGTCCTCCTCACAGTGTTCAGCTAAAACTACAAGTTAGTGTAGTGCGACCTCTGCACAATGTTTAGCTAAAGATACAAGTTAGTGTAGTGCGTCCTCTGAACAGTGTTCAGCTAAAACTTCAAGTTAGTGTAGTGCGACCTCTGCACAGTGTTCAGCTAAAGCTACAAGTTAGTGTAGTGCGTCCTCTGAACAGTGTTCAGCTAAAGCTACAAGTTAGTGTAGTGCGACCTCTGCACAGTGTTCAGCTAAAGCTACAAGTTAGTGTAGTGCATACTCTGAACAGTGTTCAGCTAAAACTACAAGTTAGTGTAGTGCAACCTCTGCACAGTGTTCAGCTAAAGCTACAAGTTAGTGTAGTGTGTCCTCCTCACAGTGTTCAGCTAAAACTACAAGTTAGTGTAGTGTGACCTCTGCACAGTGTTCAGCTAAAGCTACAAGTTAGTGTAGTGCGAGCTCTCCACAGTGTTCAGCTAAAGCTACCTGTAGAAGGTTGGTGGTGTTTTCCTGATCCTATCACTACCGCAGGCAGCTAAATAAGCTACAAGTTAGTTTTTTGCGAGCTCTGCACAGTGTTCAGCTAAAGCTACCCGTAGAAGGTTGGTGGTGTTTTCCTGATCCTATCACTACCGCAGGCAGCTAAAACTACAAGTTAGTGTAGTGCGACCTCTGCACAGTGTTCAGCTAAAGATACAAATTAGTGTAGTGCGACCTCTGCACAGTGTTCAGCTAAAGCTACAAGTTAGTGTAGTGCGTCCTCTGAACAGTGTTCAGCTAAAGCTACAAGTTAGTGTAGTGCGTCCTCTGAACAGTGTTCAGCTAAAACTACAAGTTAGTGTAGTGCGACCTCTGCACAGTGTTCAGCTAAAGCTACAAGTTAGTGTAGTGCGTACTCTGAACAGTGTTCAGCTAAAACTACAAGTTAGTGTAGTGCGACCTCTGCACAGTGTTCAACTAAAGCTGCAAGTTAGTGTAGTGTGTCCTCCTCACAGTGTTCAGCTAAAACTACAAGTTAGTGTAGTGCGACCTCTGCACAGTGTTCAGCTAAAGCTACAAGTTAGTTTTTTGCGAGCTCTGCACAGTGTTCAGCTAAATCTACCTGTAGAAGGTTGGTGGTGTTTTCCTGATCCTATCACTACCGCAGGCAGCTAAATAAGCTACAAGTTAGTTTTTTGCGAGCTCTGCACAGTGTTCACCTAAAGCTACCTGTAGAAGGTTGGTGGTGTTTTCCTGATCCTATCACTACTACAGGCAGCTAAATAAGCTACAAGTTAGTTTTTTGCGAGCTCTGCACAGTGTTCACCTAAAGCTACCTGTGGAAGGTTGGTGGTGTTTTCCTGATAATATCACTACCACAGGCAACTAAATGTGTTCAGTGTTCAGCTAAAGCTACAAGTTAGGGTAGTGCGTCCTCCTCACAATGTTCAGCTAAAGATACAAGTTAGTGTAGTGCGACCTCTGCACAGTGTTCAGCTAAAGCTACAAGTTAGTGCAGTGCGTCCTCTGAACAGTGTTCAGCTAAAACTACAAGTTAGTGTAGTGCAACCTCTGCACAGTGTTCAGCTAAAGATACAAGTTAGTGTAGTGCGTCCTCCTCACAGTGTTCAGCTAAAACTACAAGTTAGTGTAGTGCGACCTCTGCACAGTGTTCAGCTAAAGCTACAAGTTAGTGTAGTGCGTCCTCTGAACAGTGTTCAGCTAAAGCTACAAGTTAGTGTAGTGCGACCTCTGCACAGTGTTCAGCTAAAGCTACAAGTTAGTGTAGTGCATACTCTGAACAGTGTTCAGCTAAAACTACAAGTTAGTGTAGTGCGACCTCTGCACAGTGTTCAGCTAAAGCTACAAGTTAGTGTAGTGTGTCCTCCTCACAGTGTTCAGCTAAAACTACAAGTTAGTGTAGTGTGACCTCTGCACAGTGTTCAGCTAAAGCTACAAGTTAGTGTAGTGTGAGCTCTCCACAGTGTTCAGCTAAAGCTACCTGTAGAAGGTTGGTGGTGTTTTCCTGATCCTATCACTACCGCAGGCAGCTAAATAAGCTACAAGTTAGTTTTTTGCGAGCTCTGCACAGTGTTCAGCTAAAGCTACCCGTAGAAGGTTGGTGGTGTTTTCCTGATCCTATCACTACCGCAGGCAGCTAAATAAGCTACAAGTTAGTTTTTTGCTTGCTCTGCACAGTGTTCACCTAAAGCTACCTGTAGAAGGTTGGTGGTGTTTTCCTGATCCTATCACTACCGCAGGCAGCTAAATAAGCTACAAGTTAGTTTTTTGCGAGCTCTGCTCAGTGTTCACCTAAAGCTACCTGTAGAAGGTTGGTGGTGTTTTCCTGATCCTATCACTACTGCAGGCAGCTAAATAAGCTACAAGTTAGTTTTTTGCGAGCTCTTCACAGAGTCCACCTAAAGCTACCGGTAGAAGGTTGGTGGTGTTTTCCTGATCCTATCACTACCGCAGGCAGCTAAATAAGCTACAAGTTAGTTTTTTGCAAGCTCTGCACAGTGTTCACCTAAAGCTACCTGTAGAAGGTTGGTGCTGTTTTACTGATCCTATCACTACCACAGGCAGCTAAATAAGCTACAAGTTAGTTTTTTGCGAGCTCTGCACAGTGTTCACCTAAAGCTACCTGTAGAAGGTTGGTGGTGTTTTCCTGATAATATCACTACCGCAGGCAGCTAAATAAGCTACAAGTTAGTGCAGTGCGTCCTCCTCACAGTGTTCAGCTAAAGCTACCTGTAGAAGGTTGGTGGAGGCAGGCAGTTGATTTTGCTAGCTGCAGTATCAGTATATATATATATATATATATATATATATATATATATATATATATATATATATATCCCAGCTTAGTGCAGCTACAGGCCATTAGTATGTCTGGAAGGCCAACAAGGAGAGGCAGACAGTCACAAGCCAATAAAAGAGGGCAAGCAGGCTCTGTGTCTAGAGGCAACAGTGCTGGTCGTGGAGACGGTGCATCCTCATCAGCACGTGGCCGTGGGACACGCTTGGCCTTTTTTTCGGCAGCTGGCCATGTTGAGCCGCAACATGCAGAAGACTTGGTCGAGTAGAGGACCAAGCCGTCCTCATCCTCCTCATCCTCTCTCACCCATGCTCAGGGTACTTTGTCTGGCAAAGCAGCTGCCAACGCGGCCTCTTCCCTCGGCTCAATAGCATCAGTGACTCCTTCCCTAGCCCCACCATGTCCTCCTGAGGAGTCCCTCGAACTGTTTGACCACAGTGTTGGGTACATGCTCCAGGAGGATGCCCAGCGTTTAGAAGGCTCTGATGATGATACTGAGCTAGATGAAGGCAGTAACGTGAGCATGGACAGAGGGGGTGCCCAAGAAGGACAGCAATCTGGCAGTCATGCTCCCCCTGCTGCAGCATACTGCCAGGTTTTCTCCAGTGATGAGGAGGGAGGGGATGATGAGGTCACTGACTCAACGTGGGTGCCTGATAGGAGAGAGGAGGAGGAGGAGGAGGAGGCACATCACCAACGAGGCAGGATGAACTCCAGGGGCCAGCCTAAGGGCAGCACACTGACTGCATCACACCCCAAAGCTCCGCATGTGCAGGGCACTGCTGGCACTGCGCATTATTCCAAAAGTTCTTTGGTGTGGGCCTTTTTTGAGATGAGTGCATCAGATCGCACCACTGCTATTTGCAACATATGTCTCAAGCGTATCTCGCGTGGCCAAAACATCTCCCGCTTGGGCACCACATGCTTGACCAGACATATGTTGACCTGCCATGCAGTTCATTGGCAAGGGTATCTAAAAGACCCACACCAAAGAACAAAGAGGACCTCTCCTTGCTCCTCATCAGCTGAGATCTCCAACCCCACTATACCTTCAGTCCTCTCTGAGACCTGCACTGAGAGGAATGAAGGTGTAGAATTAGGTGTGTCACAGCCAAGTACTTGTGGGCAATCTGCTTTCAGTACACCGATGTCAGATTGTACCAGGCAAATTTCCCTGCCCCAGCTTCTGCACCGCCGAAAGAAGTTCGCTCCCAGCCATCCACATGCCCAGTGGTTGAATGCTAGCTTGGCAAAATTGCTAGCACTTCAACTGCTGCCTTTTCAGTTGGTAGACTCTGCCCCCTTCCGTGAGTTTGTGGAATGTGCAGTTCCTCAGTGGCAGGTACCCAAACGCCACTTTTTCTCATGGAAGGCGATTCCGGCACTCTACTGGCATGTGGAAGGCAATGTCCATGCCTCGCTGGACACGGCGGTCAGCGGTAAGGTGCATATTACCACCTGTCATGGTCCAGCAGGCATGGACAGGGACGTTACCTAAGTTTTGCCGCGCATTGGGTGACTCTGCTGGCAGCTGGGAAGGATGCAGGACAAGGTGCAGTAGTGTTGGAGGTTGTTTTTCCACTACCACGCCTCCAAAATGCCACTACTAATGATTGTGACACACCTCTCTCCTCCATCCCCTCCTCTTCTTCTTCCTCCATGGCCTCTTCCTGTGCTTTGTCATCGGAACCAGCGGTGCTCCGTAGCCGTTCAAGGGGCTACGCAAGTATGCAGGCCAAAAGATGCCATGCGGTGCTTGAGCTGGTGTGCTTGCGGGACAGGAGCCACACTGGGGCAGAGGTTCTGTCAGCTCTGCAGGGGCAGGTTCAGAGGTTGTTGACGCCACGCCAACTTTTGGCAGGAATGGTGGTTTGCGACAATGGCACCAACCTCCTTTCTGCCCTCCGACAGGGACAAATGGCCCATGTGCCCTGTTTGGCTCACGTCCTTAACTTGGTGGTGCAGCGGTTCTTGGGCAGGTACCCAGGCTTACAGGATGTCCTGAGGCAGGCCAGGAAAGTCTGTGTGCATTTCCGCCGGTCATATAATGCCAGTGCTCGGCTGGCAGACCTCCAAAAGGAGTTTAACCTGCCCAAGAACCGCCTAATCTGTGACATGCCCACCAGGTGGAACTCAACGTTGGCCATGCTGCAGCGGCTGCACATGCAGCAGAGGGCCATGAATGAGTACCTGTGTGACTATGGCACCAGGACAGGATCAGGGCAGCTTGTTTTTTTTTCCCCACACCAGTGGGCCATGATCAGGGATGCATGCACTGTCCTGTCACCATTTGAGGAGGCCACGAGGATGGTGAGCAGTGACAGTGCATGCATCAGTGACACTGTCCCCCTTGTCCACCTGTTGGAGCACACGCTGCGTGGAATAATGGACAGGGCACTTGAGGCAGAACAGAGGCAGGAAGAGGAGGACTTCCTTAGCTCTCAAGGCCCCCTTTATCAAGGGTAAGGTTGCAGACCTTATCTTGCCGTCGCAGATGATGAAACATCTTCGGGAGGCCTTGCAGAAAGGTCTGTGCAACGCGTTCCCAGAGACTGGGAGGTTACAAACTCCTGTTTCTGGACAACGTGTTGCTGAGGCTTCGGTCGATCGAAGAAGGAGCGGTGGAGAAGGTGGCCTTCTGACCGATGCGTTCAGACAATTTTTTAGCCCGCAGCCCCAAGGTATGATCGGTTCCAGCAACCATCGCCAGCATCTGTTTTACATGGTGCAGGAATACCTAGGGGCAAGATCTGACTTGGACACCTTTCCCACCGAAAATCCTCTGGGTTACTGGGTCTTGAGGATGGATCACTGGCCAGAGCTTGCACAGTATGCAATTGAGCTACTGTCCTGCATCCAGCGTTCTTTTGGAACGCACATTCAGTGCTGCTGGAGGCTTTGTAACCGATCACAGGGTGCGTCTGTCCACCGACTCGGTCGATCGACTGACCTTCATAAAAATTAATCAGTCTTGGATCACCACCAGCTACCAAGCACCTGATGCTGATGTAACCGAATAATTTTTTTTGAAATCTCAGATCCCTTCAAAGACTGCCTATGCTAATGCTGAGTGACTATCCTGAGTAATTATCCTCTTCCTCCTCAATGATCACGCTGATAGCTTGTAAGAACATTTTTGGTTCTGGGCGCTGCCACCAGTGCCTAAGGGCCAATTTTTCAGCCCCTGTTTAACAGGGGCGTGTAATTACAATTTTTGATGCAATACTTTGCAGCAGGGCTCGTTCCTGCATTCCAACTAGAGTATCTGTGAGGGGTTGCAGTGTTGTGGCACCAGCACCAGTGCCTAAGGCCCAATTTTTCAGCCCCTGTTTAACAGGGACGTGTAATTACAATTTTTGATGCAATACTTTGCAGCAGGGCTCATTTCTGCATTCCAACTAGAGTATCTGTGAGGGGTTGCAGTGTTGTGGCACCAGCACCAGTGCCTAAAGTCCAATTTTTCAGCCCCTGTTTAACAGGGGCGTGTAATTACAATTTTTGATGCAATACTTTGCAGCAGGGCTCTTTTCTGTGTTCCAACTATAGTATCTGTGAGGGGTTGCAGTGTTGTGGCACCAGCACCAGTGCCTAAGGCCCAATTTTTCAGCCCCTGTTCAACAGGGGCATGTAATTACAATTCTTGATCTAATATTTCACAGCAGGGCCTGTTTCTGCGCCCACCAAGAGCGAGTGAGGACTTACAGTGTTGTGGCACCAGCACCACCACCACCACTAAAGGCCCAATTTTTCTGCCCCTGTTCAACAAGGGCATGTAATTACAATTCTTGATCTAATATTTCACAGCAGGGCCCTGTGAGGGCTTACAGTGTTGTGGCCACAACAACCCTAAGACCCAAATTTCTGCACAGTATATAGGGCAGGCCCCTACTTTCAAACATCCAACTTACAAACGACTCCTACTTGCAAACGGAAGGAGACAACAGAAAGTGAGATGAAATCTACCCCTAGGAAGGGAAATTCTCTCCTGTAAGGCCTCTTTCACACGGATGATCCGTATGTCCGTTTTTCACCCATCCGTTTTCGGATGAAAAACGGACATACAGTCATCCCTATGGAGCGTCGGATGTCAGCGGTGACATGTCCGCTGACATCCGACCCCGCTCCGATCCGAAAAGTGTAACGGAGGAAAAACCTACTTTTCCCTCCGTTTTCGGATCGGATCGGATGACGACGGACACTACGGACCGTCATCATCCGATCCCCCCATAGGGGAGAGCGGCGCTCTGACAGGTGCGTCGCTGCACAGCGTGCAGCGATGCACCTGTCATCTTCCTGCTCAGCGGGGATCGGCGGAGCGATCCCCGCTGAGCCAGCGTGTGTTCACGGGGCGGATCATGACTGATCTGCCCCGTGTGAAAGAGGCCTAAGAGTTAATATGGGAAAAACATTTCTCCTTTCCACTGATGCTTTATCACCAATTCTTGTTTCACAAAAAACCCCACATTTTCAAAAAACATTTGTCCTTGGGACAAAAAGTGAGGTTCAATCTTCTGAAGAGGAGCACAGACAGCAAAACAAATGTCACAGGGGTGATAACTCTTCTCTATGTTTTCCAAAAAGCTTAAAATAGATTTTTTGGCTGGAGCTAAACACGTTAAAAATGTACCAGTTCAAAATTACAAACAGATTCTACTTAACAAGAAACCTACAGTCCCTGTCTTGTTTGCACCGCCTGTATACTGCTGTTCAGAGTATATAGGGCCTGGGGGCTCCACACCTTTCCTTTTTTAATTTGGGTGCGGGGTTCCTCTTAATATCCATACAAGACCCAAAGGGCCTGGTAATGGACTGGGGGGTACCCATGCCTTTGTCTCACTGATTTTCATCCATATTGCCAGGACCCGACATTACATTAAAGCCGCAAGCAGTTTTAAATGACTTTTCTAGGGATGAGCTTTGAGTTCGAGTCGAACTCATGTTCGACTCGAACATTGGCTGTTCGCAAGTTCGCCGAGCAGTGAACAATTTGGGGTGTTCGCGGCAAATTCGAATGCCGCGGAACACCCTTTAAAAGTCTATGGGAGAAATCAAAAGTGCTAATTTTAAAGGCTAATATGCAAGTTATTGTCATAAAAAGTGTTTGGGGACCTGGGTCCTGCCCCAGGGGACATGGATCAATGCAAAAAAAAGTTTTAAAAACGGCCATTTTTTCAGGAGCAGTGATTTTAATAATGCTTAAAGTCAAACAATAAAAGTGTAATATCCCTTTAAATTTCGTACCTGGGGGGTGTCTATAGTATGCCTGTAAAGGGGCGCATGTTTCCTGTGTTTAGAACAGTCTGACAGCAAAATGACATTTTGAAGGAAAAAACTCATTTAAAACTACCCGCGGCTATTGCATTGCCGACAATACACATAGAAGTTCATTGATAAAAACGGCATGGGAATTCCCCAAAGGGAAACCCCGAGCCAAAATTAAAAAAAAAAAATGACGTGGGAGTCCCCCTAAATTCCATACCAGGCCCTTCAGGTCTGGTATGGATATTAAGGGGAACCCCGGCCAAAATAAAAAAAAAAAAATGACGTGGGGTTCCCCCTAAATTCCATACCAGACCCTTCAGGTCTGGTATGGATTTTAAGGGGAACCCCGTGCCAAAAAAAAAAAAAAAACGGCGTGGGGTCCCCCCAAAAATCCATACCAGACCCTTATCCGAGTACGCAACCTGGCAGGCCGCAGGAAAAGAGGGGGGGACGAGAGTGCGGCCCCCCCCCTCCTGAACCGTACCAGGCCACATGCCCTCAACATTGGGAGGGTGCTTTGGGGTAGCCCCCCAAAACACCTTGTCCCCATGTTGATGAGGACAAGGGCCTCATCCCCACAACCCTGGCCGGTGGTGGGGGTCTGCGGGCGGGGGGCTTATCGGAATCTGGAAGCCCCCTTTAACGAGGGGACCCCCAGATCCCGGCCCCCCCCCTGTGTGAAATGGTAAGGGTACCCCTACCATTTCACTAAAAAACTGTCAAAAATGTTAAAAATGACAAGAGACAGTTTTTGACAATTCCTTTATTTAAATACTTCTTCTTTCTTCTATCTTCCTTCATCTTCTGGTTCTTCTGGTTCTTCTGGCTCTTCTTGTTCTTCCTCCGGCGTTCTCGTCCAGCATCTCCTCCGCGGCGTCTATCTTCTTCTCCTCGGGCCGCTCCGCACCCATGGCATGGGGGGGAGGCTCCCGCTCTTCTCTTCTTCTTCATCTTCTTCTCTTCTTCTCTTCTTCTCTTCTTCATTTTCTTCTCCGGGCCGCTCCGCATCCATGCTGGCATGAAGGGAGGCTCCCGCTGTGTGACGGCGCTCCTCGTCTGACAGTTCTTAAATAACGGGGGGCGGGGCCACCCGGTGACCCCGCCCCCCTCTGACGCACGGTGACTTGACGGGACTTCCCTGTGACGTCACGGGGAATGCCACAGGGAAGTCCCGTCATGTCCCGTGCGTCAGAGGGGGCGGGGTCACCGGGTGGCCCAGCCCCCCGTTATTTAAGAACTGTCAGACGAGGAGCGCCGTCACACAGTGGGAGGGGAGATTTTGTACCCCCTTACCATTTCACACAGGGGGGGGGCCGGGATCTGGGGGTCCCCTTGTTAAAGGGGGCTTCCAGATTCCGATAAGCCCCCCGCCCGCAGACCCCCACAACCACCGGCCAGGGTTGTGGGGATGAGGCCCTTGTCCTCATCAACATGGGGACAAGGTGTTTTGGGGGGCTACCCCAAAGCACCCTCCCAATGTTGAGGGCATGTGGCCTGGTACGGTTCAGGAGGGGGGGGGCCGCACTCTCGTCCCCCCCTCTTTTCCTGCGGCCTGCCAGGTTGCGTGCTCGGATAAGGGTCTGGTATGGATTTTTGGGGGGACCCCACGCCGTTTTTTTTTTTTTTTTTTGGCGCGGGGTTCCCCTTAAAATCCATACCAGACCTGAAGGGCCTGGTATGGAATTTAGGGGGACTCCCACGTCATTTTTTTTTTTTTATTTTGGTTCGGGGTTCCCCTTTGGGGAATTCCCATGCCGTTTTTATCAATGAACTTCTATGTGTATTGTCGGCAATGCAATAGCCGCGGGTAGTTTTAAATGAGTTTTTTCCTTCAAAATGTCATTTTGCTGTCAGACTGTTCTAAACACGGGAAACATGCGCCCCTTTACAGGCATACTATAGACACCCCCCAGGTACGAAATTTAAAGGGATATTACACTTTATTGTTTGACTTTAAGCATTATTAAAATCACTGCTCCTGAAAAAACGGCCGTTTTTAAAACTTTTTTTTGCATTGATCCATGTCCCCTGGGGCAGGACCCAGGTCCCCAAACACTTTTTATGACAATAACTTGCATATTAGCCTTTAAAATTAGCACTTTTGATTATTCATGTTCGTGTCCCATAGACTTTAACGGTGTTCGCGTGTTCGAACAAACTTTTTTCCTGTTCGCATGTTCTGGTGCGAACCGAACAGGGGGGTGTTCGGCTCATCCCTAGACTTTTCCTTTAAAAATGACATTTTTTGCAGGGACTGTTCTAAGCACGGGAAACACGCGCCACTTTACAGGCATACTATAGACACCCCCCAGGTACGATATTTAAAGGAATATTTCACGTTTTTTTTTATTTTAAGCATTATTAAAATCACTGCTCCCAAAAAATCGTCCGTTTTTAAAAGTTTTTTTGCATTGATACATGTCCCCTGGGGCAGGACCCGGGTCCCCAAACCCTTTTTAGGACAATACCATGCAAATTAGCCTTTAAAATGAGCACTTTTGATTTCGAACATTCGAGTCCCATAGACGTCAATGGGGTTCTAAAGTTCGTGCAAATTTTCTGTTCGCAGGTTCTGGTGCGAATGGAACCGGGGGGTGTTCGGCTCATCCCTAATTGGCATGCATTAAAAAGGGTATTAACTCCAGGGATAAAGCTAAAATTTTTCCACTCTACAAGACTTTGGCCTGGCCTCACCTGGAATATGCTGCCCAGTTCTGGGCACCAGTCCTCAGGAAGGATGTACTGGAAATGGAGCAAGTACAAAGAAGGGCAACAAAGCTAATAAAGGGTCTGGAGGATATTAGTTATAAAAAAAGGTTGAGAGCACTGAAAATATTCTCTCTGGAGAATCGACGCTTGATAGGGGATATGATTTTATTACACAAATACTATACTGGTGACCCCATAGTACGGATAAAACTTTTTCACGGAAGGGAGTTTAATAAGACACGTGGCCACTCATTAAAATTAGAAGACAAGAGGTTTAACGTTAAACTGCGTAGAGGGTTCTTTACTGTAAGAGCGGCAAGGATGTGGCATCCCCTTCCACAGGCGGTGGTTTCAGCGGGGGGGGGCATCAATAGTTTCAAAAAACTATTAGATAAGCACCTAAACAACCGCAACATACAGGTATATACAATGTAAGACATATAATCACACACATAGGTTGGACTTGATGGACTTGTTTCTTTTTTCAACCTCACCTACTATGTGACTATGTAACAAGAGTAACTGTGAGGGGTTACAGTGTTCTGGCACCACCAACACCCAAGGCCCAATTTTTCTGAACCTGTTTGACTGGGGCACGTAATTACAATTTTTGAAATAATATTTAACAGCAGGGCCCATTCCTGCGCCCAACAAGAGTAATTGTAAGGTATTACAGTGTTCTGGCAAAACACAGCACCTAAGGCCCAATTTTTCTGCAGAGTATATGGTGCAGTCCGTATAGTATATATACTGCAGTTCAGAGTATATAGAGCAGTCTGTATAGTATATATACTGCAGTTCAGAGTATATATTGCAATCAGTGTAGTATATATAATACAGTGCAGGGTATATAGTGCAGTGTACAGTATATAATATAGTGTATTGAAGTGGTTAAGGGGAATCCTATGACTGACTTAACAAAAAGCAAACGGCATGGGTCCCCCCGTCCATACCAGGCCCTTTGGATCTGGTATAGATTTAAAGGGCAACTCCATGCCGAAATTAAAAAAAAAACGGCGTGGGATCCCCCCAAAATCCATACCAGGCCCTTTGGGTCTGGCATAGATTTTAAGGGGAACTTAAAAGACCCAGACCCTTATCCGAGCAAGCAGGATGGGGGGGGCGAGCGAGCGCCCCTCCCCCCCCTGAACCATACCAGGCAACTTGCCCTCAACATGGGGAGGGTGCTTTGGGGTGCTTTGGTGTCCCCCCAAAGCATCTTGACCCTATTTTGATGGGGACAAGGGCCTTGTCCCCACAACCCTGGCCATTGGTTGTGGGGGTCTGTGGGCGGGGGGTTATCGGAATCTGGAAGCCCCCTTTAACAAGGGGGCCCCCAGTTCCCAGCCCCCCCATGTGAATGGGTAGGGGTCCATTGTACCCCTACCCATTCACCAAAAAACCTGTCAAAAAGTAAAATCCACAATACACAGTTTTTTGACAAGTCCTTTATAAAAAAAGAAACAAAAGTATCCTGCGATGTCAATCCATCTTTAATCAGGTCATGTCCCGTCAGAGAGGGGGTGGGGTCATCCGGTTACGTCAGTGTGTTTGGCCCGCCCTTGCCTATATAAGAGCTGTCACAGCGAAAATACAGCAGTCGGCCCATAAAGGCGGAGTATTTGGGGTTTTTTTTCTATTTTTCAGGTTCGTCGGCACTGTGACTGAAGATGAATGGACATCGCAGGACACTTTTTTTTATAAAGTAATTGTCAAAAACTGTCTCCTGTTTTTACTTTTTTGACACTTTTTTGGTGAATGGGGGGGCGTGATTCAGATTACGATAATCCCCCCACCCGCAGACCCCCACAACCATCGGACAAGCGGCCTGGTATGGTTAAGGGAGGGGACGCTCGCTCATCCCCCCCTTTCCCGGCCTGCCATGGCTGCTTCCTCGGATAAGAGTCTGGTATGGATTCTGGGTGGGGACCCCCCACGCCATTTTTTTAAAAAATAATTGGTGCGGGGTTCCCCTTAAAATTCATACCAGACCTGAAGGGCCTGGTTTTTTTTTTTTTTTTTTGCATTTTGTTTTTTTAAATGGTTTTTCATCTATATTACTGGGAGACGACAATATATTACAGCCGCAAGCAATTTTAAATGACTTTTTTTTCTTTAGAAATGTCTTTTTGCTGCGGCACAGTAAAACACATGAGAAAGATTCGCCACTTTAGAAGCAGACTAAGGGGACCCCCAGGCAAAGGAATATTTCATTTTTATTGTTTCACTTTAAACATTCTTAAAATCACTGCTCCTGAAATAAGGGGCGTCTTAAAATTTTTTTTTAGCATTGATACATGTCCCCTGGGGCAGTACCCAGGTCCCCAAATACTTTTTATGGCAATAACTTGCGTATAAGCCTTTAAAATTAACACTTTTGATTTTTCACGTTCGTGTCCTATAGACTTTAAATTTTTTGTCTGTTCACATGTCCTGGTACGAACCGAACTATTAGATTGACACATAATATAGATCTCAACAAATCCCTAGAAGACATATTGAAAAGTGGTACTGTATAGAAGTACCTCTAAATGCAACTAAACCTAACTGCACTCGCTTTCACCTACACAGCCAAAATGTCTGCTGGAAATTGTGCAAGATGGACTAAATAAATAATTTTAACAAGCTTTAACTATGACAGTGCTAAGCTCCAAAAGCTGGATTTCATTTAGGAGAAATGATCAACAAGTTAAAAATACCAAGAACAGGTTTTATTACTGTGATGATTTGATTAGAAAGATGCTTAAAGCAAACTAAACATCCTCTGCTACAAGACATCTGGTTCTATTGCTGTGTACTCCCCTCCGGTTTAAATATAAACTTTCATCCAGTGTGCAATTATTTTAATGCACTGTCGGAAAGATTAATTCTGCATTTTTGTGTAGTAGCCATCTGCTAAACTTCTGTTAGAGCTGTTGTTTTGTTGTGCTTTTTTTCATAGTGAAGAACTCATTGGATTTTGTAGGTGCAGAAATATTACAGTCAATAAACATGGTAACTGTCACTTGTGCTTCTTTGCCTTACTTTCTGAAAAGTTTACACAATATAAATAAATAACCCCCCCCAAATAAAAAATAACAGTTTACACACCTCTAATTTAACTGAATAAAGAGCAGGACTTGTTTGTCACACTGACAACCCTGCTGATTTTGCTGGCAGGGACTCTGACTGGCATAATTAGTAATCTAATTTGACAGTGATCATTTTGAAAGTCTGTCCTCTGATGTGGATGGCGCCAGGATCGGGAATGCTCTGACCACGCTCTGCACGGCCTCAGCAATCAGAGCTATATACAACTAGAAGGAGCGGAGGAGAGGCCCAACGAACTTCAGCATAAACTGGGGGACTACAGGAAGCATTGGGGAAAGCAGAAATGGCAAAGAAAAAGCCGCCACAGCAGCCTTGAACATGCACCCATCCCCTCTTCAGCAGCAGACCCCTCCAGCCAAGATGGCACCGGTCCAGAAGACAAACACACAAGGCGGCTGTGTCGCATTTGATATAAAATATGATTTTTTTATTATAAGACTGGAACAGCATTCAGACACAGAACTTCTCAAACAAATGCTGTTAGATACAATGGGAACGTAGATACCATTGTTGTATTCAATTGACAGTTTGAATAGGCCATTGTCTCTATAGCTACAGTAAACAGGTAAGAGAGGGTCTCTCAGACTGAAAGAATAGCTGTTAGTCGCTTGTTATGGAAAACAAGTTTGTAACCATTGTCAACACACTGGGGCATATAAAACGGATTGCCAGGAAACACAAGGAGAGAGGCGCCTCTAAGTGTAGACGTTTTAAAAACTTCAATAGGGCATACAGTATATGAACTCACATATAGGTGATGATAACAAGCATATCGGCTCCAACAAGGATGAATCCTGGTGCCGCTCCTACTTCCTGCTCCCTCGGTCTTTAACGCTCTGGCGCTGTATGTGTGAGTATCCCCGTTGAGGATGGAAGGCCGGCTAATATGGAGGAACCCGGAACTCAGAATGAGGCGTGGAGCGCAAGGCAGGGGTGGCAGCAAGGGATGACGTCACTCCTAACGGACGCATTTCGTGAGCATGTGCGCTGCGATAATACAGCAAGCTGCGCTCCTTTCTCAAAACACAAGGAGAGAGGCGCCTCTCTCCATGTGTTTTCTGCAGTATCTTGGAACCCAGTTTCTGTTCCCATATGATGGCAGCCTCAAGTGTTTTGGATTTTATTATTTTTATGTAATATTATTTTTCCACATGGACTAACAGAGACTGTGTATTTCACAAACAGATATTGTTGCTATTGGGAGGTTTATGAGTCTAAGATATAGCGCCTTCACTTGTATTTTAGGTATAGACCAAGCCCCACTCATCATGGATTAACACCAGAGCAGGAGGAAGAATCTGTAATAAGCGAAGAAGAAGGTGCCTGGTCTCCAGGAGCAACGGAGATCATGATTATGATTACACAGTAACCGGAGTTAAATAACTTTTAAGTGTATTTCTACTATTATGGACCATAGGCTGTTTATTAGCTAGGCATTTTGCTTGTTATAGATATCTGTCAGTCTTGTACTGTATTCCTAAAATTGTAATAGTTTTGTATGTACAGCATTTTTGTATAGTAAAAGTACATTTATACATTGCAGAGGTCTCAGCTTCCTTGCTTATACCACAAAGTAACCTTGCTAGATAGATGCAAGCAAAACATCGGCCTGCTTTCTCTATAGCAGTCCTTACCCCACAGCATACAGCTTCTCAGGAGGATGCCATGGGAGACCCTTTCTCCTCACAGTCAGGGAAGGACTTGCAGCAGATTTCACCAGGTGAGCCACAGCAGTTCTCACCTTCCCATCTTCACCTGGGGGGGAATGTAGACAGTGCACATTGGCTTTTCTCCAATCAGCTGGTACCATTCCAGTCAGTAGACTGTCAGTAAAAATTAGGAACAATGGTCTGGCAATTACTTGACTGAGTTTCCTAAGTACCCTCGGGTGCAAGCCATCTGGTCCCGGTGATTTATTAATGTTAAGTTTCCAAAGTCTAATTTCAATTATGTCCTCTGTTAACCATGGAGGTGCTTCCTGTGATGTGTCATGAGGATAAACACTGCAGTTTTGGTTACTAAAGCTCCCCGATTCCCTCATGAAGATTGAGGAGAAAAATAAATTCAATACCTTAGCCATCTCCCCATCCTATGTAACCAGATTTCCTTCCTCATTCTTTATGGAACCAATATGGTCTGTCCTCCCTTTTTTACTGTTTACATACTTGGGATTTCTTGGGATTTTTTTTGCTTTCCTCCTCTATGTGTTTTTCATGTTTTATCTTAGCCGTCCTTATTGCACCTCTACATTTCTTGTTGCATTCTTTATAAAGTCTGAATGCTGATGATGATCCCTCAACCTTGTATTTTCTGCAGGCCTTCTCCTTTGCTTTGATATGCATTTTTACAATGGAGTTAAGCCATACAGGACTTTTGTTTGCTCTTTTAAATGTATTACCCAATGGGATGCATTGGCTAATGCCCTTATTTAATATGCTCTTAAAGCAAACCCATCTCTCCTCCGGGTTCTTTATTCCTAATATTTTATCCCAATTTATGCCCTCTAGCGAGGTTCGTAGTTTAGGGCAGTTGGTTCTTTTGAAATTAAGTGTCTTTGTATTCCCCTTATGTTTCCTATTTGTGTGATTTTTACTGAAGCCAATTGACCTGTGATTGCTGTTACCTAAATTGCCCCGTATTTCCACATCCGTGATCAGGTCTCTATTGTTGGTAATCAGTAGATCCAGTAACACTTTATTTCTAGTCTGTGCCTCTACCATCTGACCCATAAAATGGCCAAGACATTTAGGAACCGGCAAGCCTTAGATGAATGCGCGGTTCCCTCCGCCCAGTCTGTCTGGATAGTTAAAATCCCCCTTATAATAACACTTCCCATCCTTGCTGCTAATCCAAATTGTATTAGGAGATCTGTCTCCTCTTCCTCCCTCAGGTTAGGGGGCCTATAGCATACTCCCAGTATTATTTTCCCCTTAGCTTCGTCCCTTTGGAGCTCTACCCATAAGGATTCCACCTCCTCCCTAGCTCTCTTAGTGATGTCATCTCTCACATTCACTTGTACATTATTCTAGATATATAGGCATACCCCTTCCCCTTTTTTTACCCTCTCTATCCTTGCGATAAAGGGTATATCCTTGAATGTTTGCCAGCCAATCATGAGAGCTGTTGAACCAGGTATCTGAAATTCCCACAAAATCCAAATCCTCCTCGTACAACAGTATCTCTAGTTCACCCATCTTGTCCGCCAGGCTCCTGGCATATTATCCTCTTATTGGGTGTTCCGAGATTGCGACTAGGACTTGCTATTATACTTACCTTGGGTTTATGTGCTTTTGTCAACCTTCCACTAATGCATCCAATACTACCCTCTGGAATATGTTCCGCGCTGACTATCTCTACCTCTGCCCCCCCCCCATAGCCTATTTTAAAAACCCCTATAACTTTTTGGCCATCTTCATTCCCAGCTGATCTGCACCCTCCTCATTCAGGTGCAGTCCGTCCCTTCTATAGTACCGGTTATCGACTGAGAAGTTGGCCCAGTCCTCCAGGAACCCAAACCCCTCCTTACTACACCAACTCTTCAGCCACTTGTTTACTTCTCTAATCTCCCTCTGCTTTTCTGGTGTGGCTCAATGTACTGGTAGTATTCCTGAGAATTGAGGTTTGATTCTAAGGTTGACCTGGATAGACTTGTGTCTTTTTTCAACCTGAATAACTATGTAACCTTGGAGGTCCTTTTCCTAAATTTAGCTCCTAAGTCCCTAAAATCGTTCTTTAGGACACTCCATCTGCCTCTGACTTTGTCATTGGTGCCAACGTGCACCTTGACAGCTGGGTCTTCTTCAGTCCCTCCCAGTAATCTGTCCACCAGATCCGTGATGTGCCAAACCCGAGCGCCCGGTAGACAACATACTGTTCAGCGCTTCAGGTCTTTGTTACAGATTGGCCTCTCTGTCCTTCTAAGAATTGAGTCCCATAGCACCAGAATCTGTCTTTCCTTTCCCTTCACTTCCCCCCCACTCTCACTGGAGGAGTTCTTCCCCCGGCAGCTAGGAGAGTCCCTCAGCTCTAGCAGTGCTGGTCCCTGACTGCTTTTACCAAAGTCACTCAATGGAGCGTACTTATTGGGATGCTCCAGCCCTGGATCGGCCTCCCTGGCACTTCCCCCTCTACCCTTCCTGACTGTCACCCATCTACTGTTTGCTAGTGCCTGCACCTCTTTGTCTCCACCTGCCTCTGTGCTGCCCCCTGCCGGCACCTGCCGTGTACGTTCCTGGCTCTACTTTAGTATGGAGGGACTTCTCAGTGCTGACAGTTGCTTCCCCAGATTCAGAACCTGGGCTTCAAGGGAAACAATGCGCTTACATTTTGCACAGCAGTATTCATCCTTGATCAGATGATCAAGAAACGCATACATGCCGCAGGATGTACAATGAGTCGCCTCTCCACACCCACCGAGCATCGTACCTATTAAATTTAATGAGGATTGGGGATTATACCCTGTCCAAATTACCTAACAACTAGCTTCCTGGCACTAATACACTAATTTGATGCAGTGTGCGCTGAGCATGTGCACTCAACTTCTTTGATCGACCATGGCAAGGCTGTTCTGAGTGGAACCTGTCCTGTTAAACCACTGTATGGTCTTGGCCACCATACTGCAGCTCAGTTTCAGGGTCTTGACAATCTTATAGCCTAGGCCAGTGTTTCTCAACTCCAGTCCTCAAGGCGCCCCAACAGGTCATGTTTTCAGGATTTCCCTCAGATGAAACGGCTGTGGTAATTACTAAGGCAGTGAAACTGATCAAATCACCTGTGCAAAATAATGGAAAACCTGAAAACATGACCTGTTGGGGTGCCTTGAGGACTGGAGTTGAAAAACACTGGCCTAGGCCATCTTTATGTAGAGCAACAATCCTTTTTTTCAGATCCTCAGAGAGTTCTTTGCCATGAGGTGCCATGTTGAACTTCCAGTGACCTGTATGAGAGAGTGAGAGCGATAAAACCAAATTTAACACACCGTCTCCCCATTCACACCTTGCATGGGCTGGGCTCAGCCCTTCCTTCTCTGAGCTGGCCGCTCAGCTGTCGGCTAATTGCCAGCTCCTCTCCCTCCACAGTTACTCAGCTGTTGATGATATCCTGCTCGTCAGTCCTGCCTACTTAAGCCGTCCAGTCCAGAGGAGCTCTGCCTTCGCCCTGGTCACATCACAGAAACTATCTCCTGTGATCCTGTTCAACACTTGCTTTGCTGACATCCCTTCTGGCTCCAGATCCTGGTTGCTGTTCCACTACCATGATCCCTGACTTCTGGCTTTGCTGACTATCCGTTCCGGTTAATGAACTTTGGCTATGTTTTGACTACATTTATTCTTTTTACTTTTATTATTAAACAAGTGTGATTTAACTGTACTTCTGTCTCAGTCTGATTTCATAGTTTCTCACAGCATCATAGCCACAGCATATTACCCCCCCCGCTGTCTTTGCAGTGAAAGGGGGAGCGGTTGGGGGGCAGTAAAATTGTGCATCTGAGTTGCTGGTTGAACAAAAAAAAGACTTACCTATGGGCTCCTTTAGTACATTTATACAGTACATATACTTACAGATATACAGTTTTACTGATACATTTACTTGCATCTTTAGGGAGTCGTATAGGTGGATCCAGTGGTAGCCATTGATTGGATAAGAAGGAATTATCTGAGCATTCAGCCACACCCTGATAAAGTCTATGATCAACACAAATGAAACATGTGTGTGCTTGCGTGTGTGTGAACACCACATTTACAATTGTTTTTCTATTATACGAGACTATATTTGATATTGATGTAACATAGGGACATCAAGGATCAATAGTTGTGGTGTTGTAATGTACTCAACTCCAATGTGAAGTATTTAGAGAGCTAGCCAAGTGAACTGAACTGTATGAAAATAAGGAGTGAATTACATTGCTTGTTAAAATTTGAGCAGAACCAGGGTAGCTTATACAGAATACAATGATATTTACTACAAGACTGCTACTTATAAAGGTGTGTGGTTGAACCCACTTTGCTATAATAGACTCTTGATAAGGTTAGACATAAGCTCCATTTATGTGGCAGGAGATATTATGTGGTAAGTACCGTAGGTACTAATACAACCACTCTCTACACCCAGTTCTGGATACTGATGCAGTTCAAAATGGCTCATTTAAATATTGTGACATAAGGTGACATAAGGCACTGCACTCTAAATGGCAGGAATTGTGCAATGCAATTGTTTACATTTAACTCAGTCATTTCTTACATGGGTACCATACATTACTATTGCTAGAACAAACAAATGGTTTGAAGGAAGCAACTTCATTTTTGCTTAGTTGGTTTTGATTCTCTCAGTGCAGAAAATATACTGTATGTGCTGTTTTACGCGTACTTTGAATTTTGCCATTTAGTGAAGCCTGATAGAATGCATAATACTATACCTGTACTTTATTGTACTATATGTACAATATGTTCCCCTATAAGTTAGCTATTGTGGATCTAGCAAGTAGCTTTGTGGCATTTTTTCATAAATGAAACTGTTGTCAACTTTTAAATGACACACTGCAGTTGGGACTTTTTTCTGGGGTTTTGCATAATCTAATACTTTGATGTAAAAAAGATTTGTGTGTTTTTACACCAGATTTTCCATATAACATTTTTCTTTTTTTCAAGTTAGCAAGGCCTGCCAACATTTCAAAGGAATATTCCTTTTCAAGGTAAGTCTGACCCTAATATATTGCCGTGCCACTTTTATATGCCAATAGCATAGACCCAAACACTCTGCCAGGGTGGAACACGAACAAGTCAGAAGTTGAGCTGAAAACTGGGAAGATATCAACATCAAAGCTAAATTAAATTTCAAATTCATGATAAAAGCTAGCCAGGTTTAGAAAGGTCAGTGATGGTTCAATGTCAAAAGCATACCAGCATTCCAGGTCAGTAAACAGGCAATCTATAAGCACACCCTTAAATACAGCAAGTGAACTGTAACTTAAGCATAACATTTTAAAGGAAAATGCCTGAAGTAAAACAGAACTAGGGATGAGCCGAACACCCCCCCGGTTCGGTTCGCACCAGAACTTGCGAACGGACTGAAAGTTTGCGCAAACTTTAGAACCCCATTAAAGTCTATGGGACTCGAACGTTCAAAATCAAAAGTGCTCATTTTAAAGGCTAATATGCAAGTTATTGTCCTAAAAAGGATTTGGGGACCCGGGTCCTGCCCCAGGGGACATGTATCAATGCAAAAAAAAGTTTTAAAAACGTCAGTTTTTTCGGGAGCAGTGATTTTAATGATGCTTAAAGTGAAAAAAAAAGTGAAATATTCCTATAAATATCATACCTGGGGGGTGTCTATAGTATGCCTGTAAAGTGGCGTGTGTTTCCCGTGCTTAGAACAGTCCCTGCACAAAATGAAATTTTTAAAGGAATAAAAGTCATTTAAAACTGCTTGCGGCTTTAATGTAATGTCGGCTATATGGATGAAAATCAGTGAGACAAACGGCATGGGTACCCCCCCCAGTCCATTACCAGGCCCTTTGGGTCTTGTATGGATATTAAGGGGAACCCCGCACCCAAATTAAAAAATGGAAACGTGTGGGGCCCCCAGGCCCTATATACTCTGAACAGCAGTGTACAGGTGGTGCAAACAAGACAGGGACTGTAGGTTTGTTGTTAAGTAGAATCTGTTTGTAATTTTGAACTGGTACATTTTTAAAGTGTAGCTCCAGCCAAAAAATCTATTTTTAAGCTTTTTGGAAAACATAGGGAAGGGTTATCACCCTACCCTACATTTGTTTTGCTGTCTGTGCACCTCTTCAGAAGATTTCACCTCACTTTCTGTCCCAATGACAAATGTTTTTTGAAAATGTGGGGTTTTTAGTGAAACAAGGATTGGTGATAAGGCATCAGTGAAGAGGTTTTTCCCATATTAACTCTTACAGGAGAGAATTTCCCTTCCCAGGGGTAGATTTCATCTCACTTCCTGTTGTCTCCTTCCATTTGCAAGCAGGAGTCGTTTGTAAGTTGGATGTTTGACAGTAGGGGCCTGCCCTATATACTCTGCAGAAATTGGGGCCTTAGGTGTTGGTGTTGCCACAACACTGTAAGCCCTCACAGTTACTTTTGGTGGGCGCAGGAACGGCTGCTGTGAAATATTAGATCAAGAATTGGAATTACATGTCATTGTTGAACAGTAGTTGAAAAATTGGGCCTTTGGTGGTGGTGGTGGTGCTGGTGCCACAACACTGTAAGTCCTCACAGTTACTCTTGGTGGGCACTGGAACGGGCCCTGCTGTGAAATATTATATCAAGAATTGTAATTACATGCACCTGTTGAAAAGGGGCAGAAAAATTGGCCTTTGGTGGTGGTGGTGGTGTTGCCACAACACTGTAAGCCCTCACAGTTACTCTTGGTGGGCAAAGGAATGGGCCCTGCTGTGAAATATTAGATCAAGAATTGTAATTACATGTCCCTGTTGAACAGGGGCAGAAAAATTGGGCCTTAGGCACTGGTACCACAACACTGCAATCTCTCACAGATGCTATAGTTGGAGCGCAGGAATGAGCCCTGCTGCAAAGTATTGCATCAAAAATTGTAATTATACGCCCCTGTTAAACAGGGGCTGAAAAATTGGGCCTTGGGCACTGGTGCTGGTGCCACAACACTGCAACCCCTCACAGATACTCTAGTTGGAGTGCAGGAATGAGCCCTGCTGCAAAGTATTGCATCAAAAATTGTAATTACACGCCCCTGTTAAACAGGGGCTGAAAAATTGGGCCTTGGGCACTGGTGCTGGTGCCACAACACTGCAACCCCTCACAGATACTCTAGTTGGAGTGCAGGAATGAGCCCTGCTGCAAAGTATTGCATCAAAAATTGTAATTACATGCCCCTGTTGAACAGGAGCAGAAAAATTGGGCCTTAGGCACTGGTGCCACAACACTGCAACCCCTCACAGATGCTATAGTTGGAGCGCAGGAATGAGCCCTGCTGCCAAGTATTGCATAAATAATTGTAATTATACGCCCCTGTTAAACAGGGGCTGAAAATTTGGGCCTTGGGCACTGGTGCTGGTGTCACAACACTGCAACCCCTCACAGATAATCTAGTTGGAGCACAGGAATGAGCCCTGCTGCAAAGTATGGCATCAAAAATTGTAATTACACGCCCCTGTTAAACAGGGGCAGAAAAATTGGGCCTTGGCCACTGGTGGCAGTGCCCAGAACCAAAAATGTTCTTACAAGCTATCAGCATGAAAATTGAGGAGAAAGAGGATTGTCACTCAGCATAACAGGATAGTCACTCAGCATCAGCATAGGCAGTCTTGAAGGGATCTCACATTTAATAAAAAAATCAATCAGTTACATCAGCATCAGGTGCTTGGTAGCTGGTGATCCAAGACTGTTTAATTTTTATGAAGGTCAGCCGATCAGTGGACAGGCGCACCCTGTGATCGGTTACAAAGCCTCCAGCAGCACTGAATGTGCGTTCCGAAAGAACGCTGGATGCAAGACAGGCCAGTAGCTCAGTTGCATACTGTGCAAGCTCTGGCTAGTGATCCATCCTCAAGACCCAGTAGCCCAAAGGATTTTCGGTGAGAAAGGTGTCCAAGTCTGATCTTGCCCCTAGGTATTCCTGCACCATGTGAATCAGATGCTGGCTATGGTTGCTGGAACCGATCATACCTTGGCGCTGCGGACTAAAAAATTGTCTGAGTGCATCGGTCAGACGGCCACCTTCTCCACCGCTCCTTCTGTGACTGACCGAAGCCTCAGCAACACGTTTTCCAGGAGGACCAGGAAATTGTAACCTCCCAGGCTCTGGAAACGCATTGCACAAACCTTTCTGCAAGGCCTCCCAAAGATGTTTCATCCTCTGCTCCCTCTGTGACGGCAAGATAAGGTCCGCAACCTTACCCTTGTAACGTGGATCAAGGAGGGTTGCCAGCCAGTAATGATCCCTTCCCTTGATACCACGAAAAGGAGGATCCTTCCGCAGGCTTTGCAGGATCAAGGAGGCCATGCAGTATAGGTTTGCTGAGGCATTCGGTCCAGAGTCCTCTGGGTCACTAAGGACGACATGATCCGCAGCCACCTCCTCCCAGCCACGTACAAGTCCATGGGTTTCTTTGGACTGTAAATGATCCCTTGAAGACTGCTGCTGATGCGGAGTGCCAGGCTTAACCTCCATGCTGACACAATCCTCCTCTTCCTCCTCATCCTCTTCCTGTGTGATCGGCGGGCACGCAGGGACACTGTCTGGATAAACGGGGCCATGAGAGGTAAGGAAGTCCTCCTCTTCCTCCCTCTGTTCTGCCTCGAGTGCCCTGTCCATTATTCCATGCAGCGTGTGCTCCAACAGGTGGACAAGAGGGACAGTGTCACTGATGTGTGCACTGTCACTGCTCACCATCCTCGTGGCCTCCTCAAATGGTGACAGGACAGTGCATGCATCCCTGATCATAGCCCACTGGTGTGGGGAAAAAACCAAGCTCCCCTGACCCTGTCCTGGTGCCATAGTCGCATAAGTACTCATTGATGGCCCTCTGCTGCGTGTGCAGCCGCTGCAGCATGGCCAACGTTGAGTTCCACCTGGTGGGCATGCCACAGATTAGGTGGTTCTTGGGCAGGATAAATTCCTTTTGGAGGTCAGCCAGCCGAGCACTGGCATTATATGACCTGGGGAAACGCACACAGACTTTCCTGGCCTGCCTCAGGACATCCTGTAAGCCCGGGTACCTGCCCAAGAACCGCAGCACCACCAAATTAAGGACGTGAGCCAAACATGGGTCAGTTGTCCTTGTCGGAAGGCGGAGAGGAGGTTGGTGTCATTGTCGCAAACCACCATACCTGGCTTAAGCTGGTGTGGCATCAACCACCTCTGAACCTGCCCCTGTAGAGCTGACAGAATCTCTGCCCCAGTGTGGCTCCTCTCCCCCAAGCACACCAGCTCAGCATGGCATATTTTTGCCTGCGTGCTTGCGTAGCCCCTTGAACGTCTACAGAGCACCGCTGGTTCCGAGGACAAATCAGCACAGGAAGAGTCCATGGAGGAAGAGGAGGGAGTGGAGGAGAGAGGTGTGGCAGAAATACCACTAGTAGAATTTTGGAGGCGTGGTCGTGGAAAAACCTCCAACACTAATGCACCCTGTCTTGCATCCTTCCCAGCTGCCAGAAGAGTCACCCAGTGCGCGGTGAAAGATAGGTAACGTCCCTGTCCATGGCTGCTGGACCATGACTCAGTGGTAATATGCACCTTACTGCTGACCGCCCTGTCCAGCGAGGCCAAGACATTGCCTTCCACATGCCAGTAGAGAGCCGGAATCGCCTTCCGTGAGAAAAAGTGGCGTTTGGGAACCTGCCACTGAGGAATCTCACATTCCACAAGCTCACGGAAGTGGGCAGAGTCTACCAACTGAAAAGGCAGCAGTTGAAGTGCTAGCAATTTAGCCAAGCTAGCATTCAACCGCTGGGCATGTGGATGGCTGGGAGCAAACTTCTTTCGGTGGTGCAGCAGCTTGGGCAGGGAAATTTGCCTGGTACAATCTGACGTTGGTGTACCGATAGCAGATTGCCCACAAGTACTTGGCTGTGACACACCTAATTCTACACCTTCATTCCTCTCAGTGCAGGTTTCAGAGAGGACTGAAGGTATAGTGGGGTTGGAGATCCCAGCTGATGAGGAGCAAGGAGAGGTCCACATTTTTCTTTGGTGTGGGTCTTTTAGGTACGCTTGCCAACGAACTGCATGGCAGGTCGACATATGTCTGGTCAAGCATGTGGTGCCCAAGCGGGTGATGTTTTGGACACGCGAGATATGCTTGAGACATATATTGCAAATAGCAGCAGTGGGATCTGATGCACTCGTCTCAAAAAAGGCCCACACCAAAGAACTTTTGGAATAACGTGCAGAGACAGCAGCGCCCTGCACATGCGGAGCTCTGTGGTCTGATGCAGTCGGTGTGCTGCCCTTAAGCTGGCCCCTGGAGGGAATCCTGCCTCATTGGAGATGTGCCTCCTCCTCCTCCTCTCTCCTATCAGGCACCCACGTGGAGTCAGTGACCTCATCATCCCCTCCCTCCTCATCACTGGAGCAAACCTGGCAGTATGCTGCAGCTGGGGGAACATGTCTTCCAGATTGCTGTCCTTCTTGGGCACCCTCTCTCTCTGGGCTCACATTACTGCCTTCCTCTAGCTGGGTACCATCATCGGAGCCTTCAAAACGCTGGGCATCCTCCTGGAGCATGTACCCAACACTGTGGTCAAACAGTTCCGGGGACTCCTCAGGAGGACATGGTGGGGCTAGGGAAAGAGTGACTGTTGCCATTGAGCTGAGGGAAGAGGCCGCGTTGGCAGCTGCTTTGCCAGACAAAGTACCCTGAGCCTGGGTGAGAGAGGATGAGGACAGCTTGGTCATCCACTCTACCATGTCTACCGCATGTTGCGGCTCAATGCGGCCAGCTGCCTAAAAAAAGGACAAGAGTGTCCCACGGCCACGTGTTGATGAGGATGCACTGTCTCCACGACCAGCACTGTTGCCTCTAGACACAGAGCCTGCTTGCCCTCTTTTATTGGCTTGTGACTGTTTGCCTCTCCTTGTTGGCCTTCCACACATACTAATGGCCTGCAGTGAGATGTAGCTGCACAAAGTTGGATGTATATATTTACTGATTCTGCAGCTAGCAGAATCAACTGCCTGCCTGTAGTATTATTAGTATGAGAACACCAGCAATTGTCTTCAGGTAGCTTTAGGTGTACACTGTGCAGAGGACACAGTACACTTATGCCCCGTACACACGGTTGGACATTGATCGGACATTCCAACAACAAAATCCATGGATTTTTTCTGACGGATGTTGGCTCAAACTTGTCTTGCATACACACGGTCACACAAAGTTATCGGAATTTCCGCTTGCCAAGAATGCGGTGACGTACACCACGTATGACGAGACCAGAAAAGGCCATTTCAGAACCAAGCGTGGCACCCTTTGGGCTCCTTTTGCTAATCTCGTGTTAGTAAAGGTTTGGTGAGAGACGATTTGCGC
Organism: Aquarana catesbeiana; assembly: GCF_042186555.1. Lineage (NCBI taxonomy): Eukaryota > Metazoa > Chordata > Amphibia > Anura > Ranidae > Aquarana > Aquarana catesbeiana. Next base: position 147,485,255 of record NC_133335.1, on the reverse strand, counting down.
TTTTTCAGACTCGTGGTTTTCAGATCGTTTTCTGCTGTTCAGTTTGTGCTTGTGGGTTTGTATCTGCTCTTCAGTGCGTGCAGCGAGTACCATTGATTTATCATTGTGTTCTTGTTCGTTCGTTACTGTTTTTCAGGTCGCTCTTCACAGGCCTTGCTGTTCTTCAGTGCGTTCTGTTACTTCATTCTGAGTAGCCGACCGTTTCTAGCCATGTTGCATATACGTACTCCTCATAGAGTTCGTGCTGTGCGGGGGCTTGGTGTTGGGGTCCTGACTTTGACACAAGCCCAGTCCATGAACAGGGTGGGGAGAAGTTCATGGACCAAGAATTGGTTGCTCCAGCGTGACCAGTTCTGTCACATGCCTTTGCTCCGTGAGATCCGTGAGAATAATCCTGATGATTTCAGGAACTTTCTCCGGATGACGGACCCCGTATTTCACCGTTTGTTGGTTTTGCTGACCCCCTATATTAGCAGGCAGGATACCTGCATGAGGCAAGCCATCACTCCGGAGCAGAGGCTAGTCGCCACCCTGTGGTACTTGGCGACGGGAAGAAGCCTGCAGGACCTCAAGTTCTCGACAGGCATCTCCCCCCAGGCTCTGGGGATCATTATCCCAGAGACCTGTTCTGCCATCATCCAGGTCCTGCAGAAGGAGTATATTAAGGTAAGATTTTTATCCTTTAACATCACATTTTATTGTATTTAATGTTTGATAATATATTGTATTTCTTTCCTCATTCCCTAATTACCATGATTGGAATATGTGTGAATGTCCCCTTTGTCCTCATTCATGCTGGATTTTTATGTAATTATTTTTTTTGTCCTTCATACATATTTGCCTTCACTTACCTCCCCAGCATGGTCTCCTGGCCCTATATTCACCTCATGTAGTCACTTAACAATGTATTTTGTCAGCTCCATAGTAGTGCTTTACCCCAAACCAGTGGTTCTCAACTCCAGTCCTCAGGACCCACCAACAGGCCAGGTTTGCAAGATAGCTGAAATACATCACAGGTGATATCATTTGCTGCTCATTGACTGCAGTATTCTAGTCTGCAACTCCCCAAGGTAATACTTAAAATCTGGCCTGTTGGTGGGTCCCGAGGACTGGAGTTGAGAACCACTGCCCCAAACACCCCCTAAAATGTTTTTAAATGTGATTTGTGCTTTAAATTCAGGCAGAGTGCCAGAGGCTTTTTTGGAACCCTCCCTCCCCCCAACTGCTAAGTCAGCATATACCAATTCTCTGTCTATCCTCAATCATCTATCTGCTGACTTTGCCAAACCTATACACACTATACCCATCTCTTTTGTGGTCAGATTTATGGATGAATTCCCCAAAGCATGTAGTGCAAGGGCCTGCCTGTATATTTTCAAATGGTACTGTTTAAAGTTTTGGTATCCTATTATTACCTTGATAGATAATAGCAGAATGTCCAAATGTTCTAAAATGCGTACAGTGTGTATTTATATCTTTGTATTATGACACTTCTTACCTGTCCAGTGGGCTGCCAATAGTGTAACTAAGGAGGGGCTTGCCAAAGTAATACACATTATTTAGGCATTCATCTCTCAATGAAGTGGAGAGGGTTACCTGTCCAAGAGTTCTCCCCCTATAATGTAAGAACTGGCCCATGAGAGAGGGTGGGGGAGGGGGAATCTGATAGGTGTACCTTATACTTTGGTCTTTAAAAACTCCCTCAAATAAATGTTATCTTGATGTTGACCAAGAATCTTTGTGTCTAATCTGCTTTCCCTGTTTATGTGCAAAATGACTAATTTTTTGTTGTTTGACTCCACAGTTTCCTTCCACGCCACAGGAATGGCAGACTGTGGCTTCCCACTTTGCCCAGCGGTGGGACTTTCCTAACTGCGGAGGGGCATATGATGGGAAACATGTCCACATCGTCCCACCACCCAACTCTGGGTCATACTATTATAATTACATGGGATTCAATAGTATTGTGATGTTGGCGGTGGTGTCGGCTACTTACGAGTTCCTGTATGTGGACGTGGGGAAGAATGTCCGATGGTGGAGTTCTACAGGCGTCTCCAGAATGGCAGCTTGGACTTGCCACCACCAGAAGACAATGTGGAAGGGCACACCAATTGCCGAATGTCAACATGTGCTAGCTGCCATCATGGGGGATCAAGGGACGTGTTTTGGGGGCACAAACCCTTCCTCACAGCTACTTTATTATTGAGGAAGGAATTGCACCCCCAAAACGCGTCCATTGATCTCCCGTGATGTCAGATAGCACATGTTGACACACTGTGTGCATCTTCAAAATTTGGCTTTTCGCAAATTTGTCAAAAAATGTAAAACATTTTTAGCACACAAAAAAACCAAAGGGATTTGGAGGGGTTTTAACCAGTTGCCGACCGCCTCATGACGATATACCTCATCAGAATGGCATGGGCAGGCAGAATCACGTACCTGTACGTGATCTGCCTCCAGCGGGCGGGGGGTCCGATTGGACCCCCCCGGTGCCCGAGGCGGTCGGCATTTGTCCCCCGGCGATCGGAGGTGAGGGGGAGGCCATCCATTTGTGGCCCCCCCTCCCGATCGCTCCCAGCCAATAGAATCATTCATCAAGCAGAGGAAGTGATGTCATCTCTCCTCGGCTTGGTATTTTCTGTTCCGGCGCCGAGGAGAGAAGACATCCAAGTGTAAAACACACACACAGTAGAACATGCCAGGCATACATTACACCCCCCTTTACCCCCCGATCACCCCCTAAACACCCCCCCCCCCCCGTCACGCTGACACCAAGCAGTTTTTTTTTTTTCCTGATTACTGCATTGGTGTCAGTTTGTGACAGTTAGTGTGGTAGGGCAGTTAGTGGTAGCCCCCTTTAGGTCTAGGGTACCCCCCTAACCCCCCCTAATAAAGTTTTAACCCCTTGATCACCCCCTGTCGCCAGTGTCACTAAGCAATCGTTTTTCTGATTGCTGTATTAGTGTCACTGGTGACGCTAGTTAGGGAGGTAAATATTTAGGTTCACAGTCAGCGTTTTATAGCATCAGGGACCCCCATATACTATCTAATAAATGTTTTAACCCCTTGATTGCCCCCTAGTTAACCCTTTCACTAGTGATCACCGTATAACTGTTACGGGTGATGCTGGTTAGTTGGTTTATTTTTTATAGTGTCGGGGCACCCGCTGTTTATTACCGAATAAAGGTTTAGCCCCCTGATTGCCCAGCGGTGATATGCGTCGCCCCAGGCAGCGTGTACCGCTAACACCCACGCACGCACCGTACACCTCCCTTAGTGGTATAGTATCTGAACGGATCAATATCTGATCCGATCAGATCTATACTAGCATCCCCAGCAGTTTAGGGTTCCCAAAAATGCAGTGTTAGCAGGATCAGCCCAGATACCTGATAACACCTGTGTTTTGCCCCTCCGCCCGGCCCAGCCCAGCCCACCCAAGTGCAGTATTGATCATTCACTGTCACTTACAAAACACTAAACACACATAACTGCAGCGTTCGCAGAGTCAGGCCTGATCCCTGCGATCGCTAACAGTTTTTTTTTGGTGGCATTTTGGTGAACTGGCAAGCACCAGCCCCAAGCAGCGTCAGGTTAGCACCATAGAGCTAACACCCACGCACGCACCGTACACCTCCCTTAGTGGTATAGTATCTGAACGGATCAATATCTGATCCGATCAGATCTATACTAGCGTCCCCAGCAGTTTAGGGTTCCCAAAAACGCAGTGTTAGGGGGATCAGCCCAGATACCTGCTAGCACCTGCGTTTTGCCCCTCCGCCCGGCCCAGCCCAGCCCACCCAAGTGCAGTATCGATCGATCACTGTCACTTACAAAACACTAAACACATAACCGCAGCGTTTGCAGAGTCAGGCCTGATCCCTGCGATCGCTAACAGTTTTTTTGGTAGTGTTTTGGTGAACTGGCAAGTACCAGAGGCCTAGTACACCCCGGTCGTAGTCAAACCAGCACTGCAGTAACACTTGGTGACGTGGTGAGTCCCATAAGTGCAGTTCAAGCTGGTCAGGTGGCAAGCACAAGTATTGTCCCACTGCCACCAAGAAGAAGACAAACACAGGCCTGTTGTGCCCATAATGCCCTTCCTGCTGCATTCGCCAATCCTAATAATTGGGAACCTACCACTTCTGCAGCGTCCGTACTTCCCCATTCACATCCCCAACCAAATGCAGTCGGCTGCATGAGTGGTATTTTCTTTATGTCCTCCCGAGTACCCCTACCCAACTAACCCTCCCAAAAAAGATGTCGTGTCTGCAACAAGCGCGGATATAGACGTGACACCCGCTATTATTGTCCCTCCTGTCCTGACAATCCTGGTCTTTGCATTGGTGTATGTTTTGAACGCTACCATACACTAGTTGAGCATTAGCATACAGCACTGCACAGACTAGGCACACTAACACAGGGTCTCCCAAGATGCCATCGCATTTTGAGAGACCCGAACCTGGAACCGGTTACAGTTATAAAAGTTACAGTTACAAAAAAAAGTGTAAAAAAATTAAAAAACACAAAAAAATATATAAAATAAAAAAATAGTTGTTGTTTTATTGTTCTCTCTCTCTCTATTCTCTCTCTATTGTTCTGCTCTTTTTTACTGTATTCTATTCTGCAATGTTTTATTGTTATTATGTTTTATCATGTTTGCTTTTCAGGTATGCAATTTTTTATACTTTACCATTTACTGTGTTTTATTGTTAATCATTTTTTTGTCTTCAGGTACGCCATTCACGACTTTGAGTGGTTATGCCAGAATGATGCCTGCAGGTTTAGGTATCATCTTGGTATCATTCATTTCAGCCAGCGGGCGGCTTTCATGTAAAAGCAATCCTAGCGGCTAATTAGCCTCTAGACTGCTTTTACAAGCAGTGGGAGGGAATGACCCCCCCCCCCACCGTCTTCCGTGTTTTTCTCTGGCTCTCCTGTCTCAACAGGGAACCTGAGAATGCAGCCGGTGATTCAGCCAGCTGACCATAGAGCTGATCAGAGACCAGAGTGGCTCCAAACATTTCTATGGCCTAAGAAACCGGAAGCTACGAGCATTTCATGACTTAGATTTCGCCGGATGTAAACAGCGCCATTGAGAAATTGGGAAAGCATTTTAACACACCGATCTTGGTGTGGTCAGATGCTTTGAGGGCAGAGGAGAGATCTAGAGTCTAATAGACCCCAATTTTTTCAAAAAAGAGTACCTGTCACTACCGATTGCCATCATAGGGGATATTTACATTCCCTGAGATAACAATAAAAATGATTAAAAAAAAAAAAATGAAAGGAACAGTTTAAAAATAAGATAAAAAAGCAAACAAATAATAAAGAAAAAAAAAAGCACCCCTGTCCCCACCTGCTCTCGCGCTAAGGCGAACACAAGCGTCGGTCTGGCGTCAAATGTAAACAGCAATTGTACCATGCATGTGAGGTATCACCGCGAAGGTCAGATCAAGGGCAGTAATTTTAGCAGTAGACCTCCTCTGTAAATCTAAAGTGGTAAGCTGTAAAGGTTTTTAAAGGCTTTTAAAAATGTATTGAGTTTGTCGCCACTGCACGTTTGTGCGCAATTTTAAAGCATGTCATGTTTGGTATCCATGTACTCGGCCTAAGATCATCTTTTTTATTTCATAAAACATTTGGGCAATATAGTGTGTTTTAGTGCATTCAAATTTTAAAAAAGTGTGTTTTTTCCCCAAAAAATGCATTTGAAAAATCGCTGCACAAATACTGTGTTAAAAAAAAAATGAAACACCCACCATTTTAATCTGTAGGGCATTTGCTTTAAAAAAATATATAATGTTTTGGGGTTCAAAGTAATTTTCTTGCAAAAAAAAAAAAATTTTTTGTTGTAAACAAAAAGTGTCAGAAAGGGCTTTGTCTTCAAGTGGTTAGAAGAGTTGGTGATGTGTGACATAAGCTTCTAAATGTTGTGCATAAAATGCCAGGACAGTTCAAACCCCCCCCAAATGACCCCATTTTGGAAAGTAGACACCCCAAGCTATTTGCTGAAAGGCATGTCGAGTCCATGGAATATTTTATATTGTGACACAAGTTGCGGGAAAAAGACAAATTTTTTTTTTTTTTTTTTTGCACAAAGCTGTCACTAAATGATATATTGCTCAAACATGCCATGGGAATATGTGAAATTACACCCCAAAATACATTCTGTTGCTTCTCCTGAGTACGGGGATACCACATGTGTGAGACTTTTTGGGAGACTAGCCGCGTACGGGACCCCGAAAACCAAGCACTGCCTTCAGGCTTTCTAAGGGCGTAAATTTTTGATTTCACTCTTCACTGCCTATCACAGTTTCAGAGGCCATGGAATGCCCAGGTGGCACAAACCCCCCCAAATGACCCTATTTTGGAAAGTAGACACCCCAAGCTATTTGCTGAGAGGTATAGTGAGTATTTTGCAGACCTCACTTTTTGTCACAAAGTTTTGAAAATTGAAAAAAGGAAAAAAATGTTTTTTTCTTGTCTTTCTTCATTTTCAAAAACAAATGAGAGCTGCAAAATACTCACCATGCCTCTCAGCAAATAGCTTGGGGTGTCTACTTTCCAAAATGGGGTCACTTGGGGGGGAGGTTGTGTTATCTTGGCATTCCATGGCCTCCGAAACTGTGATGGGCAGTGAAGAGTGAAATCAAAAATTTATGCCCTTAGAAATCCTGAAGGCGGTGATTGGTTTTCGGGCCCCGTACGCGGCTAGGCTCCCAAAAAGTCCACATGTGGTATCCCCATACTCAGGAGAAGCAGCTAAATGTTTTTTGGGGTGCAATTCCACATATGCCCATGGCCTGTGTGAGCAATATATCATTTAGTGACAACTTTGTGCAAAAAAAAAAAATTGTCACTTTCCCGCAACTTGTGTCAAAATATAAAATATTCCATGGACTCAACATGCCTCTCAACAAATAGCTTGGGGTGTCTAATTTCCAAAATGGGGTCATTTGGGGGGGGTTTGTGCCATCTGGGCATTTTATGGCCTTCAAAACTGTGATAGGTAGTGAGGAGTGAAATCAAAAATTTACGCCCTTAGAAATCCTGAAGGCAGTGATTGGTTTTCGGGGCCCCGTATGCTGCTAGGCTCCCAAAAAGTCCCACACATGTGGTATCCCCGTACTCAGGAGAAGCATCTGAATGTATTTTGGGGTGCAATTCCACATATGTCCATGGCCTGTGTGAGCAATATATCATTTAGTGACAACTTTTTGTAATTTTTTTTTTTTTTTTGTCATTATTCAATCACTTGGGACAAAAAAAAATAATATTCAATGGGCTCAACATGCCTCTCAGCAATTTCCTTGGGGTTTCTACTTTCCAAAATGGGGTCATTTGGGGGGTTTTGTACTGCCCTGCCATTTTAGCACCTCAAGAAATGACATAGGCAGTCATAAACTAAAAGCTGTGTAAATTCCAGAAAATGTACCCTAGTTTGTAGACACTATAACTTTTGCGCAAACCAATAAATATACGCTTATTGACATTTTTTTTACCAAAGACATGTGGCCGAATACATTTTGGCCTAAATGTATGACTAAAATTTAGTTTATTGCATTTTTTTTTATAACAAACAGTAGAAAATATCATTTTTTTTCAACATTTTCAGCCTTTTTCCGTTTATAGCGCAAAAAATAAAAACCGCAGAGGTGATCAAATACCATCAAAAGAAAGCTCTATTTGTGGGAAGAAAAGGACGCAAATTTCTTTTGGGTACAGCATTGCATGACCGCACAATTAGCAGTTAAAGCGACGCAGTGCCAAATTGTAAAAAGTGCTCTGGTCAGAACGGGGGTAAATCCTTCGGGGGCTGAAGTGGTTAAACTCTCCCTAAAACATCAATGATGTTCTTCATTTTTTGTTTAACATCATTGATGTTTTTCAGGATGTTTTCCAAGTCCCTATTACAGCCCATGATCTCCCCGATCAGGATCTGTGCACTTTCCAAGGTGAAATGCCCTGGATCCACAACATCACGATCACCTAAAAAGATAGAAACAAAAAAAAAACATGTATTATAAATATGCCGGCATCCATCTCTTACCTGAGCCTGTGGTCGCAGACACTCACCTGATGTGGTGACAATTTCCACCACGTCTTCCTCCTTCTGCTCTGCTTGGCTTGGGTGGATTTCCCCTTCTTCCAGAGGTGGGGGGTCTGTGGTCTCCTCGGATGAGGGGTGTCCTCCGAGTCTTTGATCCCCTATGATAAAAAAAATAGGTATACTTAGCACACAGATATTATTGCTTGGAAGTGGGGTACAATTGTCTGTTTTGGTAGAGTTCCAAAATGTTGCATTTTTATTGTCCTTTGTCAAGCTTCAATACTTTACCTGTTTTGTACAAGCTTCACAGATGGAGACACCCCTATAGTATACACTGGAGCACCTGTGTGGGCCCCCTAATAAAAAGGGTGTTCTTGTGTCCCACACTAGTGCTACAGCGTCCAGATGTGAAAACTGCTGCTGAGTGTCCTCTCCTTACACAGAATCTAGTTTGCATTTCATTCTAGTTACAAACGCATCTAGACAACCAAATTATTTTCAGACAAGTAGGCCATAATAAATGTGGGCAAATGCATATGGCCAAAACAATGGTGTTTTCTAGGCCGAACGAACAATGTTTTATACGAACGAATAATGTGCCCATGAACATGAAAGTTGACTTTTGAAACTGGATAACAGTAAAGAAAAGCACATGGAGCAGCACGAACGTAATAAACATAAAAAGAATAGGAACACAGGACAACTACTTACTTTTTTGCAGCACTCTCCGGATCTTTCTGTACTGCTCATGCTCTCTTAATTTGAGGTCTGACCACCGCTTCCTAAACTGATCTTTCGATCGTCGTACCCCGAAATTCCTGTGCAGACTCTTGACCACTTTCGCCATGATGTTGGCCTTTCTGACATTGGGGTTGGGGTAAGGTCCATACTTCCCGTCATAGTCGGCCTTCTTCAGGATGTCCACCATCTCCAACATCTCCCCAAAGGACATATTAGATGCCTTAAATCGTCTCCTTCTGGATCGGGACGTTTTTGGCTCCGGGCTTTCCTTCCCCTCCTCCTCGTTGCTGTAATTAGCACGCACCTAGTGTGTCTCCGAAATGTGCTCTTCCCCCACAGCGCCGAACGAGAAGGGGCGGGGAATAGAATAGAAAGAACGTCAGGGGCTGGCGAAGTTACACGCATGCGCAGTGTCTATAAAGTGTAACATGTGTGCGTAGTACGTACGATCTGTGAGCGGAGGAAGGAGTATCGGAGGCGCTGATCTTGATAACGAAGGTAAGATCAAAACTTGGGCCTATACTGCTTCTAGATTGAGGCCTATATTGTAACAAGATTAGGAGAGTTTTGCCTGACATTAGGGTTTGTCTCGTGTTGTGTCTTGCAGATAAAATGGATGGCTTCAATGACCACAACTTCCTCCCCCTGTTCATAGACAAATACAGGGAGCTGCGCTGTCTGTGGCAGGTGAAACATCCACATTATAATCATAAACAAAAGAGACAGGCAGCGCTGGAGAAACTGCTGGAGTTGGTGAAGCCGGTGGTCCCCACAGCAACCATCCCCTATTTAAAAGCCAAAATTGGTGGCCTGAGGAGCACTTATCTTAAGGAGCGCAAGAAGGTCACAGATTCCCAGAGATCAGGAGCTGGAGCAGATGACGTTTATGTCCCCAGGCTGTGGTACTATGAGAGACTGCGATTTCTGTCAGACCAGACTGGAGTCAGGGAATCCATATCAACCCTTCCTTCCACTCTTCCTTCCACCCTATCTTCCACCCCAGCTGAGGCTTCCGATGTCCAACCCGGGACTTCCAGCCAGGAAGAAGTGGAGGAGCCCAGCTTGAGTCAGGTATAGCATTATTCTACAGATTTCTGGTCAATAAATAAACAATGTTTACTAGATTTTATTATTGATCACTAATTGCTGATTTTGATAAAGGCGTTTACATATCAATAGACAGTAGTGGGCAAAAATAATTGGGACAAGAATGAAAAATGCTGGGCTCAGAATGATAGTCTGTTATATTTGTTAACATTGAATTTACAAAAATCATGAGATGAAAATTGTGTGTGATTGATGAAGAAAAAAATAAAACTATGTCCCTTTTTCATACACAGGAAGACCTCAGCCAGGACGAGGCTCTGGAATGTGGCACACAAGAGGAGGCTGTGGAATGTGGCAGCCAGGAGGAGGCGGGGGTTAGTGGCAGCCAGGAGGAGGCGGGGCTAAGTGGCAGCCAGGAGAAGCCTGGGCCCAGTAGGAGCCTGACCGAATTGCAGGTCCCTCCCCTCCGCCTTCCAAACAAAAGACCCAGGAAGGGCAGTCACGTGCAGGATTTAGCACTCAGGCTCATTCAGGAGGCTTCTGCGTCCCTCAGAGCCACCCCCACTCCTGAAGAGGTCTTTGCCTGCATGGCTGCCACCAAACTGCAGGGCATGCAGGAGGGCCAACGCCTCCTGTGTGAGGACCTTATTTATAAAGTCTTAACTAAGGGGGTGAGGGGCAAAATCACACCCAATACCCACCTGAGTGAGTTGGAACATCCTCCTCCTCCTGCAACAACTCCACCACCAGAGCCACAGCATAGAAGGAAGCGTGGAAGGAAGACCAGAGAGTGATGACCTGGGTTCAGTCTGGTCTGGCAAAAGATGCAGGCTCTTGTATGACCACAGCCTGGGGACACAGATGTCATCTGCTGCTTTCCGGATCTCTGGGACTTCTGGACCAGACTGTACTCCCTTAGATATGGACTCCTCAGGCCACCAATTTTGCTGGAAAAGAATTGATGTGTGCCCTGAGGGCCAAAGGCTTCACCAATTTCTACTGTTTCTCCAGCGTTGCCTCCCTCTTTGTTTGTGAGCCCTTAATAAAGGTTTTTGGGTTTAAATTATACTCGCCTATGTGTGTTTTCCTTCAAAAAGGACAGTTTGTTTGTGAGGAGGCAGGTACATTTCTAATATACAATGTGAAATTAACAAGAGACACCAACACCAAGCAATCTCCTTGAGATTAAATAATACAAGATAATAATGGTGTTGTGGTAACTTGACACACAAAACACACTCAAAAATATTCAGGATGTTAAATAACTAAAAACAAAAAAAAACAAGATCAGCCTTAAAAAAAAATACAAACCAAAAAAAAAAAACACATCAGGCTTGAAAAAAAAAAACAAACACAAACAAAAATGTTATATCTTTTTGGTCAGATGTGACAAATCATAATATATTGAGGGAATCACGATAAATAATAAAGAAAGAAGTTTGTGAGAAGTCTGTGTGAATATCAGCAGCAAAACTACTTCTTTCTTCCTGCATTATAAAGAAGAAGAGAGATTATAAAGAAGAATTGTATTAAACAATTTTTTACATTGCAGCGTGACAAAAGTGCTCTATCCATTCCGAACACTAATTTTACCAGCTGTTACGTCTCGGAATTTCTTCTGAGCATGCATGGCACTTTGTGCGTCGGAATTGTCCACACACGGTCGGAATTGACGTGATCGGATTTTGTTGTCGGAAAATTTTATAGCCTGCTCTCAAACTTTGTGTGTCGGAAAATCCGATGGAAAATGTCCGATGGAGCCCACACACGGTCGGAATTTTTGACAACACGCTCCGATCGCACATTTTCTGTCGGAAAATCCAACCGTGTGTACGGGGCATTACTGTAAATATTGCAGGTGCTTGCCTATGGTATTAATAGGATCAGAACACCAGCAATTGTCTTCAGGTAGCTTTAAGTGCACACTGTGCAGAGGACACAGTACACTAACTGTAAATACTACAGCTGCCTGCCTGTGGTATTAATATGATCAGAACAACAGCAATTGTCTTCAGGTAGCTTTAGGTGCACACTGTGCAGAGGGCACAGTACACTAACGGTAAATACTGCAGCTGCCTGCCTGTGGTACTAATAGGATCAGAAGAACACCAGTAATTTTCTTCAGGTAGCTTTAGGTGCACACTGTGCAAAGGACACAGTACACAAACTGTAAATACTGTAAATACTGTAAAAACACCTGCCTGCCTGTCAGTAGGAAGAGAATAACAGGAACGAATCTAGCTAAACTGAATACAGTGTGTATATATATATATATATATATATATATATATATATATATATATATATATATATATATATATATATATACACAACACCTGGGATGCATATATATACACAATACATTGTATGTGCAGCTAACTGACTCGCCTGCCTCCTTTATCTAACTTAAATCAAATGTCACTGTCTCTCTGTCTATCCCCCTCCACTGCCACAACACACTACACAAGGCCGCCACGCAGACGGCCTTATATAGTGTGGGGCGTGTACTAAACCCCCTGAGCCATAATTGGCCAAAGCCACCCTGGCAATTACGGCTCTCGGTACAGACGGCGCTGTGATTGGCCAATCATGCGAGTCATAGTGCATGCTTGGCCAATCATCAGCCAGCAATGCACTGCGATGCCGCAGTGAATTATGGGCCATGACGAGCCACTCGAATTTGACTCAAACGGCCCATAACGTTCGCAATTCGACGAACGGTCGAACAGGCAATGTTCGAGTCGAACATGGGTTCGACTCAAACTTGAAGCTCATCCCTAAACAGAACCATGAGGATATACTTTTATCCGGGCGGTGGTGTGTACATGCATGTATATCTATCTACATTAGGCATTATTAGCTCGTGTACTAACTTCTACTACTATAGCCAGCAAAAAGCTTTAAAAGAAGGGAATCTCTTGTTTGCTTGCACATAAGCCACATTGGATCCATGTTTGCTGTTTTCTTCTATGTCCTTCATAGCAAATGTCATTAATACGGTCATGTGAAAAAGTAAGCTGTACAAGTGGTTGACTTTTTCAACATATTTAAACAGGCAAACAGTAGATCTCGGTATCATTAACAGTAATCAGCATGGATTTATGAAGAATCGTTCTTGCCAAACCAATCTATTAGCCTTCTATGAGGAGGTGAGCTGCCATCTAGATAAAGGAATACCCGTAGATGTGGTGTATCTGGACTTTGCAAAAGAATATGACACAGTTCCCCATAAACATTTACTGTACAAAGTAAAGTCCGTTGGCATGGACAATAGGGTGAGTACATGGATTGAAAACTGGCTACAAGGGTGAGTACAGAGGGTGGTGATAAATGGGGAATATTCGGAATGGTCAGGGGTGGAAAGTGGGGTCCCTTGGGGTTCTGTCCTGGGACCAATCCTATTTAATTTACTCATAAATGACCTGGAGGATGGGGTAAACAGTTCAATCTCAGTATTTGTGGACGATACTAAGCTAAGCAGGGCAAATGCTTCTCCGCAGGATGTGGAAACTTTGCAAGAAGATCTGAACAAATTAATGGGGTGGGCAACTACATGGCAAATGAGGTTTAATGTAGAAAAATGTAAAATAATGCATTTGGGTTGCAAAAATATGAATGCAATCTACTCACTAGGGGGTGGACCTCTGGGGGAATCTAGGATGGAAAAGGACCTGGGGGTCCTAGTAGATGATAGGCTCAGCAATGGCATGCAATGCCAAGCTGCTGCTAACAAAGCAAACATAATATTGGCATACATTAAAAAAGCGATAATTCTCCCACTCTACAAGACTCTGGTCCGGCCACATCTGGAGTATGCTGTCCAGTTCTGGGCACCAGTCTTCAGGAAGGATGTACTGGAAATGGAACGAGTACAAAGAAGGGCAACAAAGCTAATAAAGGGTCTGGAGGATATTAGTTATGAAGAAAGGTTGTGAGCACTGAACTTATTCTCTCTGGAGAAGAGACACTCGAGAGGGGATATGATTTCAATTTACAAATACCATACTGGTGAGCCTAAAATATGGATAAAACTTTTTTGCGGAAGGGAGTTTAATAAGACACGTGGCCACCCACTAAAATTAGAAGAAAAGAGTTTTAACCTTAAACTGCGTAGAGAGTTCTTTACTGTAAGAGCAGCACGGATGTGGAATTCCCTTCCACAGGCGGTGGTTTCAGCGGGGACATCAATAGTTTAAAAAAACTATTAGATAAGCACCTGAACAACCGCAACATACAGGGATATACAAGGTAATACTGACCTATAATCACACTGCATATAACTTTAGTTTACATGTTGGTGTCATTTTTTTATTCTAGATTTTATGGTATTACCATTCATAATGGATTGATTTGCTTGGATATAGATACACGTTTATAGGGGGTTATTACATATGTGTAAATCATTACAATGGTTTTGTTAGTAATGGTGTATTCATTGTCTTGGTCTAAAAGTAACAAAAAAACAGTCATATGGAAAAAGCATGTATGCTCCTACATTTACCAAGAAGGGTCTAGCAGTACTAAACATCCAAGGTGTCATGAAATTAAAATATAACTGGGCTCAAACCGTTGTGAGCACCATATTCCTGGTAAAGAGAAAGATGTTGAAATCGTGGGGTTAGTGTTTTTCACAATTTTGTGTGCTATTATTATTGGGGCATTAACCACTTACCCTCCGGAAGATTTACCCAAGATTTTCTTGACTTTAGTGTGTTTTGTATGTGTATATACATATGTATATATATATATATATATATATATATATATATATATATATATATATATATATATGTATATATATATATATATATATATATATATTTATATATGTGTGTATGTATTTCATATATGGTGTTATATGTAGGCATTCTAGGACAAGACCATTGTGCAGGCCACATTATCAAAGGGGACTTGTTGATCAAAGGGGAAGTGGTCAAATAAAATTTACTCCACATATCAAAGGGGACAGACAGCGACTCTGGGCTATGTTAATGTTAAAATGCACAAATGCAAATTAGGGCAGTTTATGTCTGCAGCTGGTTACGGCTAGGGGCCATCGTCTGTCAATCTGGAAGACAGAAGCAGATCAAAGGCCTAATTTAAACGGCCAATCAAATTGCTCAGCCATTCAGTGTATAGGTAATATAACCTGGTGTTCAGTCTATTCACTGTGTGTGTGATTATGAAGGCACAGGTCTTGGAAACATGGGACTCTGAAGGCTAGTATTCGTTTACTCTGTTGTATTTTTAACTGACAATTGCGTGGTCGTGCGATGCTTTACCCAAACAAAATTGATGTCCTTTTTTTCCCACAAATAGAGTTTTTTTTGGTGGTATTTGATCACCACTGTGTTTTTTTTTCTTTGCACTATAAACAAAAAAGGATGACAGTTTTGAAAAAAAAACAATATTCTTTACTGTCTGCTATAAAACATATCCAATAAAAAAAATTAAAAAAATTTAAATTTCTTCATCAGTTTAGTGTATTCCGCTTCATATTTCATAAAAAAATTCCCAAAAATATAATAAAAAAGGACATTGTCCCCATGTTGATGGGGACAAGGGCCTTTTCCCCAAAACCCTGGGCTGTGGTTGTGGGGGTTTGCAGGCAAGGGGCTTATCAGAATCTGGAAGCCCCCTTTGTGAATGAGTACATAGTAGCCCTACGCATTCACCAAAAAAGTGTCAAAAACAAATAAAAACACACACACAGTTTTTGTTTAAAAAAATAAAAAACAATGTCCCTTGATGTAGATCCATCGTCAATCAGGACGCCACCCTCACGGCTGGACCCAAAAAAACAAACACTCTGCCCACGACGAAGGCTGACATTTATTGAATAGGTAAGGTGCGTGGCCACCTGGCAATGTCACAGGGTGGCACTGCCCCATGTGATGTCAACGACCTAGCATGCATGATCAGTGATGTCACATGGGAGCATTGCCACCAGGTGATGTCGCCAGGTGGCTCCGCCCCTTACTTATTTAAGAACTGTCAGATGTCAGAGCAGACAGATGGCAGTTAGCCTTCGTCGCAGGCGGAGCTTTTTTTTTCAGGGTCCGGCGATGGTGGCAGCGGCGTGGTTGAGGATAAATCTACAATGGGGACATTTTTTTTTTTATTTTCAAAAACGGTGCATGTGTTTTTATTTCTTCTTGACCCCTTTTTAGTGAATGGGTACCCCATACTAATTCACATGTGGGGGCAGAATCTAGGGGCACCCTTCCAGATTCCAATAAGGGTTGTGGGGAAGAGGCCCTTGTCCCCATTAACATGCACCCCACTCTCTCCCCCTCCCTTTCCTGACGTGCCGGGCTGCATGCTCGGATAAGGGTCTGGTATGGATTTTGGGGGGACCCTATGCTAGTTTCCTTTTATTTCGGTGTGGGGTTCCCCTCAATCCATACCAAGCCCAAAGGGCCAGCAGTTTTTTTTTTATATTTTTGTATTGCCGGCAATGGTTTTGCATTGCCTGCAATTTAAATGTCTTTATTTTCTATATTTAAAGTCAGTGTTGCTGCAGCAGGTTCTATACATGGTACAGATACACCACTTTACAGGCAGACTAAAGGGACCCCCCAGGCACTATATTTAAATGAATTTTTCGTTTTTATTGTTTCACTTTAAGCATAATTAAAATCACTGTACTTTTTGCATTGGTGCATGTCCCCAGGGCAGTAACCAGGCCCCATACCCATTTTATGGCCAATAACTTGCATATAAGCCTTCAAAATGGGGACTTTTCATTTTTCATATTTGGGTCCCATAGACTTCAATAGGGCCATAGACTTCAATGGGGTTTGGAGTTCGGGCCCAAATTTTTGCGATGTTTGAGAGTTCTCGCGCGAACCAAACCGGGGGGCCCATCTCTAGTGAGAATACTTAACAATGTCCTGGTTTGCAGAGTCCAATGAATAAGCAAAGCTGATACAGTGGCTCTCTCAAGTCTGGTTAGGTGTTCCTTGGTTTGATGTTAAAACGAGAGCTGTCAACTTAAGGAGCAGTCTCCTTTTCTCTGATATCAAGGGGGTATTGTCAGAGACCAATGAAGTGACTGTGGCATGGCCCTGGGATGTCACTGTGTCTATATCCCAGGTACAGTTTTCTATAAGTATTCATATCTCTGAATACCTACCGTTTACAGTCCGCTAACATGCATACTAGTGACCAACATGAAATTAGCTTGGAAATGGCTATAAATATATATATATATGTATATATATATATATATATATATATATATATATATATATATATATATATATATATATTTTTATAATCTTTATTTAACAAAACATTTTTACAATTATTATTATCCAACATTTACAAATCCATTCTTATCTAACAGTATATTTGAAATACATTTAACTTTCGCATAAACACATCAAATCAATTCCTGACCTGATTTATCCCCTAAATTTACCTTATATTAAGTACATGGCCCTGTTATCTTCATTCTCCCCACCTTTCATACAACCCCCCTCCTACTTCCCCACATACACAATTACATACACCACCCACTCCTATGAAAAAAAAAAACGAGTGCGCATGCGCGGGACCTCCGGAGCGACACGCTGACCGAGAGCTCCGCACCGCTCCGGCCCTCCAGAGCTCAGCACAGACGCTATAATTAGGGGATTTCGGCAGGGGGACCAGGTATCAGTCCCTCTTTCATCCGGGCACCAGCCTACATGTCCGGATCTCAGCAGAAGAAAGACATTAATAGGCAGCTGAACTTTGGCCTAGCTCCTCCGGAACCTTCCAAGATGGCGGCCGCAACTGCTCCATGCGGATACACGACAAACACACAAGGCCTGGTGTATCCTCCAGCGTTATCCACACCAACCATGGCGCAAGTGAGTAACATTATGGGGGCTCAAAGCTACTTGGCGTCACCTGCGTCCACTGAATCGCCCCTCAGCAGAATGCAGAACGGCAACCCCTACTCCCCCCTTCTTAATTCCCCTGACACCATTGCAGATTCCCCACAGGCCTCCCCCATCACCAATAATCATCACCCAGAGATGGCACAACTGCTTAACTGCTTCTCAGACATGCTGGCTACAGGGCTAGCACAAAACGCCATGCAAATCACCACATCAATTAAAGCAGATCTCCAGAGTTTAGGGGCAAGAATAGACGCTATCGAACAGGCTGTAGATGATACCGCAGCACGCACAAACCAACATGCCACCTGTATCCATTCTCTAGAGGATCAACTTGAGAATGCTCTGGCCAAAATTGAAGGTCTGGAGAATAGAAGCAGACGCTATAACTTTAGAGTGCGAGGTATCCCTGAAGCCAACATGGACATCCATAACACAGTCAAAGCCCTAATCAAAGAAATCATCCCTGACATTCCAGACGACAAACTCGAATTGGATAGGGCCCACAGAGTGCTTCAACCCCCCCGCCAAGATGGACTCCCCAGGGACATAGTGGTCAAGACACACTTTTACGGGACAAAAGAAGAGGTCATGAGAAGATCCCGCTACAAAGAAGACATCACCCTGTTTGGCAATAAAATCCAGATTTTCGCTGATATCTCACCGATCACGATTCAAAAAAGAAGATCACTTAAACCACTCTTATGCCGCGTACACACGGTCGGACTTTTCGTCTACAAAAGTCCAACGGACGCTGACGGACTAAAGCTGGCTGGTAATCCGATCGTGTGTGGGCTTCTCCGGACTTTCAACGGACTTTTTTAGCCTCAAATCCGACGGACTTTAGATTTGAAACATGCTTCAAATCTTTACGTCGTAAGTATGACGGACCCCGAAATCCGCTCGTCTGTGTGCTAGTCCGACGGACAAAAACCCATGCTAGGGCAGCTATTGGCTACTGGCTATGAACTTCCTTATTTTAGTCCGGTGTACGTCATCACGTACGAATCCGTCGGACTTTTGTGTGGTCGTGTGTAGGCAAGTCCGTTCGTAAGAAAGTCTGCCGCAAGTCCGCCGAAGGTACGTCGGAAGTCTGTCGGACAGGCTGTCGGACTTTTGTAGACGAAAAGTCCGACCGTGTGTACGCGGCATTAGAAGTGCTCACACAAAAAATGATCAAGTATAGATGGACTTTTCCTTTCCGACTACAATTCAACTACAAGGAGAAATCCTACGGCTTTTCGAATTTCCACATGGGCGAGCAACTGCTTCTTCGCCTTGGGCTAATCTCTCAAGATATTCCCCCGCACAACGTGGAAAATCGACCAGCTTCGTCCAAAAGACCCCCTCCAAGCAGCCCCCTTACCCCACTGTGGGTGAAACAACAAACAAAGAAACAACGGGAATCCATGGCCCCCAGATGAATTCTGCTATCACTTTCTCACGTAGCTCAAATCATCCTACAGGAAATGTGTAGAAGCTTCTCCTCCACACCCATGGTCTTTTTCAAGACCTGACCTACTTTGCCGGCTTTTCGCCATCCTCCTCTGAAGCACGAGATGCAGAAGATCCTTTCATCTTAGGAGGACTGCCAAAGACTTACTAACTTTTATTCCTTCCCTTTAGGTCTCAGGCCTGGGCCCTATCTGGGAACATCCCGAACCCCCATAAGTCTCACCCCCCTCACTTCCCTTATCCCTCCCCCCCCCATCTTTCCCTTCCCACCCCTTCCCTGCACCCCCCGTACTGTTTTATTTTGCGTAACAGATTTATCCAATATGATATGACGCAGGTCATTCTCTTGTTTACAGTATATACAGATTGTGCTAATTTTTCTTTGTCCAGTTTACAAGGGCGAGCTTGCCCCTTTTATTTAGAGATAGTACTTGTAATACACTCTGGTTCGCTCATGTTAAGTTAATATTAACTCCTGCTATAGGGAGATTTCTCCAATAGCTTTCTTATTTATTTAATTTTTTTAAATTTTTTATATATATCTTTTTCATTGTTTATAACAAATGCTCTGCGGCTGGAGCGGTTCCACATGCCACCCCACCTATTGTAACCGAGAGGAAACTTTACCCCTTGGTCACAATAGATGTACAACCCTATTTTTGGTCGTCCATATTTTACTGAGCCCTCTATTTTAGGGACTCAGTGCAGGTTTCTGATCCTGCAACTAAAGGATCCAGTGTTCCTTTTTACACACTGGACTCCTTCTCTTTCAGTTGGTTCTATTCTTTTCTTCCGTTATTTTCTGTCCTGCTCTTTTCCCCACCCTCTCTTCCTCCCACCCAGGCGCCTTTGAGGGGAGCTGAACAAACAAAATATCCAAAATTCCACAGCCAAGATCACGGTCCAGAGACAGAGGGTGCCCCAACCCTGGATTGGGTAAGAACCCCTATTTTATTATCGAATACCTCACACAATGTCCATGGCTGACGAACCTACCCCACAGTCATCTCTTAAAATAGCAACCCACAATGCTCAGGGACTAAACTCCCCAGTAAAAAGGCGCAAAGCCTTTCACAGCTACCACTCCAGAGGGTTAGACGTTATACTCATCCAAGAAACTCACTTCCCGAAATCTTACAATCCATCTTTCCTACACCGTAACTATCCCACCTTTTATTTGGCCAATGCAGATGACAAAAAAAGAGGAGTAGCTGTACTTATTTCCAAACGCACACCATTTTCTTTGACCAAAACCATTAAGGACGAAGAAGGGAGATACATACTTGTGAAAGGTCAAATAAACGGTGTAACTCTCTCCATAGTATCGTACTATGCTCCTAATAGGGGACAGGCCTCTTTCTTCTCCTCTATGCTCAACTCGCTCTCCCCACATTTGGAGGGCAAAGTGATCATGGGAGGGGACTCTAATATTGCTTTCGATCATATGCTTGACAAATCAACAAAAAGCCATTCAAAGCTCAAAAGGCCCCCCAATCAGAGCCTTCGTATTGCTCAACTTCTACACTCTTTGGGTCTGATTGATGTATGGAGAGAGTTGAACCCTAGTGCCAAAGACTATACTCACTACTCAGCCCCCCACAGAACATATGCTCGTATAGATCATATTTTCATACACACTACTGACATTCACCTAGCATCTCGGGCAGTAATTAACGAGGTCCCCTGGTCTGACCATTCATTGGTCTCCACCAAGCTAAGCGGATTTCTACACACAAGAAGCCCACCACAATGGCGCCTCAATGAAGCTCTCCTATCCAACCCTGTACACTGCACCATGATAGAAAAAGACATCTTAGAATACTTCCGCCTTAATGACACACCGGAGATTTCCCCAGGATCTTTATGGGGAGCTCATAAAACAGTAATAAGGGGTAACCTCATACAACTTGCAGCGAAACTAAAAAGAGAAAAACAAATTAACATTAAAAAATTACAAAAAGAATTCCAACTCATCTGTAAACAGCACAGACAAAACCCCACACCCGCGTCTATGGCCAAAATGGATGCCTCTAGGATTGCCTTAAACACTGCTCTAACATCTTCTGCAGAAAAACACCTCAAATGGGTCAGTGGAAGATTTTATCTTAATACTGATAAGTTTGGCCCCCAATTGGCCTCAAAACTTTCCCCCAGACACAGATATCAAGCTCTACCCAAAATTAAATCCATTTCAGGCTCATTAACACAAAACCCCAAGACAATACTAGAAACATTCCACTCATTTTATTCCAAGCTATACTCCTATCCTAGTCAAGAGAAGGCCCAGAAACTCAACGAATTTTTTGATAGTATCCCCCTCCCCAAAATATCTGATTCTCATCGCTCCCTAATGGAATACCCTATTTCTATAGAGGAGGTCTTGGAAGTCATAAAAGAAACTAGAACGGGCTCAGCCCCTGGCCCTTATATAATATAATATAAAAAAATTTGGAACTCCCTTGGCTCCTTATCTGGTCCGGCTCTTTAATTCCCTTAACAGAGATTCACCCGTAGACCCAGCGACAAACCTAGCCTATATCTCAGTCATACCCAAACCGGGAAAAGATCAAAGCTTGGTCAGCAACTACAGACCTATATCCCTCATGAACAATGACCTAAAAATAATGACCAAAATCCTTTCCAACAGACTAGGCTCCTTTATAGGAGCATACGTTCATAAGGATCAAGTGGGTTTTATACCAGGGAGGCAGGGACCGGACCAGATAAGGAGAGCCATAGATGTCATATCTATACTGCAGTCAAAATGGGATGGTAATCCGCCCCAGGAGGGGTACCTCCTGTCTATAGACCTCCAAAAAGCTTTTGACTCCATAACATGGCCTTACCTTTTCGGAACATTAGAGCGATGGGGTTTCGGCTCCCATTTCTTAAATCTTCTTGCAGCTCTCTATTCCCACCCCAGAGCCCAGATTAGGATCCAAGGCCATTTATCTGAACCCTTCCCCATAACCAAAGGGACTAGACAAGGGTGCCCTTTATCACCATTACTCTTTACCATTGGCATAGAAAATTTAGCTATTGCAATAAGGAACCACCCGGACATACATGGCGTTAACTGTGGCCAGTCAACACACAAATGCGCCCTATTCGCGGACGATGTCCTACTCTTCATCACCTCCCCCCTCATCTCTACCCCCAATATCTTCTCCCTTCTAAACAAATTTGGACGGATCTCGGGTTTACAAGTGAATATGTCCAAATCCATAGCACTTAACATATCCACTCCATCACGCACCATGGAAAGCTTAAAGGAACACTTCCCTTTTGTTTGGAGCTCAAATTCCATCACATATTTAGGTATTCAGTTAACCCCCATAATAGAGCAATTATACCGCTTTAACTATCCCCCTATGTTCAAAAAGCTTAACTCTGATCTTGATCAATGGTCACTACACAAATTATCTTGGCTAGGAAGATTAAATGCGGTCAAAATGACTCTACTACCGCGAATCTTATATTTGTTCCGCTCCCTCCCCATCCCTGTCCCCAAAGCTCATATCTCCATTTTACAATCCTCGATCATCCGATTTATTTGGAATAAATCAAATCACAGGCTCCCTAAAAAAACTCTTTTTAGACCAAGGAAAAAAGGAGGTCTTAGACTGCCCAATCTCTGGTGGTACTACCAGGCAGCACATCTTAGTCAGATTTCAGCCATCTACTACAGAGGCCCCAAACCTGAGTGGATAGAGATGGAAAGACAAGCTATACCCAAATTCACTATAGATTACCTTTTATGGCGCCCCCATAAAACTAGACCGTCGATCCTCTCCCCCTCCCTCTCACATTCATTCACATTATGTGACACCATGCACAAACTACACAATCTAATATCTTCATGGAAACCCTTAGCACATATTTTTAATAATCCCCTCTTCCCTCCAGGCACAAACACACAAGCGTTCCAATGGTGGCTTGATAAGGGAATGTACAGAATAGGTCATTTCTGTAACTCGGGTGGTCCCCTCACTTTGGCACAATGCACATCGAAACTCAAAATGCCCCAATCAGAAAAATTTCGCTTGCACCAACTGAGACATTTCCTACTCTCCAACCTATCCCAGGAACCGCTTCCACTTCATACCACTCCCTATGAACAGTGGTGCTCCTCAGCCACGGACATGAAAGGGGGAATTTCGCTCATATACTCAGCTTTAGCCGAACCTCAAGGGAAAGCTGCCTATATGATAACCTGGGAACGTGATGTCGGATTTGAACGGGATCTTGATACATGGCATTCCAATGTAGCGTCCGCTTTTAAGGGGATCCTAAATGTCTCCCTTACCGAAGCAGATCTCAAAATCATAACGCGATGGTACCTAGTCCCCACTAGGCTAGCTAAGTTCTACCCACAATCCTCCCCTACATGTTTTAGGGGATGTGGACACTTGGGCACCCTCTTACATATTTTTTGGGAATGTCCACGTATCAGAGGCTACTGGAATAAAATATTCAACCTAATCCGCAAAGTCACTGACTTGGCGATCCCACAAACTCCAACTGTAGCCCTATTAAACCAAAAAATCCCCAAAATTCCTAAATATGACCAGATCCTAATACACTATATTCTTATCGGAGCCAAAATTACAATAGCCCGGGCATGGAAACTTCCTAAAGTTTCGTTCCATATAGCCAAACAGAAAATCTCCTGGATCATGTACCAGGAGAAAATTTCTAACATCATTCTTGACAAGACTGAGAAATTCAAACGTATATGGGACCCATGGGCTCGTCATATGGGAGCGACCCTCTAATCCCTAAACCCGTTTCTCATTATGCTAAATAAGTTTCCCTGCCTAGCCGCCTGATACTCTTACACAGCTCTCCTCGAAGAACCTGGCAACCCCTCCCACTCAATCCTCTCATCTCTCTCTCTCTCTCTTTCTTATTATATCTCTCTTTTCTCTTTTTTCCTTTTACTTTTTATTATTTTATTAGTAAAATAAAACTTTTCTTGGTGCTTTCTCTCCCACCGAATCAGAATGGTGGGATGTGAAATTGAAGATACAGGATTATACAAATGTCTATTATGATCTTTTGGGTTATTACTTTTAAGATGTTATTTTTCACACAAGCTTGTATAAGTTTAAAAAATATTAGAATAAGACACAAATGCTGAGATCTCGAATCTTAAACTGTAGTATAATTTTCAAGAACTTAAACGTCTGACATTGCACCATTTTTCACGAACCGTTGGGAAATTACCTTTTAGCAGAGGACTGGGGCCCGTGGTGCCCAGACACAGCATGATCCCGTTTCGGGGTGTCTGGTCACTGAGGCAGTCAGCTTTTTGTTACGAATACCCAACTGGATCATATAAAATCTTTATTGTATTATTTCTACTTTGAAATCCCGGATGTCAATTACTACTGTGCAGAGATTTTCATGTTAAATCCGCTTATATATGTATCTACATGTTCAAAATTTTATATCTGCTCTTCTCCCCTGTGTGGGAAAAGAATTGTCGATGTTTAACATTTTGCCTTAATAAACATCTTAAAACTCAAAAAAAAAAAAAAAAAAAAGAAAAAAAAAAACACTCCATCTCCCCTTTCCCTCTCCCCCCCTTCCTCTCTCTGTTATTTCTATTAAATCATGCATCCTATATTTTCTTCAATAGGGGTGACGATGTTTAAACCTTTTTCAATCATCATCCTCTCTTCCACGGAACGCATCTCGCTCATCTCACACATCCATTCATCTATGGAAGGTGCTATCCTATTTTTACACTTTCTAGCTATAGTAGTTCGTGCTATTGTTAAAAAATATTTTAAGATACCTTTTTTTATATTTCTCACCGATCCTGGAATCATTGATAGTGATGAAACCAGTACATATGGTTGTATATTTATTCCCGTCACAACTAGATATATTTTATATATTTTGTTCCAAAATATCTGGACCCCCGGGTAAAAATACTATATATGTGATAAAGTACCCTTTGTCACCCGGCATCTCAAACAAATATCCTCATTCTCTGATTTTATTTTGTGCATGTCTACAGGGCATTTATACCATCTAGCTAGTAATTTATAATTTCTTTCTTGATGCCTATTAGAGATCGATATCTTATGTATTAATATAAATGCTTTTTCCCATTTAGCCCTAGGGATATCAATCCCCAGCTCTTCCTCCCATTTTTTTCCTTATCTCCTGGTCCTTATTTACCGAAATTAAATATTTGTATGCCCTAGATAGTGTGTGCGTTGGCTTCTGTTCTTGTAGAAATAACCTTTCTAGTGCTGTCGGTGATCTGTCCAGTATCCCCCCTTTCATGAGAGAGATTATAAACTTTTGAAGTTGCAAGTATTGCATCCATTTCCTTTTATATTCCATACCTAGTAGTACCTCCATCGAAGGCAGTCTATTCCCCTCCATTATCTGTACCTCCCTTGTATCATCCCTTCTCTGCCATTTTAGGAAGGTCGTAACCTCCAGTGCCGATGGGAATTCTGGATTGCTGAAGAGGGGTGTCATTGGGCCAATATAGGTGGACTCTATCCCCCTCCTCACCAATCCATCCCATACCTTCAAAGTTGATCCTACCAGAAACAGCAACTCCCTGATAGAGGGCCTATTTTCCCTCTTTATCCATGGAAGTGACTTCAGTTTCATGGCCACGATCTCCTCCTCTAATTTCACCCATTGCTTACATTCTGCACTGTGGAATCAGTCCACTATCCTAGCCACGAATACCGATCTAAGATACATTGATAGATCTGGGAGCGCTAGGCCTCCATCTTTTTTAGGCCTAGTTAGTACTAATCTGCTAATTCTGGCTGGTCTACCCGCCCAGATGAAACTCCCTATAGCTTTTCGTAGGAGGTTCAAGATGTTTCTTGCGGGAAATATTGGGATGGTCTGAAATATGTAGAGTATTTTAGGCAATATATCCATCTTAATAATATTTATCCTGCCCGTCCAAGAAAAAACACCATTATCATATAGTTGGAGTATCTTGATTATTTTTTGCGCTATTGGAAGATAGTTATATTCCTGGAGCGTCTCCATCTCCCTAGGAATAAACGTTCCTAGATATTTGATTGCCTTATCCTGCCATTTAAAAGAACATTTTTTTTTTAAGAGAATCCACAATATTCATGGGTAATGTTATATTTAAAACTTCTGATTTGTTATAATTCAATTTAAAATTACTCAATTCAGCAAAGCGTTTAAATTCCTTTATTAAATTTGGTATTGTCACCACTGGATTCGTAATATACAAATCGTCTGCGTAAACCGACATTTTATAATCCTTGTCTCCCACTTTTATTCCTTGTAGGTCTATATTGTTCTGGATTGCTGTTGTCAGATACTCTAATACATATAGCAATGGAGACAGGGGGCACCCCTGTCGAGTTCCATTAGCTATATTAATTATATCAGATAAATCCCCATTTGTGCATATTCTGGCGGTTGGACTATTATATAGGACCATTATTTTTTCCCGAAGCATTGGGCCCACTCCCCATTGTCTTAATGTCTCTTCAAAAAACCGCCATCCCACCCTGTCAAAAGCCTTCTCGGCATCAATTGCCAAAAGACAGGATGGGATGGCGTGTTTCCGGACATACTCCACCAGTGTCAAGGTTTTCAGGGTATTGCTTCTCGTCCCTCTATAAACCCTGTTTGATCTATGTGGATATATGTCGGCATATTTGGTGTAAGTCTATTGGCTATTATCTTTGAATATAATCGAAGATCAATATTTGTCAACGAGATTGGCCGGTAGTTTCCACACATTGTGTGGTCTTTCCCAGGTTTTGGTATGAGTGAAATATATGCCTGCATACCCTGTGGGACAAATGGTTGAGAGACAGACACTGAACTAAAGGTTCATAACTGGGACTAATAAATCCTTGAATGATTTATAGAACCGTGGGGTAAAGCCATCTGGACTGGGACTTTTTCCTGGTACTAATGCATCGATTACCTTCTGTATTTCAGTATCTGAGAATTTCTTTTTTAATTGCTCAACCTCTACTGATGTTAAAGTTGGTATAGCAGTATCATTTATATATTGTCGTATATTCTGTTGAAATATTTCAGGATCCCTCTCTGCTAGTTGGTTAGGTATACTGTACAGTTGGGAATAGAAGTTATAGAATGTTTTAAAAATTCCTTTTGGGTCGTATATCATATCGCCACTTAACCTTCACAATAGATGTTGTATTTACTCGCTGGCGTAGTACTCTGGTAGCAGTTTACCGGGTTTATTTCCTTGTTGATAATATAGGGTTCGACTTTTATCCCTAACCCATAGTGTTTGTTCATTTAATAAAGTTTGTAATTCGAGCCCTTTTTTCTGTCAAATCCATTAATATCTCCCGTGCTGAATTTTGTTTGTGCCGTTTCTCCAATTGAGCTATTTCTTGTAATAACTGGGCTGATCTATTTCCTTTTGCTTTTTTTTAACCTAGCTCCATGTTTTATAAATAGTCCCCTCAGTATATATTTTAGTGTTTCCCATTGGATGGGCAGGGAAGTACTGTCCTTTACATGATCTAGTGTAAAATTCGATATAGCCAACCTGATTTTCTGAAGATCAGACCTCGTCATATAATAAATTGTCATTTAATTTCCAAGTGCCTCTTATTATATTGGCGCTTGATACATCAATCACCAAAAATATGGGGGCATGGTCTGACCTAACAAAGCTACCTATCTCAGAGAAGGAGACAGCGGCCATTCCTAACTGATTTGTCAAAAAGTAATCTAATCTATGATATGTGCCATGAGCTTTTGAGTGAAACGTATAATCTTTCTCCATTGGATGAAAGGCCCTCCATATATCAACTAAATGGTATTTATCTAACATATCATTAAATTTATTTTTATCGGTACTCATCTGGGGCATTGAGGATGCAGTGGTGTCCATATCCCGATTGAAAACAAAATTAAAGTCACTCCCTATTATTGTCACCCTCTCTGCTCTTTCCATTAGATCTATTAACAGTTGAGTACCTGTTTTAATCTGATCCATGTTTGGTAGGTAAATGGTAATGAATGTATATTTTTTACCATATATAATAAGTTTCAGTAACACCGCTACATTTAAGCCTCTATCATTGAAGGAGCAGTTTTTTATAGCACCCATAGGGCAATACGAGAGAGAAAAGAGAAAAGAAAAAAAAAAAGTTTTACACTATGTCACACCACTCAACCAAAACGCCGCCCACCACACCAACCCCCACTCCCACCAAACTCTTGCCCCACTCACAGCCAAACTCTCGCCCCTCACACAAACCTTGCACACTTGCCTAAATGATACCTATCTACTTGACTCCTTTGTGTACTTGATTCCTTTGTGTCACCACTCACCCCAGTTACAGCCAAGCACTCAACCCCAACCTTACACACTAACCTAAACAATCACTACCTAATCTTACACACTAACCTAAACAATCAATACCTACTTGACTCCTTTGAGTCTAACCTTACTATGTAAGTTCCCTCTCCTTTGAGTCTAACCTTACTATGTAAGTTCCCTAACGGAGGAGATTTAAGGGGACCTCTTTTGGATAGGACATTCCTAACCTAGGTTTGTAATTTATATATTAAAAAAAAAATCGTTCCGATATATATTGGGAGAGAGAGCGAACCCCACCCCACCCCCCTTGCCCAAACCCATGTATCCTACTATTCATCTTGAGCCCAGTTATGATTTATGAATACCTAACCGATGTCCAATATCACTATGCACATCTTTACCTTATTCTTTATACCATTGGCTTCTATTTAGATCTGCTAGTTCTAATTTTGAGTACCTCAAGCTCATTATTGAACCTATGTGGCATCAAGCTTACATTTCACCCTTATTAGTACAATGCTGATCCCCTTTTTGTTTTTTGTGTATGCGTACTTTTGGGTGGCATTTTATATGCAGTGTGTTATGGATTGAAAAATAGAGAGATATAGCTCTCACCTATAACTTCTACTATTTATAATGTCCTTTTATGTCTCTAGATCTTCAATGCATATTCAGCCACCAGAGATTGGTACTTATCAAATTCCAAAGGTAAGAAGATATGTATTTTTATCAGTCAGTCTTTTCCTTATCTCTCGGTGAAGGGATTGCATTTTTACCTGCATTAAGAATTGTCTTTGATGTTCTCCTCTGGTAATTTCCTGCTCCAATAGACGCCAGCAGACAAATCCACAAAAAGATGCCGCACAATCTCTCCTCGGATTTACCACCGGTCTCCCCGATGCAATACGGGAATGTCCAGTGCCTCTACACACGGACCTCAGCAAGACCCAACAAGAATCGGCACAGTTCGGTTCCCCTCGGCTCACCTCATGGGCACTGCGTGGGACTGGGGCTTTTCCGGTAAGACTCGGCTCCAGACTCACTCCCCCTTCTCACTCGTCTCCGCTCGACCAGCCTCCGATAGTATCCGGCTCTGTTACAATTCGCCCGCTGAGTTTCTTCCCACTCGGGACAAAGCGTTCCCAAACTCGGAAGTTCCCAAAGCATCTCCGTGCAACCGTCACGATGTTCAGTGGGGTTTAATCAGCAATGCACAGCTTTCTTTTCCACCGCACCCAGAGCTGTGTGGGGGTTTTGTCTCAGAAGGATCCACTTTTCATTGCAGGAGAAATCAGGAAGGTCAAATCATTGGAAGCTGCTGGTGATCCCCTGGGTTAGAGAGAGCATCTCACAGCATGTCCATCCCGGTCAGTCCCCTCCGGAAATGGCTATAAATATGATAGGTCTCGGAAGACCATTTTGCCTAGGAGAGGAATTGGGCCAGTTCTGTTCTCGATACTCCTAGGTAACGATGTTTAGGCTCAAAACACTACAAATTAACTGTGAAAAATAATGTCCTTATTATGCCTGTGCTGTTATCTCATGAGTTATGAAATATACTGAGATTATATAGTCTACCAAGAGACAGATATATGTATTCTATAGGCTTCAGCTAAGGTATTTATGAACTTGAGAAGCTAGGTGTTCTAAGGAACTGCGAATTGACTGCCACATCCCATAATGACAAACACACAACAAAACAAGGGTTCTACAGAAGGGCTGGGCAGTTTGTCTCACATTCCAGCAAGACCCAGCCATACAGCATGGATATCTACCTCATGTACGTCTAATTACCTTGTATTTACACCTGTTAACCCCTCAAGCTACCTACAAAGCTCTGTGTACGCCATTCTTTTAATCTCTATTACTATAGTCAGTACCTTTACAATTGGGCCTTATTATTATCTATACCACCAGGTTTTTCTCCTCTCTTGCAGTCCTCGAGAGCTTCAATTGGCGGCAGTACCTTGCACTCTGGTTTCTATCTACCCATTTTCCCTTTGTTTGAGATAACATGTTTGTTTTCTCATGCACCATGTACCATCTTCCTTGAGGGCTTAATGTGGTGGAGCACACCAGAATGACAAACTACATCGTACACCTTTTACGGCATAGCTATACATTGTAAGTATCTACAGTTTGCTAAAAACGAGCTGCCATATTGGATTACTTACCTGTATTGATATTAATTAATGTATATGTATGTATATACTGACATGTTATTATACCTCTAGAAAACTATATTTTGCTTTGACCCTCCCTGAAGAAGGAATTATATTACATTGTGAAACATGTTGGGATTCTTCTGTGAACTCGTCTGTGGTTTGCCCTCCCAGTGGGAGACCAACCGTATGTTCCAAAAGTCTAAGCTAAATATATTTATGTTTATATCTGTATGGCTATTTGTTTGCTCTTAACTTTGTCATTTGGTGACTACAATCACAATTTTAAGATGTTTCAATAAAACTCTTTGGTGTAACCTTTTTATTACTTCATTACCTGGTCTGACAACTGCCTTTATCCGCTTGCTGACCGGCTCACGTCGATATACTCCGGCAGAGGCAGTATGGTTACGTTGTTCCCTTTAAGAGCCGCTGGGGGCGTGCGCGTCTCCGCACTGTGGGGGACCCGATGCGTGAATACACAAATCCCTGTTCTGTCAGGGGAGAGGAGACAGATTGTTTGTTCCTACTAAGTAGGAACAACAATCTGTCTCCTCCCCTAATCAGTCCTATCCCCACACAGTTCGAACACATCCAGGGAACACACTTTTAACCCCTTGATCGCCCTCTAGTGTTAACCCCTTCCTTACCAGCCACATTTACAAAGTAATCAGTGCATTTTTATAACACTGATCGCTGTATAAATGTCAATGGTCCAAAAAATATGTCAAAAGTGTCTGATCTGTCCGCCGCAATGTCACAGTACTGCTAAAAATCACAGATCACCGCCATTACTAGTAAAAAAATAAATAAATGATAAAAATGCCATAAATCTTTCCCATAGTTTGTAGACGCTATAACTTTTGTGCAAACCAATCAATATACGCTTATTGCGTTTTTTTTACCAAAAATATGTAAAAGAATATATATTGGCCTAAACTGATGAGAAAAATGTGTTTTTTAAAAACATTTTTGGGGATATTTATTATAGCAAAAAGTAAAAATATTGTTTTTTTTTTCAAAATTGTTGCTATTTTTTTGTTTATAGAGCAAAAAAAAAAACCACAGAGAATATCAAATACCACCAAAAGAAAGCTCTATTTGTGGGGAAAAAAGGACGCAAATTTTGTTTGGATGCAGCATTGTGTGACTGCGCAATTGTCAGTTGAAGCGACACAGTGCCAAATTGTAAAAAGTGCTCTGGTCAGGTATCTGTTTGTTTTCCAAATTGTTCATGCCTGCAATGGAATGCGACAGTTTTATTAGGGTTTCTAGACTGAAGTGTGTATTTGTTAATGGAAAGGGACTGTGTGTGTCTGATCAATGGGCTGATAACAGGGTCCTAGCATCAACTGAAGGAGAAGGCTTTGTGGCTTTGCCTCTCCTTCTGACAAAATAGCTGAGATGAGCTGGGACATGAACAAAATGGATGTTGCATACAATTTTCATGTCCCCAATACACACAACCATTACAGGGGGGACTTAAAGGGTGGGTGGAGCCAGTGGCGTAACTAGAATCTTCAGGGCCCCGATGCAAGAAGCAGTGAAGGGCACCCCTGACGCCCGGATAGGACCCTTTCCTCCGAGCTCGGTGGCGGACCAACAGGGCCTGGTTGCAAGTGGGTGGCTGCATATAAAGGAACCGATTTCTCCATTCCCCCTGCTTCTCCTCCTCTCCCTCCGTCAGGCATTCAGCAGCTGCAGGAGGAAAATGGAGAGATGGGTTCCTCTATGCCGGTGTTTCCCAATCCTTTTGCAGTGAGGACACCCTTGAAGTATACCCCTAGGTGAATGGGGCTGCACTGCAGCCACCCTGCAACTGTGTGCATTGCATGCAGTTGCAGCTTAGCGATGATGCATTTAAGGGGTTAAAACAGGAGGTCAGGAGGCAACGTATTTCCTCTTTACCAGCGGTCAAATGCCTCTGAAAAGTGATCTGAGCATGGATCGCTTTTCAGAGGAACAGCTTTTTTTTGCTGGTACTATGAACAAGCAAGAAAAAAAAAATCAGTTCTGATTGTACACATATAGGGGGTCAGGATTAAACGCGCATACATAAAATGTGTATACATACATGTAAATGCACACACACATATATATAAATGCACATATACACACACATATAAACACATGCACACACACATACTTGTACATACATACATACACACACACATACACATGCATACAGTATCTCATAAAAATGAGTACACCCCTCACATTTTTGTAAATATTTTATTATATCTTTTCATGTGGCAACACTGAAGAAATTAAACTTTGCTACAATGTAAAGTAGTGAGTGTACAGCTTGTATAACAGTGTAAATTTACTGTCCCCTCAAAATAACTCTAAACCGCTGGCAACAAAAGTGAGTACACCCCAAGTGAAAATGTCCAAATTGGGCCCAATTTTCCCTCCAAAGTGTCAATATTTTGTGTAGCCACCATTATTTTCCAAAACTGCCAGTTGGGTTTGCAGTTCACCAGAGCTTCACAGGTTGCCACTGGAATCCTCTTCCACTCCTCCATGACGTGATCACAGAGCTATTGAATGTTAGAGATCTTGCACTCTTCCACCTTCCATTTGAGGATGCCCCACAGATGCTCAATAGGGTTTAGGTCTGGAGACATGCTTGGCCAGTCCATCATCTGTACTCTCAGCTTCTTTAGCAAGTAGTGGTCATCTTGGAAGTGTGTTTTGGGTCATTATCATGTTCAAATACTACCCTGCGGCCCAGTCTTCAAAGTGAGGGGATCATGCTCTGCTTCAGTATGTCACAGTACATGTTGGCATTCATGGTTCCCTCAATGAACTGTAGCTCCCCAGTGCCCCAGTGCCAGAAGCACTCATGCAGCCCCACACCATGACACTCCCACCACCATGCTTGACTGAAGGCAAGACACACTTGTTTTTGAACTCCTCACCTGGTTACCGTCACACATGCTTGACACCATCTGAATCAAATAAGTTTATCTTGGTCTCATCAGACCACAGGACATGGTTCCAGTAATCCATGTCCTTAGTTTTCTTGTCTTCAGCAAACTATTTGCGGGCTTTCTTGTGCATCATCTTTAGAAGAGGCTTCCTTCTGGGTTGACAGCCTGGTCTAAGCACTGACAGGCTGACGCCCCCACCCCTTCAACCTCTGCAGCAATGCTGCCAGCACTCATATGTCTATTTTCCAAAGAAAATCCCTGGATGTGACGCTGAGCATGTGACTCAACTTCCTTTGTCGACCATGGCGAGGTCTGTTCTGAGTGGAACCTGTCCTGTTAAACCGCTGTATGGTCTTGGACACCATGCTGCAGCTCAGTTTCAGGGTCTTGCCAATTTTCTTATAGCATAGGCCATCTTTATGTAGAGCAACAATTCTTTTTTTCAGATCCTCAGAGAGTTCTTTGCCATGAGGTGCCATGTTGAACTTCCAGTGACCAGTATGAGAGAGTGAGAGTGATAACACCAAATTTAACACACCTGCTCCGCATTCACACCTGAGACCTTGTAACACTAATTTTCACTTGGGGTGTACTCACTTTTGTTGCCAGTGGTTTAGACATTAATGGATGTGTGTTGAGTTATTTTGAGGGGACAGCAAATTTACACTGTTATACAAGCTATACACTCACTACTTTACATTGTAGCAAAGTGTCATTTCTTCAGTGTTGTCACATGAAAAGATATAATAAAATATTTACAAAAATGTGAGGGGTGTACTCACTTTTGTGTGATACTGTACATATAGATAGCCTTTTAAAAATCGGCAGTGCTTTACCTTATCTCTTCCTGCTGGGTACTGCACTGTAGGGGGAGACAAAGAGCACAGCACACACTGTGCTTTCACTTTAGATGTAATCAGTGTGACAAGCTCCCTGCAGTGCCGATTTACAGTTCGGCTGAGGGTCAGGGAGCTCGGTCTCAGCCGCCCTTGCTGCTCCTCCAGTCGAGGTATACAGGGGGCCCTCAAGGGCCCCCTGCAACATGGGGCCTGGTCGCCATGGCAACCTCAGCGACCCCTTTACTTCCGCCACTGGGTGGAGCTCTGTACTGAGGGGGGCTAGAAGGGGAGGGGGAGCTCTATGTATTGAGGGTGAGAGGAAGGGGAGCTCTGTGTACTACAGGGGTTGGGAGGGAGGAGGGGGAGCTCTGTATACTAGGGGGTGGGAGGAGGGGGAGTTCTCTGTACTGTTGCTTAGCAATTTAGCAAAAGTAGTTGCAGTATCACTCAAGAATGCTTTTCTTAGGGCCAGGTGGGAGGAGCCAAGTGATTCAGTGCTGGTTCACTGTGAGGTCATCCTCCTCCTGCTTAATTTCCATCCGCACAGAATCATAGAAAGTGAGGCAGCCCAGCCTCAGCTCAATTTTAAAGGGGAGAGCCTGCCTGAAACTGTAAGCTCTATAGTAGGAGAGGAGGATTGTGTGGCAAAGGCCCCCCTGGACTGGGAGAGAGGCGGTGGAGTAGAGGCCGTGGACTAGGAAAGGGGGCTGCATGGAGAAGGTAATGAACTGGTAGAGGGGGCTATGTTGAAGAAGACCCTGTACTAAGAGAAGGGAATGTCCAGAGAAGGCCATGGACAAGGAACTGGAGTATGCTGAAAAAGACTCTGGGGAGTGTGCAAAGGTGGCCACACTGTAAGAGATGGGGATGTGTAGAGGAGGCTGTGGATTAGGAGGATGGGTGTGCGGAGGAGGCAATGGACTAGAAGAGGGGATGTGATTCTGAGTTCCTGGACTAGGAGAGGGGGTACCTAGAGGCCCTGGACTAAGACAGTGGACCGTATTTGGTCCCTATTGTTGAAGCTATTTATAGCACCCATGCAAAAATAAGTAAAGTTAATAAAAAATAGCATTAAAAATTTCAATATTTCCACAAAAACATCAAAACATTGGCCATAGATGGATAAAACTATATTTTAAGAAAAAAATATTCAGGGGAAGCTCAGAGCTCTCTGATTATAGAGAGACTTCATTTAGTGGGAATTTATTGGGCTCTTATGGAACAGACGTGATTTACATAGGAAACATTTATACATTTATTACCATTAAAAATACAATTGCATGACCACAGAAAGTAATTTTCACTTCTAAAAATTCTGGTGATCAGCCTTTTTTACATCCAAAAACTTGTTTCTGTTTTTTATTGCATAGAGAATGGTTAACATATGTCATATACAGAAAAAAAAAAAATATATATATATTATATATATACACACACACAGTGGGGACGGAAAGTATTCAGACCCCTTTACATTTTTCACTCTTTGTTATATTGCTGCCATTTGCTAAAATCATTTAAGTTCATTTTTTTTTCCTCATTAATGTACACACAGCAACCCATATTGACAGAAAAACACAGAATTGTTGACATTTTTGCAGATTTATTAAAAAAGAAAAACTGAAATATCACATGGTCCTAAGTATTCAGACCCTTTGCTCAGTATTTAATAGAAGCACCCTTTTGATCTAATACAGCCATGAGTTTTTCACACCTGGATTTGGGGATCCTCTGCCATTCCTCCTTGCAGATCCTCTCCAGTTCTGTCAGGTTGTATAGTAAACATTGGTGGACATCCATTTTTAGGTGTCTCCAGAGATTCTCAATTGGGTTTAAGTCAGGGCTCTGGCTGGGCCATTCAAGAACAGTCACAGAGTTGTTGTGAAGCCACTCCTTCATTATTTTAGCTGTGTGCTTAGGGTCATTGTCTTGTTGGAAGGTAAACCTTTGGCCTAGTCTGAGGTCCTGAGCACTCTGGAGAAGGTTTTCGTCCAGGATATCCCTGTACTTGGCCGCATTCATCTTTCCCTCGATTGCAACCAGTCGTCCTGTCCCTGCAGCTTAAAAACACCCCCACAGCATGATGCTGCCACCACCATGCTTCACTGTTGGGACTGTATTGGACAGGTGATGAGCAGTGCCTGTTTTTCTCCACACATACCACTTAGAATTAAGGCCAAAAAGCTCTATCTTGGTCTCATCAGACCAGAGAATCTTATTTCTCACCATTTTGGAGTCCTTCAGGGGTTTTTTAGCAAACTCCATGAGGGCTTTCGTGTGTCTTGCACTGAGGAGAGGCTTCCGTCGGGCCACTCTGCCATAAATCCCCGACTTGTGGAGGGCTGCAGTGATGGTTGACTTTCTACAACTTTCTCCCATCTCCCGACTGCATCTCTGGAGCTCAGCCACAGTGATCTTTGGGTTCTTCTTTCCCTCTCTCACCAAGGCTCTTCTCCCCTGATAGCTCAGTTTGGCCGGATGGCCAGCTCTAGGAAGGGTTCTGGTCATCCCAAACGTCTTCCATTTAAGGATTATGGAGGCCACTGTACTCTTAGGAACCAGAAGTTTTTTTGTAACCTTGGCCAGATCTGTGCCTTGCCACAATTCTGTCTCTGAGCTTTTCAGGCAGTTCCTTTGACCTCATGATTCTCATTTACTCTGACATGCACTGTGAGCTGTAAGGTCTTATATAGACAAGTGTGTGGCTTTCCTAATCAAGTCCAATCAGTATAATCAAACACAGCTGGACTCAAATGAAGGTGTAGAACCATCTCAAGGATGATCAGAAGAAATTGACAGCACCTGAACTAAATATATGAGTGTCACAGCAAAGGGTCTGAATACTTAGGACCATGTGATATTTCAGTTTTTCTTTTTTAATAAATCTGCAAAAATGTCAACAATTCTGTGTTTTTCTGTCAATATGGGGTGCTGTGTGTACATTAATGAGGAAAAAAAAAAGAACTTAAATGATTTTAGCAAATGGCTGCAATATAACAAAGAGTTAAAAACCAACCTGAAAACCAACAAGAAGTAAGGGGTAATCTCTTAAGGGAAATCCTTGTTTAGACAGTTGTCTTGGGAACAGATGTTGCCATTAAAAGAAGAATCTCTTGCTGGGTGCACTCCAACTGCCCACAGTGTTTTATTTATTTATTTATTTATTTATTTTCCATATGCTATAGAGATCAGATACTAAAGTAGTTCAGAGTCAAGGACAGCACTTCTAGGCTCCTTTGAACTTAGGGGAAGGGGGGGGCTCTGTACTGGGGGGGATTCGGCTGAGGGGAAGGTCATTTTTGGTTGTATACTAAGCTGTGTGTAACCTATTCCTGACCCTGGCACCCTGTGCATTATGAACTCCTGACTCTTGCACCCTGTGTGTTACGCACTACTGCCCCCTGCACACTGTGTTACATACTCCTGAAACCTGCACTGTGTGCTATGCATTCTTGATCTCTGTGCAATACATACACTTAACCCCTACACTCTGTGCAATACGTACAAAATGATAGAAAACTTAAGAAATAAAAAATCCGCTGACAGGCAGGGCTTTTATAACAAATTTATGTCATAAATCTCCCCCCTGCCTGCCAGCGGGTAATGTGATCTGAGCCACATGCGCATAGAAGCACCCAAGAGTCGTAACAATTAGAGATGGTCCCGATGTTTGAGTCAAACATAAGTTCCAACTCGAACATCAGGTGTTCATTTGTTCGTAGAACAAACGAACCAATGGGGGTAACTTTGGCCAATCATGGCTCAGGGGCTAAGTCCACACCCCACACTATATAAGGCTGCTTACACAGTGGCTGTATGTAGTGTGTTAATGTGGAGACTGGAGAAAGATTAGTCAGGTTTATTAGTGGATAGAGCGTGCAGGCAGAGTAGAATATATAATACAGTGCAGTCAGTGTAGAATATATAATACAGTGCAGGCAGTGTATAGTATATAACAAAGTGCAGTCATTGTACAGTATATAACACAGTGCAGGCGGTGTATAGTATATAATACAGTGTGTGCAGTATATGTTTGCAGTCAGTGTACAGTATATAATACAGTGCACTGTGCAGTATAAAACATAGTGCAGTTGGCGTACAGTATATAATACAGTGCAGGCGGTGTATAGTATTTAATATAGTGTGTACCGTATATAATTGCAGTCAGTGTACAGTATATAATACAGTGCAGTCAGTGTACAGTATATAAGTGCAGGCAGTGTACAGTATATAATACAGTGTATTATATATTGTGTACACTGCCTGCACTGTATTATATACTGTACACCGCCTGAACTTTATTATATACTGTACACCAACTGCACTGTATTATCTACTGTACACCGCCTGAACTTTATTATATACTGTACGCCAACTGCACTGTATTATATACTGTACACTGACTGCACTGTATTATATACTATACACCGCCTGCACTGTATTTTATACTACTGTGCAAACTGCAGGCGGTGTACACAGTATATAATAGTGTGTACAGTATATAATACATTACAGGCAGTGTATAGTATATAACACAGTGCAGTCATTGTACAGTATATAATACAGTTCAGGCGGTGTATAGTATATAATACAGTGTGTGCAGTATATGTTTGCAGTCAGTGTACAGTATATAATACAGTGCAGTCAATGTACAGTATATAATACAGTGCAGTCGGTGTACAGTATATAATACAGTACAGGCGGTGTACACAGTATATAATACAATGTATTATATACTATACACTGCCTGCACTTATATACTGTACACCGACTGCACTCTATTATATAATGTACACCTACTGCACTGTATATAAAGTGCAGGCAGTGTACAGTATATAATACAATGCAGTCGGTGTACAGTATATAATACAGTGCAGGCAGTGTACACAGTATATAATACACTGTATTATATACTGTACACTGCCTGCACTTTATATACAGTGCAGTAGGTGTACATTATATAATAGAGTGCAGTACTGCACATTATATAATAGAGTGCAGTACTGTACACACTGTATACTATACACCGCCTGCACTGTATTATATACTGTACACTGCCTGCACTGTATTATATACAGTACACACTGTATTATATACTATGTACACAGCCTGCAGTGTGTACAGTATATAATACATTGCAGTCAGTGTACAGTATGTAATACAGCACAGGCGGTGTACACAGTATATAATACACTGTATTATATACTGTACACTGCCTGCACTTTATATACAGTGCAGTAGGTGTACATTATATAATAGAGTGCAGTACTGCACATTATATAATAGAGTGCAGTACTGTACACACTGTATTATATACTATACACCGCCTGCACTGTATTATATACTGTACACTGCCTGCACTGTATTATATACAGTACACACTGTATTATATACTATGTACACTGCCTGCAGTGTGTACAGTATATAATACATTGCAGTCAGTGTACAGTATGTAATACAGCACAGGCGGTGTACACAGTATATAATACAGTGTGTACTGTATATAATACATTGCAGTCTGTGTACAAGTATATACTACAGTGCAGTCGGTGTACAGTATATTATACAGTGCAGGTGGGGTACAGTATATAATAGTGTGTACAGTATATAATACATTGCAGTCAGTGTACAGTATATAATACAGTGCAGTCTGTGTACAGTATATAATACAGTTCAAGTGGTGTACAGTATATAATACAGTGCATTCGGTATACAGTATATAATACAACTGGTATGGTCAGGGATGTTACATTTCCTTCACAGCCCACTGGGTAACTCTGCTGGCAGCTAGGAAGGATGCAAGACAGGGTTCAGTGTTGGAGCTTGTTCCACCACCATGCCTCCAAAAAGCTGGTGGTGATTTTGCCACATCTGTCTGCTCCACCCCTCCCCTTCTTCCTCCTCTATGGCCTCTTCTGCAGAATTATCCTCTGAACTCTGAATCTAAGCATTCAAGGGGCTACGCAAGCAGTCAGGCTAAAAGATGCCATGCGGTGCTTTAGTTGGTCTGTCTAGGGGACAGAAGCCACACTGGGGCAGAGATTGTGTCAGCTCTGGAGGGTCGGGCTCAGAGGTGGTTGACACCATGGCAGCTTGATTCAGGAATGGTTGTATGGGACAATGGCACCAACTTTCTCTCCGCCCTCCAACAGGGACACTTGACACATGTTCCATGCTTGGCACACGTCCTGAATTTGGTGGTGCAGCGTTTCTTGATCAGGTACCCAGGCTTGCAAGATCTTCTGAGGCAGGCCAGGAAAGTCTGTGGGCATTTCTGGTGATTATACATTGCCAGTGCTTGGCTGGCTGACATTTAATGAGAATTCAACCTGCCCACCAACCTCCTCATTTATGACATGCCTACTAGGTGGAACTCAACATTGGCAATGCTGCAGTGGCTGCACACACAGCAGAGGGCCATTAATTAGTACCTGTGTGAATATGGCACCAGGACAGGCTAAAGGGAACTTGACATCTTTTCACCACGCCAGTGGCTACCGATAAAGGATGCATGTACTGTCCTGTCATCATTTGAGGAGGCCACAAAGATGGTGAGCAGCGACAATGCATGCATCAGTGACACTGTCCCTCTAGCCTTCCTGCTGGAGCACACGCTTCCTTGCATCATGGCCAGGGCACTTGAGGCAGAACAGCGGTAGAAGAGGACTTCCCTTTCCCTTTATGCAGATACTATTCCTGCGGGGCCACCGGAGGAGGAGGAGGACTGTGTCAGCATGGATGTGGAGGATAACATACAGTAGACTTCAAGGGATGGTTTTCAGTTCCCACAAACCCAAGGAGTTGTACATGGCTGGGAGGAGGTAGTTCCCGACAATGTCATCCTTAGTGACCCAGAGGACTCAGAATCTCATGCCTCTTCAGACTTATGGTGCTTGGGCTCCCTATTCTGCAAAGCCTGCAAAAGGACCCGAGGATTCGTGGTATCAAGGAGAAGGGTCATTACTGGCTGGCAACCCTTCTTGATCCACGTTACAAGGGTAAAGTTGCAGAGCTCTGCCTTCACAGAGGGAGCAGAGAATGAAACATCTTCAGGATGCCTTTAAGAAAAATTTGTGTAACGCCTTTCCAGACACAGGGAGGTTACCATCTCCTGGACAACGTGTTTCTGAGACTTTGTTTGGCCAGAGGAAGAGCAGTGGAGAAGGTGGCCAGCTGACCGATGCCTTTAAGCAATTCTTTAGTCCTTAGCGCCCAGGGCTGTTAGGTTTAAGCAACCATCGGCAGCGTCTGCATTATATGGTGCAGGAATATCTAGGGACAAGAGCAGACTTGTAGACCTTTCCAACTGAGCATCCACTGGTTTACTGGGTCTTGAGGATGGACCACATTCCAGAACTTGCCCAATATGCAATCGAGCTACTGGCCTGTCTTGCATCCAGCGTGCTTTCTGAACAGACAATCAGTGCTGCTGGAGGGTTTGTGATGGATCAAAGAGTGTGCCTGCCCACAGACTCTGTTGATAGGCTGACATTTATCAAACTGAATCAGTCCTGGATCAGCAGCTATCAAGCTCCTGATGCTGATGTAACTGATTGAATTTCCTAGGGATCTGGGATCCCCTGAAGACTGCCTATGCTGCCTATCCTATTCCTGAATCTTGATTATGCTAGCTTCCAACAATATTTTTGGTTTAGGGCACCAACACCCAAGGCCCAATTTTTCTGCACCTGTTTAACAGGGGCATGTAATTTCATTTTTTTTTTTTAATTTTTAACAGCAGGGCCCGTTCCTGCACCCAACAAGAGTAACTGTGAGGAGTTACAGTAATCAGGCACCAATAACACCCAAAGGCCCAATTTTTCTGCACCTGTTTGACAGGGGCATGTAATTTCAATTCTTTTTTCTAATTTTTAACAGCAAGGCCCGTTCCTGCACCCAACAAGAGTAACTGTGGGGGGGGTTACAGTGTTCAGGCACCACCAATACCCAAGGCCTAATTTTTCTGCACCTGTCTGACAGGGTCATGTAATTTCAATTCTTTTTTCAAATTTTGAACAGCAGGGCCCATTCCTGCCCCTAACTGTGAGGGGTTACAGTGTTCAGGCACCACTGTACATTGTACAGTGTTCAGTCAATAGGTTGTTAAGGCTTCCTCGCTGAGAGCTAAATTAAAAAAAAAATGATTGTAAATGAATGAATGAATGTAAATTTTAAAAAATTGGGGAAAAAACGGCATGGGGGGACCCTCTGGGTCTGGTATGGATTTTAACCACTTCCCCACTGGCGCATTGTAAAATAACACCAGCAGGACCACTGCCTCTCTCCCGCAGCACATTAGAGTACCTATCTGCAGCCCATGCATGCCTCATAGAATATACGTTGGGGTGTTTTATTTCCAAAATGGGGTCATTTTGTGGGTAATTCCACTGTCCTGGTGCTCCAGGGTCTTCAAAAGTGTGATTGGTAGGAATGAAATTAGATGCGCAATTTATGCTCCTAGAACACCTGATGGTGCTCACTGCATGTTGGGCCTCTCTTTGTGGCCAGGCTGTGAAAAAGTCTCACATATGTGGTATCGCCATACTCAGGAGTAGCAGAATGTATTTTGGGGTTTAATTGGAAGTATGCATATGCTGTGTGAGAGAAACTATTTGTTATTCTGACAATTTTGTGTTTAAAAAAATAATAATTTCTCAATTTTTCCAAGAATTGTGGGAAAAATTTACAACCTCAAAAACTCCCTATGACTCTTGCTAAATACCTTGGACTGTCTACTTCCAAAAAGGGGTCATGTGGGGGGTATTTGTACTGTCCTGACATTTCAGGGCCTCAAGAAATTAAATAGGCCGTCAGTATATTAGGTGTGATCAAATTTTTATGATTTGCACCATAGCTTGTAGACTCTATAACTTTCAAAACATACTAAATAATATCCACTAGTTTGGTTTATTTTTACCAAAGATATGTAGCAATATAAATTTTGGCTTTTTTTACTTATATCGCAAAAAAGAAAAAAACAGTGGTGATCAACTACCACCAAAAGAGAGCTCTATATGTGTGAAAAAAATGATAAATAAATAGTTTGGGTATAGTGTTGCGTGACTGAGTAATTGTCATTCAAATTGTGAGAGCACTGTAAGATGACAATTGGTCTGGGCAGGAAGGGGTGAATGTGCCCTGTATTGAAGTGGTTAAGGGGAATCCTATGACAGAATTAAGAAAAAACGGCGTGTGCCCCCCCCCCACACACACACACACACACTAAATCCATACCAGGCCCTCTCGGTCTGGTAAAGATTTTAAGGGGAACTCCACACCAAAATTTTTTAAAAATTGGCGTGGGGTCCCCCCCCCCAAATTCCATACCAGACCCTTATCCGAGCGTGCACCCTGGCAGGCCAGGAAAGGGAGGGGACGAGCGAGCATTCCCCCTCTCTCAACCATACCAGTCCGCTTGCCCTCAACATGGGGTGGGTGCTTTGGGGACAAGGGCCTCTTCCCAACAACTCTGGCTGATGGTTATCGGGGTCTTTAACAAATGGGGGCAGCAGATGGATCCCCATGTAAATGGGTATTGGGTACATTGTACCCCTACCCATTCACCAGAAAAAAGTGTCAAAAAGTAAAAACCACAAGAGGCAGTTTTTGACAAGTCCTTTATTAAAAAAGAAAAAGGAAAAAAAAAGCACCCCAAAGCACCCACCCCATGTTGAGGGCAAGCAGCCTGGTATGGTTCAGGAGGGGGGCTGCTCACTCGCCCCCCTCCATCCTGACCTGCCAGGTTG
This sequence comes from Aquarana catesbeiana, assembly GCF_042186555.1. Lineage (NCBI taxonomy): Eukaryota > Metazoa > Chordata > Amphibia > Anura > Ranidae > Aquarana > Aquarana catesbeiana. Next base: position 147,441,068 of record NC_133335.1, on the reverse strand, counting down.
CATGCTCGGATAAGGGTCTGGTGTGGCTTTTGGGGAGGACCCCATTCCAATTTTTTCATAGATTTTTCATCTATATTGCCAGGAGCAATACATTACAGCTGCAAGCAAGTTTAAATGACATTTGTTCCTTTAGAAATGTCATTATGGCTGCGGCACTGTTCTACACATCGCACAGATGCGCCACTTTACAGGCAGACCAAGGGAATCCCCTGGCACGATATTTAAAGGAATATTTCATTTTTATTGTTTCACTTTAAGCATTATTAAAATCACTGCTCCTGAAAAAACAATTGTTTCAAAAACTTTTTTTTGCATTGATACATGTCCCCTAGGGCAGTACCTGGGTCCCCATACACTTTTTATGGCAATAACTTGCATATAAGACTTTAAAATGATGACTTGATTTCTAATGTTCGTGTCCCATAGAATTTAATAGGGTTTGCATGTTCGCTAGAACTTTTTGCCTGTTAGAGGTGTTCTGGTGCGAACCGAAACAGGGGGTGTTTGGCCCATCCCTAGTGACAATGCAGCACTGGAGTAGACATGTGCAGAACTGAAAATTCGTTTCGTTATTTAGTTTCGGATAGATTTGTTATGTTACTAATTATGTTTCATTAATTTGTTTAGGAATTTGTTTTGTTTTAATTTCATTTTGTTTATTAATTATCTAAAGAATTCTACATTTTCCGAACGATTCCAAGTTGAATAATTCTTTCAAATTTTTTTGTGAAGAATAACTGATGAGCGTCGAGAAGCCGGCTGTCGCATCCTTAACAACTGATGACTCATTAGCTGTTAGCGGGCTTCCCTGCTGACCCCTGAAATGTAAACAAAATAATGCAGCCAATGAAAGATAAAGAAAAAAAATCTAAGTGTGATTCTCCCCCCACACCCCCCACAATCCATACCATGCCCTTCAGGTATGGATTTTAGGAGGAACCCCATGCCAAAGCTTAAAAAAATACGGCATTGGCCCCCCTAATTTATACCAGACCCTGATCTGAGCATGCAGCCTGGCAGGCCAAGGGGGGGAGGGCCAGGGGCCCCCTTCTACTGAACCATACCAGGCCACATGTTCTCAAAATGAGGAGGGTGCTTTGGAGCAGGGCGCCCTCCAAAGCACCTTGTCCTCATGTTGATGGGGACAAGGACCTCTTCCCCACAACCCTGGCCAGTGGTTGTGGGGGTGCGAGGGTGACTTATCTGAATCTGGAAGCCTCCTTTAACAAGGGGGCCCCCAAATACTCCCATGTGAATGAGTATGGGGTACATAGTACCCCCACACATAGTACTCTACTCATTCACCAAAAAAGTGTAAAAAGTAAAAAAACCACAGAGACAGTTTTTGACAATTCTCTTATTAAAAAACAAAAAAAGGTCCCCCAAAGTAGATCCATTATCAATCACGAAGGCTCCCGCCGTCTGCCAGTTCCTAAATACTATTTACCTTGTTAAAGGGGGCTTCCAGATTTCGGTAAGCCCCCTGCCCTCAGATCCCCACAACCACTGGGCCAGGCCACATGAGGGCATGTGGCCTGGTAGGGTTCAGGAGGGCCTGCTGTGCTGCATGCCCAAATAAGGGTCTGGCATGGATTTTGGGGGAGACCCCACGCCATTGTCTTTTTAATTCTGGCATGGAGTTCCCCTCAAAACTCATACCAGACCCAAAGGGCCTAGTAAAGATAGGGGGAACCCCCATGCTGGGTTTTTTCTTTTTTTTAAATGGCATTTGTTTTTTTTACATTCTGTTGTCAGTGAGGAAACAACCTTAACAACCCACTATTCTGCTTTCTGAATATACAAAAAGAATGCCGAAGATAGGAAACAAATTCCAAAATTCCAAAAACAAAAATTTGTCCAATATTGCATTAATGGACCAATTTGTTTTCGGAATTTCTGAATTAGTTTGGTATTTTTAGCATTGTTTATTCAGAATAGCATTAACATTTTGTTTATTAAAACAGCGTGGGTCCCCCCGAAAATATAGTTACATACAGTATCTCACAAAAGTGAGTACACCCCTCACATTTGTGTAAAGACATGCTTGGCCAGTCTATCACCTTTACCTTCAGCTTCTTTAGAAAGGCAGTAGTCATCCTGGAGGTGTGTTTGGGGTTGTTATCATGTTGGAATACTGCCCTGCGGCCCAGTCTCCGAAGGGAGGGTATCATGCGCTGCTTCGGTATGTCACATTACATGTTGGCATTCATGGTTCCCTCAAAGAACTGTATCTTCCCAGTGCCGGTACACTCATGCAGCCCCAGACCATGACATTACCACCACCATGCTTGACTGTAGGCAAGACACGCCATCTGAACCAAATAAGGTTATCTTGGTCTCATCAAACCACAGGACATGGTTCCAGTAATCCATGTTCTTAGTCTGCTTGTCTTCAGCAAACTGCGGGCTTTCTTGTGCATCATCTTTAGAAGAGGCTTCCTTCTGGGACGACAGCCATGCAGACCAATTTGATGCAGTGTGCCCCGTATGGTCTGAGCACTGACAGACTGACCCCCCCACCTCTTCAACCTCTGCAGCAATGCTGGCAGCACTTATATATCGATTTCCCAAAGGCAACCTCTGGATATGATGCTGAGCACATGCACTTAACTTCTTTGGTCAACCATGGTGAGGCCTGTTCTGAGTGGAACCTGTCCTGTTAAACCGCTGTATGGTCGTGGCCACCGTGCTGCAGCTCAGTTTCAGGGTCTTGGCAATCTTCTTATAGCCTAGGCCATCTTTATGTAGAGCAACAATTAATTTTTTCAGATCCTCTGAGAGCTCTTTACCATGAGGTGCCATGTTGAACTTCCAGTGACCAGTATGAGAGAGTGAGAGCGATAACACCAAATTTAACACACCTGCTCCCCATTCACACCTGAGACCTTGTAACACTAACGAGTCACATGACATTGGGGGGGGGGGGTTGGCTAATTGGGCCAATTTTACACCCCTAAATTTCACTCAGGGGTGTACTCACTTTTGTTGCCAGAGGTTTAGACATTAATGGCTGTGTGTTGAGTTATTTTGAGGGGACAGCAAATTTACACTGTTATACAAGCTGTACACTCACTACTTTACATTGTAGCAAAGTGTCATTTCTTTAGTGTTGTCACATGAAAAGGTATAATAAAATATTTACAAAAATGTGAGGGGTGTACTCACTTTTGTGAGATACTGTACATAGTTACATAGTAGGTGAGGTTGAAAAAAGACACAAGTCCATCAAGTCCAACCTATGTGTGTGATTACATGTCAGTATTACATTGTATATCCCTGTATGTTGCGGTCGTTCAGGTGCTTTAATAGTTTCTTTGAAACTATCAACGCCCACCGCTGATTCCACATCCTTGCCGCTCTTACAGTAAAGAACCCTCTACATAGTTTAAGGTTAAACCTCTTTTCTTCTAATTTTAATGAGTGGCCACGAGTCTTGTTAAACTCCCTTCTGCGAAAAAGTTTTATCCCTATTATTTGTATATTGAAATCATATCAAGCGTCTCTTCTCCAGAGAGAGAATAAGTTCAGTGTGGAAAAGAAAAAAGGTTACAGCGCTTTCTGCAGGGGCAACTCAATCCATACACCAGGTCCACTCACAGGTGCCGAGGCTCGATGTGTCCCAACACACTCCAATGCAACAGTAGTAAGAAGAGCTGGCAAAACTTTAGTCCTTGAAGTGTCGTTTATTGGTACATCAGAATGACAATAAAATAATAAAGCTGATGCGTTTCGGCAATAGCCTTAGTCATAGCTAGTTTGAAACAGATATGGCAAAATATATATACTCACATACACATATGCAAACTCCATCTCTACAAAATTGGCCTATGCGGTTAGTGTCACAGAAAATTAACATATTTAATTGATACCACCAATTATTCAAGTGGTTAGTGAGTACACCTGTTTTTAGCCAGCATGAGAAGGGGGAGAGGAAAGAAAGGCAATATAAAAAGTTATCTTTATCCAGGACCAAGGAGAGTGGGGATTTTTAGGGTGCATATCAAATGAATAGATATCAAATATTTTTGTATAAAAAGATTTTTACTTTATTGAAAAAATATAATAAAAATATATTTTTTTCACACATAAAAATATAAAAAGGAGATTTATATATAGAAGTGCCACATGTATTTAGTTGCAGATGCAGTAACACAGCAATAACGATATACTTCCCAACCTGTTTCACCCATCTGTCGGGCTTCCTCAGGGGATGCTGGTCACATGCAGAATACACTGCCTTCTAGCGAAAAACATATAACAATAGTTGTATGTTAGATCAGAGCATAAGTACAAAAAAAAAAAAAATATGGATTCATCTATTGAAATTACATGCATGTGCATCTTGGCTATCACAGTGCGATTGTCTACCTGTATCTCCTAGAGAATGGGGGGGAGAAAAGGGGAGAACGGGGTAGGTCTGCCAGGATAAATGCTGCCGCCGTGCCGAGGGAGCTCCACGCTGAAGGTGAGCGTAGATGGTACAAAAAGGCCAGCTAAAGTATAGAAAAAAAACGATAGTGTCTTATAATGTGTGAGGGTAAGCCGGAAATAGCCTTCACATCATCATGGCTCACAATAAATAGTAGGGGTTAACACTCACAGACGCAGATACGGCAGCTGGCTTAATGCCAGGGACCACACACCTCCCAGGATACAAATCACTTTAAAGGAATACCTAATGAAACACAAAATATACTATGTAGTACCTGCTGCTGAAAGTCAACAGTAAAGAGGACCAAGTCCTTCAGTATAGGCATCAGAGCAGCGCAGAGCAGTCACAAGCATGATGGATTTAATACAAATAAGCTAATTAGGTGAGTACCTGAATGGAGAGTTTGATGTGCATGGGTCCCTTGGTTTCTGCAGCATAAACTGGCTGCTAACAGCGGCTTTAAATACCATCCATGCGGTACTAATACTGGAAGCGGACCATGGACTGGGCTGCACAGGTGTAAGCATCGTCATGGCTGCTTACTCCCCTGTCTGCCGCCGGGTCCTAAGGCCCGGGAAGCAGGACAAGACAGGGAGCTCTCTCTGGTGGTGAACGGGAGAAATCTCAGGTCTTAAAGGACACAGTGAGAAAAAGAAGCCAGGATAGCAGACACATGTCAGCACAATGAGACGGGTGCCCTGCTGAGGGAACAGAGACACCCTGGGTGTCCATACGGTCACCCAATGATGCGCAGGAGAGCCCCGATGGGCGAAAACATCCCCCCCATGAAAAAGGATGACATGGCAAACCGATAATAAGATGTAACTGGGCCCTGGAAAGCAACGCATAAGACAGGAGGATGCACATGCAATTACATAGAGAAAAATAAGTTTTTAAATATATATTACCATAAAGCAAGAATACAATAGCTCAGAAAATGAATAGAATAAAACAGACAAAGTCACAAAATATTAGATATAGCAGCAAATGTAAAAACTAAAACTGCATGTATTTCAACTTATAATCATCGTTCAACATGATGGCTTTACCAAAACAATTGCTCTCAAGGATATTTTTAACACAATTAAAAATGACCAATTTGTTTATTTTAAGCCAAGAGGGGATGGATGGTAGGGGGAGGATTAATGATGACCATAAGAATGACGAAGACTGGGAGATGGGGGGAGGGGGAAGGGGAAGAAAGAGGGAAGAAGGGGGGGGGGGGGAGGGGAAAAGGAAAGAAGGAACAGTAGGAGCGAGAAGCAAAAGGTAGATACTGAGAATACTACAAAAAGGGTTTGTAGTTGAGCATTTCATTCAACCCTGGATAGGTTGTAGCTTTCAACAAATATATCCAGCGTGACTCTAGTTGTAAGAGTTTTGGATCATTGCTCCCCCCTCTACCATCAGGGGGGATATGTTCAAGGGCCACAAACTTAATTGTGTCTAGACTAAATCCATGAAATAGTCCAACATGGCGGACAGCGGCTTATTGGCGGACAGCGGCTTATTGGCGTTTCCATCCTACGTTTTTTAATAAGAGAGATGTGGTCGTTAATTCTCTTATGGAATGGGCGTTTTGTTTTCCCAATGTAAAAACAGTTGCATGTACATTGCATGAGATAGATAACACCTACAGTCTGGCATGTTACTCTATATTTGATTGAATGAACTCGTCCATCAGGCAGTTTTACAGTGTTGTTGTTGGGAACAAACCGACATTTATCGCATTTGCCGCAGGAAAACGTGCCTGGGGAACGGTTCAATGGCAAAGAGTGAGGATAGTGACTATGAGTGAGACGGTCCTTGAGGGATTTGGCACGTCTATATGTTATTTGGGGTTGTTTATCAATATACTTATTGGCAATCGGATCTGCCAGTAAGAGTGGCCAATATTTGTCAAAGATCCGTCTCACTTCTTCGTGTTGTTTAGTGTATGAAGTGATAATTCTAACAGTTTGAGAATTATCCACAGTCTTTTTCTTATGAATCAAGGAGTTCCTATCTTGGATTTTCGTCCTGGTGAACGCTTTCTTGAGAGTGCTATGGGTATAACCTCTCTCCCGTAAGCGGTCATATAGGAGATTGGCTTCATACAGAAAATCACTATCCCTGCTGCAATTACGTCGCAGTCTCAGGTATTGGCTATATGGAATGCTTTTAATCAAAGATTGAGGATGGGAGCTGGATGCATGCAGAATTGCATTACTTGCTGATGGCTTTCTGAATAGAGTAGTACCCAGAGAGCCATCAGATTCTACAAAAATGTTGATGTCCAAAAAGTTGACAGATTTTTTATCGCACATCATTGTAAATTTAAGATTATGGGTGTTGTTACCAATAATGGTCATAAATTCCATCAACTCATGGTGAGGGCCTGTCCATATTAGCAAAATATCGTCTATGTAACGATGGAAAATCATAATGCAGTCCAGGTATTGTTTTATATCCTCTCTAGCAAATAGATCCCTCTCCCACCCCCCCAGGTACAGGTTGGCATAAGATGGGGCACAACGAGTCCCCATCGCAACCCCCTGCACCTGGAGGTAGTGGGAGGAGCCAAAGACAAACATATTTCTAGTGAGAATGAAATTTAGGATATCAAGTATGAAAGCATTGTATTTATCAACAATGTGGCCGCGTTCCCGCAGGTGTTCAGCCACAACCCTGAGTCCACGTTCGTGTGGAATTGCATTATATAGCCACACCCCGAGAGAATGGGCCAACCGGGGGGGTTGGTTAGGGATTTGTGGACCTTCGGTAAGGCATAAAAAGTTGGGACTGTTGGTTCCTGGATGTTCAAACATGACCAAGTCTGTTTGTCAATTAAACCATTAGACAACGCACAAGTAATAATGTTCCTGAACTCTCTATAGTAAGATTCTATAACTGTTTGAGAGATGGGTCTGTACCATTCCCGATTTTTAAGGATACGCAAGCACATTAACTCGTATTTGGTATGATCCATTACCACAAGGTTGCCTCCCTTGTCGGCAGGCTTAATTATCAGTTCACTATTTTTTTGCAATGATGTCAACGCTTGTCTGAGTCGTGGAGATAAATTGTCAGTAAAAAAATTCTGACACTTCATCTCCTCCACTTCCTGGGTTACCTGCTGCACGAAGCCCCAAATGTTTGGATTGCTCCCCAAAGAGGGGAAATTCCTAGATTTGGGTCTAAATATCTGTGGGGGGGGGGGGGGAGTCTAGTCTCTGAAGTTTTATGGGTCAATACTGGGGGGCCAATTGGCGAGTCAACCGAGTCGCCATTTTCCTCCCAGAGGTCCATAAGATCTTGTATAGCTTGGACTTCTCTAATAGTGAGATTTTTTTCCCCTGTAGAGGAGGTAAGATGTGCAATCTCTGCAGGTTTGTGGTAAATAGTTTTGAATAATAGGCGTCGGGCGAAAAGGTGTATGTCCTTAAAGGTGTATGTCCTTAATTAGTTCAAAACGGTCAAGGTTGGCATCAGGGCAAAAAGTGAGGCCCAATTGCAGGGTCTCAACTTCATCTGCTGTGAGGCAATAAGATGAGAGGTTCAGAATGGTAAATTGATTACCTTGTTTTGGGACCTTGTCACCAAGATCTACAAGCTTACCGGATTTGGATGTTCCGGTGTGCTTAGGGGTAAAAAAATAGAAGCTACTTTAAGATCACTTTTTGCATTTGTGGGAGCGGTAGGGTCACTTACCTTTGATGTAGTAATAATAGGTGCTATGACCGAAGAAGAAGAAATAGGGATAGACAAAGAGCCTGTTGTACCATTGGTTTTACAACCCTTGGTGCCACGTAAATTTTTTAGAGTAGGGTAAGTTGTGTTTAGACGCTGTTGTGAATTTTTAGGACGAACCACGGGTGATATGTGATCGGGCGCAGGTGCAGCTGTAGATTTTGGGTTGTCTGAAAATGAGATATTGAAATCTCCCTTTCGTTTTTTTGATGATCTCTCGTTCGCAATGTCTTGATAGATCGTAGACTGACTAGAAGAGGAGGGAGAAACAGTACAGGCATTAGATACAAGATTAGAGTGATTGGATTGTGCTCGATTATTAGATTTTGTTTGGCGTCTTTGTTGACCATGCGATGTCTGATTCCACTTATAGGCAAAGCCCATATCGTGAGCCGATTGGTCACGTAGGAATTTTGCTTCTTTATTATTTATTATTTCAATGGTGTACTGCTCAATATGCGTTCTCAGTTCGCGTTCCTTCTCACAAAAGGAAGGCAAACTTTCCACAATCACATGTTCAGTATACCATTTGTTGATTAATTCATCCAGTTCATTGAGTTCAATGTCATATTGCTCGCTCAGAAGAGACATTAGCTCAAAAGAGCATGTTTGTAGTCTCGATTCCCATCTACTTTTTAGATTATCGTCAATTTTCCTCAAGTTTGGGAAGATTTGGATTCTCAATCCCCATGGGGTAACATGGTTCTCTATATACTTCTCAAAGTATCTTTTATGCCAAAAGATTCTTACTTTCTTTTCAATAAGTCGCTGTAATTTAATAAATGATTTATCTAAATTTGCCTCCTTTACTCCTACTGAACACTGGGACAAGTGTATCTTCGTCATAAAACCTTCCCAATCATCCCCACAAAATTTGGCCATTGTGGTTCAGCTGAACCTAATCAAGGTATATATGGGACTGTAATAGCTAACTGTTTAATCATTCAAAAAATAATAATTTTAATATTCATACTTATCAAAAATCTCATATGGATAATCATATAACTCTCACCAAAAAGAAGTCATATAATAGAGACAAAACGAGAAAAGTTAATACAGAATCACAGCAATATTTGATATGTACACCTGGGGCTCGTGGTCAAAAAGTGGTGTGATGTAACACCTAAAGATAACGAAAATTATATGAGCATGAGCCCGGGTTTAATTTCTAGCACCACATCCCGAAAAAGAATATTTAGGACCAAGGAGAGTGGGGATTTATTTTTATCCAGGTTATCCAATGTATCTAAACACTTCAAATTTATACATGATGGTAACATGGATTCCTTCTCTTTCTCTGCAGTTCAAAAAATCTAAATATCAGTACATGGAGGAGACAGGCACAGAAGGCTACTGGAACAGGAAGTTAAGTGGATTTTTCTGTTGGGGACACGCATTCCCCACAGGCATGAACCACAGATGGGATGTGGATCTATTTCTCAAATGACATCATCCTATCCCTTCTTCAGTTTTATTGTCATCTGCTTCAGTATTTGCCTTTTTGTGCCGGTATGTTCCTTCTGTGCTTGTTTTCTGCCCTCTATTTTATTTTTTTTCTCCTGCCAAACAAATTTTATTTACAATTTATTTTTTTTTTAATCCTGCCATAAATTGCATCCCTCTTTTTTTCATTAATTGTATTTCTCTTTTTTGATTCTGCCATAAATTGAATTCCTCTTTCTTGATCCTGTCATAAATTGCATCCCCCTTTTTTTTTTTATCCTGTCATAAATCGAATCCCCCCCCCCCCCCGCCTTGAATTGAATACCTCTTTTTTGATCCTGCCATAAATTGAATCCCTCTTTTTTGATCCTGTCATAAATTGCATCCTTCTTTTTTGATCCTGCCATAAATCGAATCCCCCCCTTTTTTTTTTGATCCTGCCATCAATTGAATCCCTCTTTTTTGATCCTGCAATAAATTGCATCCCTCTTTTTTCATTAATTGTATCTCTCTTTTTTGATCCTGCCATAAATTGAATCCCTCTTTTTTGATCCTGCCATATATTGAATCCCTCTTCTTTGATCCTGTCAAAAATTGCATCCCCCTTTTTCTTTTGATCCTGCCATAAATTGCAACCCTTCTTTTTTTTTGATCCTCCCATAAATTAATCCCTCTTTTGATCCTGCCATAAGTTTAATCCCCCTTTTTCTTTTTTGATCCTGCCATAAATTGAATCCATGTTTTTTTTATCCTGCCATTAATCTTGACTTTACATTGTGTCGCTACCACAAAGTATTTTACTTGTGCTTGCATTTTCTCCTTCTTCTAAGGAATACATTTCTCCCTTGGAGTAATAAGGTCCTAATATCTAATGTAGCATTTTTTCTACACACTTCTTTTTGGCGCAACAAAATAACATTTTATATTGCCTTTCTTTCCTCTCCCCCTTCTCATGCTGGCTAAAAACAGGTGTACTCACTAACCACTTGAATAATTGGTGGTATCAATTAAATATGTTCATTTTCTGTGACACTAACCTGATAGGCCAATTTTGTAGAGATGGAGTTTGCATATGTGAGTATATATATATTTTGCCATATCTGTTTCAAACTAGCTACGACTAAGGCTATTGCCGAAACACGTCAGATTTATTGTTTTATTGTCACTCTGATGTACCAATAAACGACACTTCAAAGACTACAGTCGGGGGTCACCCCCAGCCCCCCTCTGACGTCACGGGGAATGCCACAGGGAAGTCCCCGTGCGTCAGAGGGGGGCGGGGTCACCGGGTGGCCCCGCCCTCCGTTATTTAAGAACCATCAGAAGAGGAGAAGCATCACACAGCGGGAGCCTCCCATCATGCTGGATGCCGAGCGGCCCAGAAGACGAAGGGAAGAAGATGCCGGACGAGAACACCGGAGGAAGAACCAGAAAAACCAGAAGAACCAGAAGAAAAAAATGATGGAGGAAGAAACCAAAGGAAGATAGAAGATAGAAGAAAGAAGATAGAAGAAGCATTTAAATAAAGGAATTATCAAAAACTGTCTCTTGTCATTTTTAACATTTTTGACACTTTTTTTGTGAAATGGTAGGGGTACTTTTGTACCCCCTTACCATTTCACACAAGGGGGAGGGCCAGGATCTGGGGGTCTCCTTGTTAAAGAGGGCTTCCAGATTCCAATAAGCCCCCCTCCCGCAGACCCCCACAACCACCGGGCAAGGGTTGTGGGGATGAGGCCCTTGTCCCCATCAACATGGGGACAAGGTGTTTGGGGGGGCTACCCCAAAGCACCCTCCCAATGTTGAGGGCATGTGGCCTGGTACAGTTCAGGAGGGGGGGCACTCTCTCGTCCCCCCTTTTCTCCTGTGGCCTGCCAGGTTGCGTGCTCGGATAAGGGTCTGGTATGGATTTTTGGGGGGACCCCACGCCATTTTTTTGTAATTTTGGTGCGGGGTTCCCCTTAAAATCCATACCAGACCTGAGGGGTCTGGTATAGATTTTGAGGGAGACCCCATGCCATTTTTTAAAAAAAATTTGGCCGGGGTTCCCCTTAATATCCATACCAGACCTGAAGGGCCTGGTATGGAATTTAGGGGGACCCCCACGTCATTTTTTTTTTAAATTTTGGTTCGGTGTTCCCCTGTGGGGAATTCCCATGCCATTTTTATCAATGAACTTTTATGTGTATTGTCGGACTGGCAATTCATTAATAGCCGCGAGTAGTTTTAAATGACTTTTTTCCTTTGAAATGTAATTTTGCTGTCAGACTGTTCTAAACACAGGAAACATGCGCCCCTTTACAGGCATACTATAGACACCCCCCAGGTATGAAATTTAAAGGAATATTACACTTTTATTGTTTCACTTTAAGCATTATTAAAATCACTGCTCCTGAAAAAACTGCTGTTTTTAAAACTTTTTTTTGCATTGATCCATGTCCCCTGGGGCAGGACCCAGGTCCCCAAACACTTTTTATGACAATAACTTGCATATAAGCCTTTAAAATTATCACTTTTGATTATTCATGTTCATGTCCCATAGACTTTAATGGTGTTCGCATGTTCAAACAAATTTTTTGCCTGTTCGCATGTTCTGGTGTGAACCGAACAGGGGGGTGTTCAGCTCATCCCTACTCGCAACCTTTCCTCATAACTAATATCCTCCAGACCCTTTATTAGCTTTGTTGCCCTTCTTTGTACTTGCTCCATTTCCAGTACATCCTTCCTGAGGACTGGTGCCCAGAACTGGACAGCATACTCTAGGTGCGGCCAGACCAGAGTGTTGTAGAGCGGGAGAATTATCGTTTTATCTCTGGAGTTGATCCCCTTTTTAATGCATGCCAATATTCTGTTTGCTTTGTTAGCATCAGCTTGGCATTGCATGCCATTGCTGAGCCTGTCATCTACTAGGACCCCCAGGTCCTTTTCCATCCTAGATTCCCCCAAAGGTTCTCCCCCCAGTATATAGATTGCATACATATTTTTGCCAACCAAATGCATTATTTTACATTTTTCTACATTGAACCTCAATTGCCATGCCATTTAGGTCCGCTCGCTCGCCCTCCCCCCCCTTTCCTGGCCTGCCGGACTGCATGCTCGGATTAGGATCTGGTATGGATCAAGAGGGACCCCACACCATTTTTTTTTTACATTTTGGCATGGGGTTCCCCTTAAAATCCATATCAGACCCTAAGGGCCTTGTATGAATTGAGGGGGGTGGGGACCCCTGCTGTTTTTTTAATTTTTTTTTATTGCTGGCAATTCTTTTTTTTTACCTTAAATTGTCAGTGGGGAAGCCCACTCACAGCTAAGGAGTCAACAAATTTGAATCGTTCCGAAAATGTAGAATTAGTTAGAAAACGAATATACAAAACTAAATGAAATGAATTTCAACTAAATTTGTTACCATTTTTTCCAGGTTCGGACACATCAGAATCTCTGAATAACCCAAAACTAGTCAGAATTTGTATTTGAAACTGAAACAAATTGCACATGTTTACGCTGGAGGGCTCCAGTTTGCAGGTAAGTCTGTCATAATGTATTAGTATGCAGTGCTAGTCCCAGATGATTGCCTAGAGGAACTGGAGAGAGCTGATCTCCCTTCCTGCAGCGAGGGAAGTGACGTCAGGAGCCCAGGTGCCAAAGGAGGCACATTACGAGGGACCCCCTAGCAAGAGGCATTAAAGAGGCTCATGCATGCGCAGTGAGTGCTCGGCTGTGAAGCCACAGCCGGGTGCCCACAATTAAAATGCCGGTGCCCCTGAGCGGATGGGGAGACGAGTAGGGCTTCGATCCCCCGCATCGCTGGACCCTGGGACAGGTAAGTGTCTGATTATTAAAAGTCAGCAGCTGCAGTATTTGTAGCTGCTGACTTTTAATTTTTTTTTTTAGTGGGAACTCCGCTCAAAACTTGCCGGGGGACCCATTTTTTAGTTTGCTATCCTGACTTTACTACTGCTTTTATGACTTAACTACTTGAGTCCCAGAGTACTTTTTACTCATTTTGGTGACTTCTCTGTTTTGCACATTATATCTTTCTGGTTTTATAGTCTACCCTATCACATTATACATCATTCTTTTAGCTACCATCTGTAAAATATGATTTAAAAAATCTCTGCTTATTATGCAGAAAAAGTTTAAAGAGGGAGACAAAGCTCGCTCTAATAGATAGTGGGATTTTAAGGGGAGATGGTGTGTCTGTTTAAAGTGAGCTAGTACCACAGTAGTTAGTATAAAAATATAAATTTTATTGAAACACATATAAAATATACAGTACAAAAATTCCAATCAAACGCCATCATATGACAGTACAACGACTTGTGCTGTGAAATCAATTGTGATCATCCAACATGTTTCGCATATTTTGCTTCATCAGGGCATTATAGACATCACAGATTTCATCTAGATTATATACAAAGTACATCATTAAAAATGGTTATAAGTATCAAATGCATTTGAAAAGCAGTAATTCATTATATAGGTAAAAGATAATAAATGGGTACATGATGACAAATTAAGCTCACCTGGTCTATTACAGACAGGAGGACTACTGAATACTCATTTCCACAACCATATGTCCCTCTAGGGATCACCTAGAGCAAAGTAACCCATGGATGCCAGATCCTGTTGGGAGATGCCGATAAGGGAACTGGACCGTATGGACAACAGGTGATGGTCTGGCACTGATTCAAGAAAATTGTAATAATAAAAATGATAGTACTAATAATAGGATTAGGTCACAAAAATATAGATGTATAATAGTGCCAACCAGGATAGAACTACTGAACAGTAGAATAAGGAGAGAGCCAATAACATGGCTCCTCCTGCCAGGACAAGGTAGTCTAACCGAGGTTGACCTGAATAGAGGTCAACCTCAGGTGCCTATAATGGCAAGAGTAATTCTAATAATAAGTCAGATTATAAGAAAATAATCAAAATACGTAGTGACAACAGTGGGTATGTACTGTTTGTAAGCCAGATATCAAGACCTCATTAAACGTAGGGGACATCTCATCAAAAAGGGGGGGATTAATTAGAATAGTAGTAAGTGTCCCTAGGAACCATGAGCTAGTATATGTAGAATGACAGTATATGTTGTATATCTTTAAACGGTGGGGTAAAGCAATATCCCACCGCATTATGATAGTAGATATGCAGGTATTCAGCTTCAGACTTCAAAAAGCAGGTCCCTTAGTGATATAGCAAAACTTACCTTATGACAGCGTATCTACAGGCTAACGAGGCCTGTTGAGTGCAATAGCAATCCCAGAGCTCAGGTCCCAGATTCAGAGTGCGGGGTGCGTCTGTCAGACAGCACGCGGCTCCGCCATTTTAAGTCCGTACGCTCCTACCGGAAGTGAAAGGTCGCTAAGCGACCTCTGGCATCACTTCCGGTCCGGACGTCCCTGCGAGGGTGCGCGTGCAACCACATGGCTGTGCGCGTACACTGCCCATACCGCGCATGAATGCGTGGATGGTAATCGAGGAAGAGAAGCTCCACCCATCTAGGGCAGGGACATCCGAATTCCCCCACCTATGACTGTATGCAACCAGGGTGAGCCACAAGAGGGCATCGGTATGGAGGAGTCAGTCAGTGGTCCCCTGGAGACAGCTATAAAAAAATAACAACACATAATCAAGAGAGAGACAAATTAAAAAAATACATGTATAAACTCATCTCCTAAAGAAAAAAAACACAAAAAAAAGGGGGAATGATGGTTAAGTGAGGTAATCAAAGAAAGGGTTTATAGGATAACACTGTGTTCAGGCCAGGTGGATAAGTGACCTGTTGGTCGAAGATCCATCTGGCCTCTTTCTGAAGAATCTTTTTATCAACATTGTCACCCCTTTCTGAGTCTGGGATGACTTCGAATGCAGCAAAGGAGATATATGTGGGGTCAAAGCTGTGGAGAGAGCCCACATGTTTGCATATGGGGGTATAAAGTAAGCCTGCATCCAGATAATATAGATGGTCCTGGATCCATTTGGCAAATGGGCATTTGGTTTTCCCAATATAGAATGCGCCGCAGTGACATGTGGCAAGGTAGACAATGCCAGTGGTGCAGCAGTCCGCGTAGCCTTTGAGTTTATGAAAGCCCCCTCTAGGGAGAATACATCCAATACCTTCTCTGATCCATGGGCAATATTCACAGTGCCCACAGCGGAAGGTACCACTGCCTCCTGTTGCTCCTAGAGTAGGAGCCAAAGGATGGAGGTGGCTATGATCTAAACCATCTCTAATGAAGCGGGGTCTCCTATATGCAATTTGTGGTACCGCAGCCACATATTTGGAGATAATGTGATCCTCAGAGAGGAAGTGCCAGTTATTACTAATGAGTTTGCGAACAGTGTCTTGATGAGCAGTGTATGTCGTAATAAGTTTAGTGGTGGAACCCGAATCTTGAACTCTATGCTTGAAAATAAGCGAGTCCCTTGTGTTTTGTTTGGCACGCTGATATGCCTTTTTAAGAACCTTCTTGCTATATCCTCTTTGGATTAGTCTATGGTAAAAGGCCTAAGCTTCCAGCTCGAAATCCTCGTCTCTTGCGCAGTTTTGTCGCAGCCTTAGGTATTGGCTAAAAGGTATACTACGAACAAGAGAACGAGGATGCGAACTTGAATAATGCAGTATAGTATTGCCAGCTGTCTCCTTTCTATAAAGGGTGCTATATATTGTGCCATCATTGTTGAGGCAGAGACGTAAGTCCAAAAAGGAAACTGTAGTAGTATCTGATTGTATGGTGAACTTTAAATTAAAATCATTTTGAGAAAGAAAGATCATGAATTCAGAGAGCAATTCAGCTGTGCCCGTCCAAATGAGCAGCACGTGATCGATATACCTCCGCCAAAGAAGGATGTGGCGGAGGTACATCAAGGCACCGTCATTGGAGAAAAGGGTGCGTTTCCATTCCCCAAGGTACAGGTTGGCATACGATGGGGCACAGGAAGTCCTCATCGCAACCCCCTGTATCTGGAGGTAGGTGGCGCCATTGAATAAAAATACATTGGTAGTAAGAATATGTTCCAGTAGAGTAGTGATGATGAGTAGTGATGATCCACAAGAATTACCACCTGCTACTTTAGGAGAGCAAGAAGTAGATGTGACACTATGCAGTATACAGTATATCTAATTACAATGGAAAAAAAAGAACACAAATTTACATAAACAAATATTTTTTTAAATCACATGAAACATAGCATATACTGTATGTTTTGCACCATAATACATATGCATACATAAAATTCAGTTGGGACAGGTCTGCATGGAGCACAATCTGAATCTCAGATAGTAGGAGAAGTGAAAGCGTGGGGCACCCAAAACTCGTCCCATTATGGCACAAAGGGAAAAATAAGGGGAATCCAAGAGGTGGCAATACACAAAAAAGGTAGTAGATATACGTATAAGAGAATTATTACTGTGGTTAATAAACCGCAGGAGTATACAGTAGATGTTAAAAATCTCCAGCTGAATCTAAAGCACTGTAAACATGTTATAAAGAGGCAAGTCCCCCAGGACTATTCAGTCTAAAAAATGTATATTTAGCTATATAATATACTGTATAAGTAGTCTGGGGTGGTTAAGGCTAGAGACTCTGCCCAAATCCGCAAATATAAAGCCCCCATAGGGAACAGGAATTAGAACACAAAGCAAGGAGAACTGAAACGTGTGGCTGGTGTAATTGTGCACCTCTCCCAACAATGATTGCCCAGCAACCGAAAGGCCTGTCCTTCGGAGTGTGCTAAACCTGGCATCTGATGTCACACCAACCGATGTGCATGTGCACCAGTCATTTATTTACTTACAGTTGAGAAAGGAAGTGAGGGGGTAATTTCTCCAGCAAATTGCAGCCAAACACTTTTTTCAGTTTTATTGTCTATATACATGAACCAAAAAAAGATGTACTCACAAAACATGGCACACTATAAATAGCAGGTCTATAAATATATATCTCATTATTGTGATGTAAAGCAAAAAAATTGGACAGATGCATTGGAAACCCTAACATGAAAACAGAAAATTTATTATCAAATACTTACCAAAATTTTCAGTTTTCCTGACAGACTCCATGGCAGCCTACATGTGGGAAATACTAGCCAGACCAGATGGGGTCTGACAGGATTCTCAAACCAAAGTTCACAGAAGATAGAGAAGCAGGCTCTATGCAGTAATGTGACATAAAAGTATTACCAGAAGCCCAAGAGGCCGCTTTGCAGGTGACATCTGGAGCCACATGCCGGGCTGCCACCCACGGAGCTGCCATACTTCTGGTAGAATGTGCCATCACTGCCTCTGGAGGAGCCAAGCCCTTAGCTCTATAAGCCTGTTGAATGGACCGGAAGATTCAGGCCGCGATTGTTCTGGTTGAAGCTCGCTTCCCTTTGTTACTGCCGGAATACAGAATAAACAGGTACTCAGAGCATCTAAAGGAGGAAGTAGCTCGAAGGTATTCCTTCAGCATTTCGCCAATATCCAGAGGATAAGCCTCGGTAGACCACAGAGACCTGAATGTAGGCAAGACAATTTCTTGGTTCTCATGGAACACTGAAGTGACTTTCGGATTTGAGCCAAGCATCGGGATGAGAACCACCCCGTCCGGGGAAAAAGTCAGGAATGGTTCTTCATAACCCAAGGAACCGATCTCCGAGACCCTCTTGGCCGAAGTGATAGCGACCAAGAAGGTGACTTTTGCAGAAAGGTCTCTGATAGAAAGCGGGGTAGACCCTGTGACACTGACTCCAGACAATGAGTCAAGAACGAGGGGAAGATCCCATTTGGGGTATCTTGCTCTCCTTTGGGGCCCAAGTCTTGATGCCGTACAAAAAAAACTGACGAATTAGTGGGTGAACAGCCCATGATGTTCCGAAAAAGGCTGATAAAGCTGAGACTTGGACTCTAAGAGAGCTGATGGACAGGAATAGATCTTGGCTGGATTGAAGAAAACTGAGGATATCTTGGATCGCTGGATCCCTAAATGATCTGCCCAGAGAGGATGAAAATTAGACAAACTTGGCCCATATTCTCTTGTATACTTTATTCGTAGTCGCCTTTCTTGAGCTCATGAGGGTATAAATCACACTTGAAGCGCACCCGAGAGATTCCAGCCTCTCCCTATCAAGAACCAGACCATCAGTTTCAGTAATGCCGGATACGGGTGCAGGACTGCCCCTTGGGAAAGAAGGTCTGACCTGAGAGGGAGAGGCATTGGGTCCCGGAAACTGAGCTGGGTCAGGAGGGGAATCCATGGCCTGTTCGGCCAGTAAGGCGCAATTATTGCCACCTCGACCGCTTCCGCCTGGAGTCTCCGTAAGAACTTGAGGATGATCGGAATCGGGTGAAAGGCGTATGCCCTATTGAAATTCCACTGATCTGTCAAGGCATCTTCTCGACCTTGAAGTTACAGGGGGACGCAAATTGATCCACTTCGGGGTCGACTCCCAGGGACAGGAGCCACTCGAATGTTTGCACATGAAGAGACCACTCATTATTGTCCAACTGTGTGCAGGGACAGGAAATCCGCCTGGATGTTCTGGGCTGAAGGGATGAAGACTGCCGAAATACTGACCAGGTTTTTCTGGGCACAAGACATAATGGGTTCGACCTCTTGGAGAAGAGTGGAGCTCTGAGTGCCCCCTTGTCCCCTTACATAGGAGACCGCTGTGATGTTGTCCATCTTTAGAACCACTGACTCCCTTTCAGGAGATGAGAGAAGGCTTGAATGGAACACCAGGCCACCCGAAGTTCCAGGACGTTTGAGCCCAAATTGTGAAGACGAGCATCCCACTTGCCTTGTGCAAGTTCAGACCTGCAGAGGGCTTCCCATCCAGCACCACTGGCGTCGGTCGTAACCATGACCCATGAGACCGGGGCGATGGAGTGGCAGGTGAGCCAATTTTTGCGCTGGAGCCACGAGAAGAGGCTGTTCCTCATTGCTGATGTTATACAAATGGACTGATTCGTGTCCCTCGAATTCCATTGTCAAAGGAACCCTGTCTGAAAGGGGCGTAAATTCCACAGAGACCACTGGACCATGGGGGTCGTTAAAACCATTGTGCCAATAATCCTTAGGCACTGTGTGGCCCTCAGGCACTGGAATGATACTAGATGGCTTTTCTCCAAGTTTAGGAGCCACCCAAAATCGATCAGTGTGGAGATAGCCTGCTCCTTGTGGATCAACAATTGCTCTTTGTCCTGGGACAGCAGCAGAAGGTCATCGAGGTAATGGTACAAGCGTATCCATCTTGTTCTGATGAGGGCCACCAGGGCCAGTAGAACCTTTGAAAAGATGCAGGGTGAGGTTGTCAGCCCAAAAGGGAGGCAGGTAAACTGCAGATGTTCTTGCCCGACCTGAAATCTACAGCTTGTTGTATGGTAGTCAGTGTCTCCATTTTGAACCTTTTGTACTTTGTTGAAGTAAGTTAATTCTATCACTGGGCGCCATGAAACATTTTTCTTTTGAATTAAGAAGAGAGGGGAGTATACCCCCTGGAGTTCTTCGTCCTTTGGGACCGGCACCACCGATCCATGCATTTTCAGCGAATCCACATAGGAAAGAAGTACCTGCTTCTTTTCTTCTGACAGTGGAAGCAGGGTGGAAAATAAATCAGGGGGGTGGAAAACTGGTGAAGGACCATGTGTGGCTTGAGAATACCGTCTTGATGGTCCAGTAATCTGAGATTGAGGCCACCCAGATGTGCCGAAAAAGAAGAAAACGAGCCCCTACCCGACCCACTTGGGCGGGCCCAATCTCAAAATGACTTAGCCGGCTCACGTCCACTGGATGCCTGGCTTTTAGCAGACTTCCAAAAAGGAGCTTGTCCTCTGTTCCAATTCCTTCTGAAGTCAGAGCCTGTAAGAACGTGCTTCCCTTAAATGCTCGGTACTGCGTCTTCTAAATTGAGGTCTCTTCTGACCCAACAGACACCTATCCTGAGGCAGGAAGCCCGACTTCCCACTGGTGGCCGGGATATAGTGCTGTCCAGCCTGTTACCAAATAGCGAGGAGCCTTCAAAGGGCATCCTACACCAGGCTTGTTTAGACGCCGGATCCGTGACCCAAGGTCGTAACCACAGGGCCCACTTAGCCGTGACCGAAGACAGCATAGTCCAGGCCAGCAGGCGGATAAGGTCAATAGAAACCTTCCCCAGGAAGGCCGCTGCCAGCTTCAGCTCCTGAACTGCCGTGCCTGTGGCTAACTCTTCTGAAACCCCGCTGAGTACAGAGTCCACATTATCTGTCCAGGATTCCATTGCCTTGGACATAGCTGCTAGGGCCAGGGCGGGCTTGCAAGCCATACTGGCCCGTAGATTCTCTCGTGGTCTTGGTCTATCCTTCTCCTAAGACCGTCTTTAAAGGACACAGCATGCTAATGCAGAAGAGTGATGTGTTTTGCTAGACACATTAGTGCTGCATCCATGAGGGGACTGTTTTCCAGATGTTTCACTTCCTCTGCCTTGAAGGGATACAATCTGGAGGTTTTGCGTGACATAGAAGCTTTCTTGTCTATTTTGCTCCATTCTTCGTCAATGACATCCTTCAATTCTGAAAGGAGCAGAAAGTTAGAACGTTCCTTCCCCAGGTGTTTAAAAAATTTCCTTTGTTTAGCCGGTGGAGTAGAAGGGTCTTCCCACTTCAGGACCTCTTTGGCCATTTTGACTAGCAGAGGAACGAGAGCAAAGTCGAAACCCCCGGCAAACTCCTCTCCTTCAAACTCACTGTCCAAAGATCCGGGAGAACCATCGTAGGGCTGGGATGGGCCTGGATCCTCCTGGGCCTCGTCAGCCAGGGAGACAGATAATGTGGTGGACTGGCTCCATGTGTGAGTGGTACCCCACTCTTTTAGGGACTGTTGGACCACACGTTTGACAAGAGACTCCATCTGTTGGTTTCCCGACTCTTTTTCTCCAACCCCCTGAGCCAAACATGGGTCACACAGTGACTTGCCCTCTGGAACTCGTGTTCCACATCCCCAGCAGGCTCTGTGATCAGAGCCTGCTGTCATGATGGTGGGTGCGGTGACTGGAGGAGAAATGGGAACATCTCCTCTGATTGGAAGAGGAATGGGAACATCTCCTCTGCTGATGGGTCCTAGACGGAGAATCACGTCGGGACCTAGAAGCTGAATGGTGATGTTGTGGCCTGACAAGGTTTCGGTCATTCTGAACCATGATTTGGCGGTCTGATCTGGAAGGGCTGACGAGATTTGTTGTTAAACGCATTCTCAACCAACAGGAAAGAATCTCAGCCCCACCACCTCATCCGCACATACCTTGTGCGAGAGGGCTGAGCGTACGAAGGTGGTGACCTGTCCATGACTGCTAGACGGGACGTTGAAAAAAACTTAGAGAAGTAAACGCACGGGATTGTGGCAATATGCAGATATCGCTTAGAGCAGACTGAGGAGTTAATTAAAAAAAGCAACACGGTAATGAAAAGAAAAAACATAAAATCTATAAATGTTTTCCCCCTCTTTTTATATATATATATACAGTATCTCACAAAAGTGAGTATACCTCTTACATTTTTGTAAATATTTTATTATATCTTTTTATGTGACAACACTGAAGAAATGACACTTTGCTATAATGTAAAGTAGCGAGTGTACAGCTTGTATAACAGTTTAAATTTGCTGTCCCCTCAAAATAACTCAACACACAGCCATTAATGTCTAAACCGCTGGCAACAAAAATGAGTACACCCCTAAGTGAAAATGTCCAAATTGGGCCCAATTAGCCATTTTCCCTCCCCGGTGTCATCTGCCTCATTCGTGTTACAAGGTCTAAGTTGTGAATGGAGAGCAGGTGTGTTAAAGTTGGTGTTATCGCTCTCACTCTCTCATACTGGTCACTGGAAGTTCAACATGGCACCTCATGGCAAAGAACTCTCTGAGGATCTGAAAAAAAGAATTGTTGCTCTACATAAAGATGGCCTAGGCTATAAGAAGATTGCCAAGACCCTGAAATTGAGCTGCAGCACCGTGGCCAAGACCATACAGCGGTTTAACAGGATAGGTTCCACTCAGAACAGGCCTCGCCATGGTCAACCAAAGAAGTTGAGTGCCCATGCTCAGCGTCATATCCAGAGGTTGTCTTTGGGAAATAGACGTAAGAGTGTTGCCAGCATTGCTGCAGAGGTTGAAGGGGTGGGAGTCAGCCTGTCAGTGCTCAGACCATATGCAGCACACTGCATCAAATTGGTCTGCATGGCTGTCGTCGCAGAAGGAAGCCTCTTCTAAAGATGATACACAAGGAAGCCCGCAAACAGTTTGCTGAAGACAAGCAGACTAAGGACATGGATTACTAGAACCATGTCCTGTGGTCTGATGAGACCCAGATAAACTTATTTGGTTCAGAAGGTGTCAAGCGTGTGTGGCAGCAACCAGGTGAGGAGTACAAAGACACGTGTGTCTTGCCTACAGTCAAGCATGTTGGTGGGAGTGTCATGGTCTGGGGCTGCATGAGTGCTGTCAGCACTGGGGAGCTACAGTTCATTGAGGGAATCATAAATGCCAACATGTACTGTGAAATACTGAAGCAGAGCACGATCCCCTTCCTTCAGAAATGGGGCCACAGTGAAGTATTTCAACATGATAATGACCCCAAACACACCTCCAAGACGACCACTGCCTTGCTAAAGAAGCTGAGGGTAAAGGTGATGGACTGGCCAAGCATGTCTCCAGACCTAAACCCTATTGAGCATCTGTGGGGCATCCTCAAACTGAAGGTGGAGGAGTGCAAGGTCTCTAACATCCACCAGCTCTGTGAGGTCGTCATGGAGGAGTGGAAGAGGACTCCAGTGGCAACCTGTGAAGCTCTGGTGAACTCCATGCCCAAGAGGGTTAAGGCAGCGCTGGAAAATTATGGTGGCCACACAAAATATTGACACTTTGGGCTCTTGGACTCTTTCTTTTTAAATATATACCAAAATTACTAATTCTGCATATATAGTTTCATATATATAGTTAACAGTTTACAATTATCTTCCCCTTTTTAGAAAAACTATCACTCCACAGGAGCTTACCTGCCCTGTGTGAACCGGGCTTCGGGGAGGCTGCCGCTCACTGCCTGTAGGAATTCCCACTAGGCAGAGGCTGACAGCTCTTGTAAAAACCCCAGCCCGGATGACATCACCTGCTCACGCCTGCGCAGTACAGAACTAACGAATGGCGCCTATGCGACCACCGGGAGCTCTGGCGCTCTGCGCAAGCAAAGCTTCGACGTTATGGAGGTCTCGTGCATGCGCTGAACATCTCAGTGGCCACAACCCAGAAGTGCTATTGTGTTCTGGAATGCAGAAGCGCTCCAGACGCCATGAGAAGTTTCAAACAAGAAAAAAGGTGCAAATACAAGGGGGGAAAAGGCTTGCAATAGACACAACACAGAAGAACATAAACAGCTGCCATGGAGAAAAAACGACAAACACAACAGACCACGTCTCTGGGATGTGGTTCTCAACCCGTCTGACAAACCTCCTTCCCTCCTTATTTATAGGGGTGTTTGGTGGGTGTGCCTCCACTTTTTTGTGCCCCAATTTGTAACATGGAGTAAATACTCCATACCATCTATAGAATTAAAATGCTGGCCTCACCATTGGCATTTATTTTTTTATTGTAGATTCCCATCCCTTGTCATCTTGGTTTTTCCAAGTGTCAACTACACTCTTTTTTGGCACCTCGCTTGAATTAGAATATCTGGGGGTTCCTTTGCATGTGTAAGGGCCAATACGGATTTTGTGAATATCGGATGGTGTACAGCAACCCTTTTTGACACGTAAGTTTTGGTATACCCCTTCGGGGAGCCATACTGGCCTGTTGATCCTGCAAATCATATGAATGTTCTTATATTCTTTTCATTGATACTGTATTTTGCAATTTCAGAGATGGCAAATTGGCCCTGAAGACTGTAATTATGTATACTCTCGAAATGTGTCGGACTCTCACTCATGGATGATGTTCATTTGTGTAGTGGGATCTACTTACCATTACTGTTAAATATGATCATTTATTATGTTATTCTTGTAATTGTGTTTTTTTGTGTGGTTCTTTTTGCTATATGCTTTTAAATTTTGTATACCAATAAATTCATTTTATTTATTCTTCTATAAAAATATTTTCTACTTTTCCTTTAATTGCCCTTAAAATCCCACTATTGAGTTTTATCCTTCCTATACATTGAGGGATGTTGGCAATTCTTTTCGCATCACTCTTTGGGAGTTCTCTTTTTCGTTCAACACAACAGACCTTGCCAGCCGCGTTGACGGACGTCCATCCTGGGCATACAATGCAGCCTCCCCTCCACCACTGGGGCATCTTGCGCATGTGAAGAAACAGAAACTCGCCCACCCATGGCTTGGCTCTGGGCTGGCATTGCACAACAGGTATGCCCTGATCCGGAGGAAATATCCGACTGGACTTTAGGTAGGAACAAACGAAATGTAGGTCAATTGGAGGAGGACAAACAAGGAACGCAGTCGGTAGTGGTGAGTTCAAATTTATGGGTATAGGGTCCTATAGCATTTGAGAGGAGGCGGAGTTAACCCACACTTAGGCTGCCATGGAGTCTGTCAGGAAAAAATATTTAAAACCAAACAACAAATGCTTTACCATATAACATGGTACAAATACCAATAATATAATATACAGTATATGCAGTCCATAGGGCTGCAACATTCAATGTGTGAACATTAAAAAATTTTATTTTGTTAGATATGTTTCTTGCCTGTGGAAGAACAGAGATTCTTGTCCAAAATTGTTGCAATGTAAACAAAATTTTTTTTGCATCTTTATTGCACAAAAAATTTCTAAATGTTGCAGTCCTGTGAAACTTTTCCTAAAGATTGTGGGACTTTTGAACGCCCTGGTTGTCAGCATTTACTATTGGGATTCACCTGCTTATACAGTATATAAACACTGTGTGTGTGTATATATATATTCTATATATATATATATATATATATATATATATATATATATACTGTATTCAATTAATTAAATACATACAAAATGGTGTATTAAAAAAATAAAAATAAAAAGAGGATCATCCTTACTTGAAGACCCTGGTCTTATGCCCCGTACACACGATCAGAAATTCCGCCAGCAAAAGTTGGATGTGAGCTTTTGGTCAGAAATTCCGACCGTGTGTATGCTCCATCGGACTTTTGCTGGCAGAATTTCAGCCAGCAAAAGATTGAGAGCAGGTTCTCTATTTTTCGGTCGGACAAAGTTCCTATCCGAAAGTGCATTAGTCTGTATGCAATTCGGATGCGCAAAAAATCACGCATGCTCGGAAGCAATTCAACGCATGCTCAGAAGCATTGAACTTCATTTTCTCGGCTAGTCGTAGTGTTGTCACCGCGTTCTTGGCGGTTGCAAAGTGGAACCGTGTGTATGCAAGGCAAGCTTGAGTGGAATTCCGTCGGAAAAACCATCCAAGTTTTTTCTGATGGAATTTCTGATCATGTGTATGGGGCATAAGTGCATATAAGCAGTAGCCACAGTAATGAGTGTTAAAAGCAAGTTTGCACAGACCAGCTAATGCTGGATCAATGCAGGATTGGAAGGTAAATAATCAAATAATATTCAACCAGTGTCTAATTCATCAGGAACCAATCAGGAATTAATCAGGAGTAACCACTTCTATGCCCCTCATGGGCACCCTTCCCTGGCACCAATAATGGTTGCTAAACGGCACAATGGTCATCAGCTTTGAGCACTGGTGCTTTAGAAGGGTGACCCCTATTTTTGTGTCTCAAAATAATTTCCAGTGCTGATGAGTACATGGGCAGGTATCAGTAAAGCAGGAGCCCTGGATATTTACAGCTCTCTTGCTATAGAAATACCAGCTCAGACTGGTTCATTCAGGGAGGGGGATGCTTTTTTTCTAATAGAAAAAATATGAATCATTGAAGTACTCTCCATAGACAATAATTGCATTTTCTATTAAGATGCAGTAATTAATTAGCTAGGTGAATTTAAATAAAAAACATTGGTGTTAGGATTCAGTTCACCTGCTGGTGGCACTGTGCTGCTCTGGGCTGTTTGCTGCAGCTCCTGTGTCCACCAGCAGGTGTCTCAAGAGCCAGCAGACTGGAATGATCAATGAGACCAGGGTTCAGCTGCCAGGTGGCTATTTAAGGCTACTCCTCCCTTCCCCCAGTGTGTCACTATCCTGTTGATTGCCCCCTTGTGCTTCCTGTATCCTTATCCTTCCTGCACCCCTCAGCCTTGCTCCTGCTCCCTGTTCTTGTACCTAGTTGTGATTCCCTTGCTTGTATCCCTGTTACCCTTGTCCCTTATATTGTGCATATATTGTATATAGTTAGTAGTTGGGTTTATTAGTTATTTTTGTTCTTGTTTGCAGGAGTGGTTTATGTTTTCACTGGCTGCTGTGTACGTTTATTGGTGTGTGTTCACTAATACTAAATACCACTAAGGATATATACGTTGTTTGTTTGGTCTAGGTTTATGGGTGTAGCTACGTTTCTGGTCTCCTTGCCGCAGATTCCTGACATAATAGTGATGCCCACCAACGACCAGATCTGCTACACTTAGGAACTGAGAGCCAGTTACTTGAGGTTTTTTTTGCCTTTGTCAGAATGCTGAGAGTGAAGGTTACTTGTTGTGTGCAGCTTACGGTAGGGGATAAATATTTGTGTTGTTCACTTTGGCAGGATCTCACTGAGGAGGAGCTGTTGGGAAGCATTCTGACAGCACATGCTTTAGCTGTTGAGGGCAGATTTTCTCTTAGTAACATGCAACCCTTGATTCATGTCTGTTCTGAGCTACTATTTCAGTGTATCTCTCAGGGCCATGATGTTTTCACTCCTCCATTTACTATACACCAAGCTGGATTATTGGAATGGTTGCCTAAACATTGTGCAGGTTCTTTTTTCCAGACATATTCAACCTATTCACAACAGGTGTTGTTGGATTGCATTGCTGCTATGCACTGATTAATAGAGCAATGCGAGCAAGGGAGAGACAAACTAACTTTAGTCAACCCTCTGCTACAAGCTTGGTCAGAGATCATATCCCCAGTGCTAGATGAGTCACATAAAGTCAGATCTGCTGCTAAAGATCAAGAATCTGTTCCTCTGTTACCCTTAGCAACCTCTGCTGCTACTGAGTGTTTCTTACTTCCTGTAAATCAGTACCTTGCCACCAGTAGGGTTGAGCTTCGACTCGAACATCGGCTGTTTGCCTGTTCGCCGAACAGCGAACAATTTGGGGTGTTCGTGGCAAATTCGAAAGCCGCAGAACACCCTTTAAAAGTCTATAGGAGAAATCAAAAGTGCTAATTTTAAAGGCTTATATGCATGGTATTGCCGGTTACGTAACGAATGACCCCACCCCCTCTGATGTCACAGGGAAAGCCATAGGGAAGTCCCTGTCAAGTCCCCGTGTGTCAGAGGGGGGCGGGGTGACCAGGTGGCCCCGCCCTTCTTTATATAAAAAGTGTCAGAAGAGAAGCGTCACACAGCGGGAGCCTCCCATGGATGCGGAGGGGCCCAAGAACGAAGTGGGGAAGAAGACGCCGCCGAGGAAGATGCCGGACGAGAACACCGGAGCAAGAAGCAGAGGATCAGAGGAAGAACCAGAGGAAGAAGAAGATGGAGGAAGAAACTGAAGGAAGAAGGAAGGAGGAAGGAAGATGACCCGAAGAAGATGGAAAGAAGAAGACTTTAAATAAAGGAATTGTCAAAAACTGTCTCTTGTCATTTTTAACATTTTTGACACTTTTTTGTGAAATGGTAGGGGTACTTTTGTACCCCATTACCATTTCACACAGGGGGGAGGTCTGGGGGTCCTCTCGTTAAAGGGGGTTTCCACATTCCGATAAGCCCTCCCGCCTGCAGACCCCCACAATCACTGGCCAAGGGTTGTGGGGATGAGGCCCTTGTCCTCATCAACATGGGGACAAGGTGCTTTGGGGTCTACCTCAAAGCACCCTCCCAATGTTGAGGGCATGTGGCTTGGTACAGTTCAGGAGGGGGGGCGCTCTCTCGTCCCCCCCTCTTTTCCTGCGGCCTGCCCGGTTGTGTGCTCGGATAAGGGTGTGGTATGGATTTTTGGGGGGACCCCACGCCATTTTTTTTTAAAATTTTGGTGCAGGGTTCCCCTTAATATCCATACCAGACCGAAAGGGCCTGGTATGGAATTTAGGGGGACCCCCACACCATTTAAAAAAAAATTTGGTTCGGGGTTCCCTGGTGGGGAAATCCCATGCCGTTTTTTTCAATGAACTTTTATGTGTATTGTCGGACCGACAATTCATTAAGCCGCGATTAGTTTTAAATGACTTTTTTTCCTTTGAAATGTCATTTTGCTGTCAGACTGTTCTAAACACGGGAAACATGCGCCCCTTTACAGGCATACTATAGACACCCCCCCAGGTTTAAAGGACTATTACACTTTTATTGTTTCACTTTGAACATTATTAAAATCACTGCTCCCGAAAAAACGTCCGTTTTTAAAACTTTTTTTGCATTGATACATGTCCCCTGGGGCAGGACCCAGGTCCCCAAACACTTTTTATGACAATAACTTGCATATAAGCCTTTAAAATGAGACTGCTGCCGATGCGATCCAGTCCTCCTCCATACTGATGCCGCCTGCTGATGGTGTGCAGTCTTCCTCCATGCTGATGCCACCTACTGATGGTGTCCAGTCCTCCTCCATGCTGATGCTGCCTGCTGATGGTGTCAAGTCCTCCTCCATGCTAATGCCACCTACTGATGGTGTCCAGTCCTCCTCCATGCTGATGCTGCCTGCTGATGGTGTCAAGTCCTCCTCCATGCTAATGCCACCTGCTGATGGTGTCCAGTCCTCCTCCATGCTGATGCCGCCTTCTGATGGTGTCCATTCCTCCTCCATGTTGATGCCGCCTTCCGATGGTGTCTATTCCTCCTCCATGCTGCCGCCTTCCGATGGTGTCTATTCCTCCTCCACGCTGCCGTCTTCCGTTGGTGTCCATTCTTCCTCAACGCTGCCGCCTTCCGATGGTGTTCATTCCTCAACCATGCTGCTGCCTGCCGTGGGTGACCTACCATCTGCTGCCAAGCTTGCCGCCCAGCTGGGCTATGCCAATACCTGTGCTGTTGTCCAGCCTGATGTGCCTCTGCCTGCTTCCCAGCCTGCCTCTGGATGTCCTGTGCCCAACAACCTGCCTGCCTCTGAGGGTCTGCTGTCTGATGACCATTGATGATCTTAGATATCTTCTCCCTACCACCCTGCTGGGTTCTAT
Source organism: Aquarana catesbeiana (assembly GCF_042186555.1). NCBI lineage: Eukaryota > Metazoa > Chordata > Amphibia > Anura > Ranidae > Aquarana > Aquarana catesbeiana. The sequence continues at coordinate 147,411,226 of NC_133335.1, read as the reverse complement.
TGACTCTATGCCAGCTGTTTAGTTGGATTGTCATGCAAAGGCTGAGTGTCCACCTGCTAATGGGTCTGAAAGCTCCAAGTCCTCACATACCTTATATGTGTCACCTGCTTGGCCTGAGATTTGTTTGACGGTTACCTCGGTTGAGTCCCTCTGGCAGTGTGTTACTTCTATGGTGCCAAAGCCTGGTGGTCCGGACATACCCTTGGCAACTGGTAGCTGCATCTGCCTTCATAGCCCTGGTTGTGTTAAGCTCCCGGGGAATGGCGGAGTACAATCTGTGCCTTGCCATGATCCAGATGTGATTGTCACAGCTCCAAGTGTACTAGGGGACCCTGGTCGGGTAACCAGTGCCTCAGAGAGACCTAGGTGGCTTTTGATGTGCAGAGGGAGTCCTGGAAACCAGGCAAGCTACTTGGTTATGACAAGACACTTCAGTGTCTGGGTTCCAGTATTGTCACATGACCCCAGTGCTAAGTCTGCAGATAACCTGTGGAACCCCAGCATGGGGGTACCTGTTGTTTTGAGTGACTTGAAGTACCGAATGCTGTACATCTCAGAGAATCTGGCCAGCAGGAGACCCAGCCAGTTGCTTGACCCCAGCGGTGGGATACCCAGTCAGTCACCTGACCTGGGCGGTGGGACACTTTGCCTATCGATAGCTTTTGGCAGTATGGCATTTGGCTTGGAACTCGGCACTTCAGCCTATGAGGAACTTTTGCTCTGGGCTCATGTAAATTGATGACTGTCTTTTATGGACTGGTTCAGCTACGGCTGTTTGGAGCGTCCGGAGAATGCTCCTTAAGGGGGGGGGGTCTGTTAGGATTGAGTTCACCTGCTGGTGGCACTGTGCTGCTCTGGGCTGCTTGCTGCAGCTCCAGTGTCCACCAGCAGGTGTCTCCTAAGAGCCAGAAGGCTGGAGTAATCAGTGACACCAGGGTTCCAGCTGCCAGGTGAATATTTAAGGCTGCTCCTCCCTTCCCCCCCTGTGTCACTATCCTGTTGATTGCCCCCTTCCTACCAGATCCTTTTGCTTCCTGTATCCTGATCCTTCCTGCACCCCTCAGCCTTGCTCCTGCTCCCTGCTCTTGTACCCAGTCGTGATTCCCTTCCTTGCATCCCTGTTACCCTTGACCCTTATATTGTACATATATTGTATATAGTTAGTAGTTAGGTTTATTGGTTATTTTTGTTCTTGTTTGCTGGAGTGGTTTATGTTTTCACTGGTTGCTGTGTATGTTTATTGGTGTGTGTTCACTAATAATAAATATCACTTTAAGGATATATACGTTGTTTGTTGGGTCTTAGTTTCTGGGTGTAGCTACGTGTCTGGTCTCCTTGCCGCTGATTGCTGACAATTGGGTAATGGCAGGAATGTGTTTCTAGAGAAGACAACATTTACTCTTTTTGCAAATACAGTGAATGTTACATTAAAACCTTTTCCTTTTGAAGAACAGATGCTGTTAAATGTCTGCAAATTAGATTTTCTCTTGACCGACTTTTGGATAAAATCCCAGCAATTTGATTTAATACATGGGGTAAATCTTAACTGTCAAATTTTGGTTGAATCTTGGTTCAACCAAAACAGACCAAAGATTATTCACATGTACCTATTTTATTACAGTTCTGAAACATTTAATTAGAACAGCTTAATGTAAAAGAGTTGCCTAAATCTCATTCAATTGCTTTGCAACTTTGCACAGCCTAAGTTTTAATTTAGTTAAAATTGTTGGGAGCTTAATGTGGTTTAACATACAAAAAAAAGAACTTAGATGTTAACCCAAAATTCATACAAAACAAGACTACCAACATATTCTGAAAATGTCAGGACGTTTAGTAAAATATGCCAAAAATTGTTCATATTTAACTATTTTATACCAATCCTGAAACATTTTATGTGAACAGCCTAATGTAATACTTATTGTGCCATTGGGAAAACCAAAACCCATTAAACTTCCAGAATAGTTTTGGGAAGCTGAAAATTTAAGTTGTTAATACAGTGATCGGTGCTAAAAATATGCACTGTCACTGTACTAATGACACTGGCTGGGAAGGGGTTAAAATCAAGGGTGATCAAAGGGTTAACTGTGTGCCTAGCCTGTGTTTTACTACAGTGTGGGAGTTTCTTTTACTAGGGGAAGACATGGTACCTTGTCCCTGCTTTGCAGAGACACAGGATCCATGCCTTTCCTCCTGTTAGAAGGGCATTCTGCCTTGTTTACATAGGCAGATTGCAGTTCTTTCTCTGTGGCTGATGATCGGCGGGTGCCAGCAGACATTGAGTCCACAGTATTTGCCATCAGCTCCCGCTGTGTGTATTTATAGTGAGAGCAAGTCGACAGCCAGACACATGCACGCCCCCTACCCAGAAGTGCAGGATACGTATATGTATATGTGATCCTGCACACAGGGGCCACTCTGTAGCAGTAAAACTTCTATAGGGCAGTCGGCAAGTGGTTAACTGATTTCATATGTGGATTAAAAGTCATTCCTGTGATCTGTATAGAAATGAAAAAGTAAATACAATGTAACAACGCATTCTTGCATTGTATCTCAAAGCAACACTTGTAGGCTATCTACAAGTGCAGGAGATATGTGCTAGGAACATTGTTGAAGTTTTTTAGGAAGTATCTCCTATGGCTAGGATTCTTAAATATAAAAAGGTAAATAGTTTTTCCAAGCAAATTTCAGCACCACAACATGGGCTAATTTGGATGGAATTTTACTGAAAGTGAAATCAGTAGTTTCACAGCAAAATCAGGTTATCCAAAATCCCTTCGCTCCGCTTTAGTCCTGGATTGTGTTATCCGGTAATGATCACATACTAGTATTTGTTCCAAACTTGCTTTAAATGAGTAGCTAGCAAATTGTCTAATTTATTTAAAAAAATCACGAAAAAAAAGTTGCTAGACATGATAAAAATGTTAAAACGAATGTACATGAAACTATCTCAAAATCACTAATACAGTTGCTTAACCTCAAATAAACCCCCATTTGTTAAACAGTTTTTGACTATGCTATTTTAGCTGTCTGAGCTAATATTTGTTTGGGCAACTGTACACTTTATTTGCAAAATCCACATATTTTAGCGGCTCTTCAGTCTTTTACTGAACAAATACATTCTTTAAGAAGAAAACATGAGCATATTCCTAATATTACATAACAGATTCCTTACCCCCACCCTTCATAGTTTTTAGTGGTGCAGCTCAGTGATCTTTGCTATGCCATGTGATGGAGTATCAAACATGATTCTTTTTATTGTTTTGATAAAATAATATTTTTGTAAAGCTTATTTATGTGACCCTCACATTTTTCCCCTAAAATTTGGAAAACCAAATGGAGGATTGGTTTCCTTAACCTTTTTCTAGATTTGGTGCATTTAGCATATCTTACTGTATGTAACACAACAAGCACTACCCAGCTCTAGTAACTGCAGGGTCAAACTGAAATTTGTTTGATTTATATTACATAAGAGCACTGGTTTATATAAGGGCTACCTGAATGTTTAGTGTGTTACCTGCCCTGTGGGTTATCCTGCCTCATAATTGCCAACATACCCAGGTAAATTCTTACAAAGGTTACAGCTAGGGAGGGAGGCAGACCACCAACTCCCTCACTATCAGAGGACCTGTCACCTACGCCAGGTACTATGCTTTATTGACATGCTTCTATACATTCCCACCAGTCTATGGTTACCTGTGGCAACTATGCTCCTCCTCTGATGCTGAGTTAAAGCTTCATGATGACTTTCCTCCTGTACCCCATGAATGCTTTACATGCCCTGTTCTTCTGATATGCCATGTTCCACCATGCACCCCTTTAAAGTAACTTCAGATCAGGCATTTGGACAGTTCAAGTACTTTTACTGAATGCTTTAGCACTATTTACAGGTCACAGTGCACACTCAGTTCTCTTCACTAACTACATATGGCTGCCAAGGCATCCAGACCTTCTTCCTTCCCATGCAGAGCCACTGGCAGCCCCTGTGTCTGGCCTTCCCCTTCTTTATATGTAACCAAGGTGGAGGGTATTATCCAAAAACCCTGGGAAACTGACGGGCCCTAAGCTTAACCCTTCCCTAGCCTGGGCAGGTGACTAACCTTAGTAGACACCCGCCTACAAATTCTTTGTATTTGTTTACCTGTGCTAGTGAGGAGGGCCACCTGCAATTTAAGCCTAAATCCTCATTTATACCTTCACCAACACAGGTAATTAGATGCGAATACATATATTATTCAAGCCAGCTTCCTACTCACAGTGTTGTCATTTGTGGCAGTCAGTCATTCCCAGATAGATTGTATGCATTAGATGCATAGTTACATTATTTCCTGAAGTGAGCTGATGGCAATTATAAATTTACTGAATACTATTGTTACTTCTTTATGGGCTACTTCTCAGTCTGTGATAATTCTTTAGACATGTATGTTGTGCTGATGCTTGTACTACATAAGGAAATCAACCTCGAAAAAAAGCCTGAGAACATTTAAACAAGAGGAGAAAATACCAAAAGAACATTTCATTTTGCCACATTCTCACAACAGCTGGCTAATTCGTACAAAATTAATGTACCTGCAGTTTTGCTGGTTGAATAACTGAGCGTTTGTTTTATAAATACACCCCTTAGTGCTATTTAAAGTGTGATAAATTGAAAAAGATTTAGAAACTCTATCAGGTGTCTATTGCTCTCTGTGTCCACAATGGGGAAATTCATACCTTAAGTACCATTGTCACAGGACTGAAAGTGAGGAGGGAAAGAGTAAAAGGCTCTAAAAACGACACCTTTTTCAGCAAGAACTGTCCAAAAGGGGTCTTCACTCACTTCCTGTGGTGTTTGTGGGACAGATTTTAATCAATCCCTAACCTAAAAAAAGTTTTGACTTGAAATATAATTTAAATCTTCTCATGGTTTGCTTCAATCCTCTGAATGTTTGGCCTACTTGCTGTTTACCACTTGTAAAAAATACTTATGCTACTATCTTCTTGGTGCAGCTAATGTAATGCATTGCCACATCAATTTCACCATGTTATGTAAATCGAAAATATTTGAAGGTACATAAAAAAAAACTTACAGAACTTACAAATTACAGTGCCTTGCAAAAGTATTCACCCCCCTTGGCATTTTTCGTGTTTTGTTGCCTCACAACCTGGAATTAATTTACAGAACATGCCAACAACTTTGAAGATAACAAAATAACAGAAAAAGTCAACATGTATTCAATGTAGTCAATGTGTATTCACCCCCCCTAAAGTCAATACTTTGTAGAGCCACCTTTTGTGGCTATCACAGCTCCAAGTCGCTTTGGATAAGTCTCTATGAGCTTTCCACATCTTACCACTGGGTTTTTGCCCATTCCTCCTTGCAAAACTGCTCCAGCTCCTTCAAGTTGGATGGTTTGGGCTTGTGAACAGCAATCTTTAAGTCTGACCACAGATTTTCTATTGGATTGAGGTCTGGGCTTTGACTAGGCCACTCCAACACATTTACATGTTTCCCCTTAAACCACTCAAGTGCTGCTTTAGCAGTGTGTTTGGGGTCATTGTTCTGCTGGAAGGTGAACCTCCGTCCTAGCCTCAAATCACACACAGAGTGGTACAGGTTTTGCTCAAGAATATCCTTGTATTTAGCACCATCCATCTTTCCCTCACCTCTGACCAGTTTCCCAGTCCCAACTGCTGAAAAACATCCCCACAGCATGATGCTGCCACCACCATGTTTGACTGTGGGGATGACGTTCTTTGGGTGATGTGATGTGTTGGGTTTGCACCAGACATAGTGTTTTTTTTGATGGCCAAAAAGTTCAACTTTAGTCTCATCAGACCAGAGCACCTTCCTCCATACATTTTGGGAGTCTCCTACATGTCTTTTCGCAAACTCAGAACGTGCCATTTTGTTTTTTGCTGAAAGTAATGGCTTTCTTCTGGCCAATCTGCCATAAAGCCCAACTCTATGGAGCGTACGGATTATTGTTGTCCTATGTACAGATACTCCAGTTCCTGCTGTGGAACTCTGCAGCTCCTCCAGGGTTACCTTAGATCTCTGTGCTGCCTCTCTGATAAATGCCCTCCTTGCCTGGTCCATGACTTTTGGTGTGCGGCCATCTCTTGGCAGGTTTGCTGTTATGCCATGTTCTTTCCATTTGGTTATGATAGATTTGATGGTGCTCTTAGGGATCATCAAAGATTTGGATATTTTTTTATAACCTAACACTGACTTGTACTTCTCAAAAACATTGTTCCATACTTGTTTGGAGAGTTCCTTGGTCTTCATGGCAGTGTTTGGTTAGTGGTGCCTCTTGCTTAGGTGTTGCAGTCTCTGGGGCCCTTCAAAAAGGTGTGTATATGTAATAACAGATCATGTGACACTAAGATTGCACACAGGTGGACATCATTTCACTAATTATGTGACTTCTGAAGGTAATTGGTTGCACCAGAGCTTTTTATGGGCTTCATAACAAAGGGGGGAAATACGTACGCACATGCCAATTATCAGTTTTTTATTTCTGAAAAATATTTTTATGTATTTATTTTTCTAATTTTACTTCACCAACTTAGACTATTGTGTTCTGATCCATCACTTATCATTCAGATTAAAAAAAACATCGAACTAAAGGCTGTAATGTAAGAAAATAGGTAAAAAGCCAAGGGGGGTGAATACTTTTGCAAGGTACTGTATATACCATAGTTTGTGGACTCTATAACTTTCCTACAGACTAAATAATAAACACTGATTTGGGTTATTTTTACCAAAGAAATGTAGCAGAATACATTTTGGCCTAATATAAGTTTTTTTCAAAAATTGTGGCCCTTTTCCGTTTACTTAACAAAAAAAAAACAAAAAAGCTCTATTTGTGTGAAAAAAAAAGTAAAAGTAAAAAAAGCATTTATTTCATTAGCAAAAAATCATTTTAGTGTCAGCTCCTCTGTGGCACAACAAGTAAGACTGCAGCTGTGGGACCAGGAAAATCCTGGTTCAAATACACCCAGGTACATTACTGAAGGGATATTTTAGTTTGCTGTCCACCATTTTAGCTATACACCCCTGTAAAAATGTGTATCCATTTTAGAATAAATAGGTATACGTGATGCTTATGAGAAATTAAGTTTTATGTTCTTGTAAATGGTCTGATTTGCCCGAAATGACGTGATAGCCCTTTTCCTGCTAGCCTTTTCCTGTTGTTCGTTTCTATATGAGTTATCAGGGAGTTATATTGTTTTCTGCATGTACTCAGTAATGTTCTATTTTTGCTTGTTTTAGAACATCCTGTATGTCTGCATCTTTACCATATATTAATGTAAGAAGAGTTGGACCTTCTTTGTGATGTCATTTTGCTTATCTAAGCTGAAGTCCGGAAATAAAATCCTCAGATCACTCTTAGAACTGCATGTATTGACTGCGTGTCATAACTTTCTATCAGAGTGGTCTCCAGGCCTGATGGGTTTGAAGGAAAACTCTAGGCAGGATATCATACGAGGGTTCACTTGCTTCTAGAACACCCTACACTCCAACAGCTTTTGGTGGCAGCGGTGGGATGGTCATATCTAAGTCCGGTAAGTCTGATCTAATAATTATTATTTCTCTTGCCATGACCTCTAGTTAAAAGACCGTTTCTCTATATGGGGTTAGCAGAAGGTGTAGTGTTAAAAAAAATTATGTAAATATATGAACCTCGGTAGAAGTCAGTTCGGGTGATGGCAGCATAAGGTAACATGAGATAGTTCCGGGGTTCTGAGAAGCCCCAAAGTAATATAGTACAGTACTGTAATGCCCCGTACACACGGTCGGATTTTCCGATGGAAAATGTCCGATCGGAGCGTGTTGTCAGAAATTCCGACCGTGTGTGGGCTCCATCGGACATTTTCCATCGGATTTTCCGACACACAAAGTTTGAGAGCAGGCTATAAAATTTTCTGACAACAAAATCCGATCGCGTCAATTCCGAACGTGTGTGGCCTGTTCCGACGCACAAAGTGCCACGCATGCTCAGAAGAAATTCCGAGACAGAACAGCTGGTCTGGTAAACTTAGCGTTCGCAATGGATACAACACTTTCGTCAGGGTGCAATGGTAAAAATGGTTTAATACAGCGCACTCTCTTCTTCTTTATAATGTGAGAAGAATGAAGTCGTTTTGCTGCTCATATTCACACAGACTTCTCGCAAACTTCTTTCTTTGTTATTTATCGGGATTCCCTTAATATATTTTGATTTGTCACATCTGACAAAAATATTTTTATTTATTTTTTTTTTTTTAAAGGCAGATTTTTTTTTGTTTTCGGTTTGTATTTTTTCCAAGGCTGATCTTTTTTCTATTTTAGTTTTAGTTTTACTCCAGAATATTTTTGTGTGTGTTTTGTGTGTCAAGTTACCACAACACCATTATTATCTTGTATTATCTAATCTCAAGGAGATTGTTTGGTGTTGGTGTCCCTTGTTAATTTCACATTGTATATTTGAAATGTACCTGAATCCTCACAAACAAACTGTCCTTTTTGAAGGAAAACACACATAGGCAAGTATAATTGAACCAAAAAATCCTTTATTAAGGGCTCAGAACCAAACAAAGAGGGAGGCAACGCTGGATAAACAGCAGAAATTAGGGAAGCCTTGGACCCCCAGGTCAGACATCAATTCTTGAACATCAAAATTGGTGGCCTGAGGAGTCCATATGTAAGGGAGTGCAGTCTGGTCCAGAAGTCCCAGAGATCCGGAAAGCAGCAGATGACATCTGTGTCCCCAGGCTGTGGTACCATAAGAGGCTGCATCTTTTGCCAGACCAGACTGGATCCAGGGTCATCACTTTCTGGTCTTCCTTCCAAGCTTCCTTCCTGGCTGTGGCTCTGCTGTTGGAGATGTGGCAGGAGGAGGAGTAGAACCTGGAGGAGGAGGAGGAATAGTAGGACCTGGAGGAGGAGGAGAAGTAGAAGGACCTGGAGGAGGAGGAGGAGTAGGACCTGGAGGAGGAGGACCATGTGTGAGGTCACAAATGTGGGTCTCAGATGTTATTTGGGCCCTCAACCCCTTATTGAGAGCTTCCAACATTAATGACTCACACATGAGTTGTTGGCCCTCCTCCATCCGCTGCATTTTACAGGCAATTATGGCAGCAAAGTCCTCCTCCACGGTGTGTGATGCTCCCAGGGCCTCTGTAGCCTTCCAAAAGAGGCCTATGGCAGCCTCCTCTAGGGTACTCCTCTTCCTGCCACTTTCTCTTTGCAGGTGTTGGGGAGGGACCTGCATATCAGGCAGCCTGCTCGGCCCGGCCACCTCCTGGCTGAGACTTCTCTGTGTATGAAAAAGGGACATGGTTGTAATGTTTTGCATCATCAATCACAATCATAAATTAGTACTCCAAACTAACATCTAGTTAACATCATTGATTGGACAACCTGAAATATTTAGAGGAATGCTATACCTGGCTCAAGCTGTGCTCCTCCACATGTTGCTGCCTGGGAGGCCCAGGTTGGGCGTCAGAAGCCTCAGCTGGGGGGAAGGAAGCGTGGAAGGAAGACTGGAGAGTGATGACCTGGGTTCAGTTTGGCCTGCCAGAAAATGCAGCCTGTCATAGTACCACATCCTGGGGACATAGACTTTCTTGCGCTCCCTTACATATGTGCTCCTCAGGCCACCAATTAGGATCTTTAAATATGTGATGTCTGCCGTGGGGATCACCTGCTTCACAATTTCCAAAAATTGATCCAGCGCTGCCTTCCTCTTTGTTTGGTTCTTATAATGTGGGTGGTTTATCTCCCAAAGACAAAGCAGCTCCCTGAACATGTCAATGAATATTGCCATGAAGTCGGTATCGTTCAAGATATCCATTTTCACTGCAAGACACAACACAAGACAAACCCTAATGTCAGCCAAAACTCTCCTAATCTTGTTACAATATAGGCCTCAATCTAGAAGCAGTATAGGCCCAAGTTTGTCTCTTACCTTCGTTCTTACGATCGGCGCCTCCGATGCTCCTTCCTCCGCTCACAGATCGTACGTAATTACGTGTTACGCTTTATACACACTGCGCAGGATCCTTGAAAAAGTCACTTGTCAGTGATGCAATGCGTGGGAGGAGCTTAGGACGTTCAGTGCTGCAATACACCTGAAGGTTAACAGCAGCTGTTTCTCTATGGGAAACCTCGTCCACAGCGGCTGACTGCAATCTGCATGCTTCTAATAGACCGGGAGTTTGTGAGTGCATCTCTTGTCCCTGTTTTGCTTATGTACTATCTAGTAAGTTCACTGCACAATGATCTATTTTTTCTTTGCTTGCTTTGCATAAAACCTTTATCCTGAGAGCCGAATCACCAGCAGTATTATGGCTAAAGTGGAATGCAAGAAAAACTAAATATCCTGATACAAACGATCTAACCCAGTGAATCAATCAATCTGGATTAAGGGAAGGAACTGTTTAATTATTTTTACTTTCCCCCACTATTTATCTCTGCCTGGACATTGTACTCAGAGTGTCATTATTATTTTATTTATATTCACCGTCACATCACCAATTTGAAGATTTATTTTGCCAATTTTAACACATGTATTAGCACCATAATTATTTATCTATTTTATTCACATGTATGCATTTTTTATTCCTGGATTTAAACTTAGTCGCAGCAGCATATTGTGCACTATTTATTTAAAGCGCATCAATTTTATACTTAGGACATTCTGCTATTACCTATCAAGATAATAATATAATACAAAAACTTTAAACAGTACCATTTGAAAGTATACCGGCAGGCCCTTGCACTACATGCTTTGGGTAATTCATCCATAAATCTGACCACAAAAGAGATGGGTATAGTGTGTATGGGTTTGGCAAAGTCAGCAGATAGATGATTGAGGATAGATAGAGAATTGTTATCAGCTGACTTAGCAGTTGGGGGGAGGGAGAGTTAATAAAAATGATTTGGGGACACTACAAAAGAAAAGCCTCTGGCACTCTGCCTGAATTTAAAGCACAAATCAGATTTCTAAACATTTTAGGGGGTGTTTGGGGTAAAGCACTACTATGGAGCTGATAAAATACATTGTTAGGTGACTACATGAGGTGAATATAGGGCCAGGAGAACATGCTGGGGAGCTAAGTGAAGGCAAATATGTATGAAGGACTGAAAAAATAATGACATAAAAATCCAGCATGCATGAGAACAAAGGGGACATTCACAGCATATTACAATCATGGTAATTAGGGAATGAGGAAAGAAATACAATATATTATCAAACATTAAATACAATAAAATGTGAGATTAAAGGATAAAAATCTTACCTTCATATACTACTTCTGCAGGACCTGGATGATGGCAGAACAGGTCTCTGGGATAATGATCCCCAGAGCCTGGGGGGAGATGCCTGTCGAGAACTTCAAGTCCTGCAGGCTTCTCCCTGTCACCAAGTACCGCAGGGTAGCGACGAGCCTCTGCTCCGGAGTTATGGCTTGTCTCATGCAGGTATCCTGCCTGCTGATATAGGGGGTCAGCGAAGCCAACAAACGGTGAAATACAGGGTCCGTCATCCTGAGAAAGTTCCTGAAATCATCAGGATTATTCTCACGGATCTCACGGAGCAAAAGCATATGAAAGAACTGGTCACGCTGAAGCAACCAATTCTTGGTCCATGAACTCCTCCCCACCCTGTTCATGGACTGGACTTGTGACAAGGTCAGGACCCCAACACCAAGCCCCCGCACAGCACGAACTCTACGAGGAGTACATATACGCAACATGGCTAGAAAACGGTCGGCTGCTCAGAACGAAGTAACAGAACGCACTGAAGAACAGCAAGGCCTGTGAAGAGCGACCTGAAAAACAGCAACGAGCGGGCAAGATCGCACAGAAAACCCCAAACGAACTGACTGCATGCACTGAAGAGCAGATACAAACTCACAAGCACAAACCGAACCGCAGAAAACGATCTGAAAGCCACGAGTCTGAAAAAGCACGAATCGTCTCTCACCAAACTTTTACTAACACGAGATTAGCAAAAGGAGCCCAAAGGGTGCCACGCTTGGTTCTGAACTGGCCTTTTCTAGTCTCGTCGTACGTGGTGTACGTGACCGCGTGGTTGGCGATCGGAAATTCTGACAACTTTGTGCAACCGTGTGTACGCAAAACAAGTTTGAGCCAACATCCGTCGGAAAAAATCCTAGGATTTTGTTGTCGGAATGTCCGATCAATGTCCGACCGTGTGTACGGGGCATAAGAAGTTTGACAAAGATATCTGATAGAGTGTTCCAGAAAAACCCAACCTCTTTGCTTGTTTTTCCTTGTGCCTAGAAGTAAATAAGATAGTAAATAAGATAATCTGTACATGTATTGTGTGGATTTCAGATGCCGCAAGGTAAGGTAGCGTCCTCCACAGTGTTATTATGGGTCAGCTTTCGGGGAAGAAGATTCTCCCTCCAGATGTAGGAGAGACATGTAAATGTTATGTAGCCTGAATATGTGGAACTGATTATGTGTGTATTAACCCTTGGGTAGATAATCTGGCGGGATGGACTGAAACCATGAGTAGTAACCTGTTTCCCCGACAGGGTGATAACGATACATTCCATATGGATATGATCAAGGGTCTTTGTTTGGGTGATAAGGAAGCTTTCCCATATTACACGTGAGACCCCCAATGGGACAAGGAAATTGATTATTGTATGCCCCCTACTGGTATGAGAGAGCGGATAAGAAAATAAGAAAGAAAAGTCCAAATCCAAGGGACAAGGAAGCCCCGGGGTTACATGCTTGTGAGAAGAGACTTAAATCAGGTTTCCCGTCCCTAGTTCCATGTGCACTAGCTCTTGCCCCAGTTCCCTGTGCCCCACCACCTTCACCTTACATACCACAATCATCTCATTCTCAAAAGAGGACATGGAGTTCTTGGCTGCAGTTGCGGCAGCCCGCCCGCCCTCTGCACCCATTCCAAAGCAGGGTGCAGTGGTGGATCAGGCACTGCCTGTGGTCCTACAAGAACCACAGGTTGTTGCCGTAAGAGATCAGCCACTGCCTATCACTTCACAAATACAACAGCCGACCGGTGCTGCCACCTCCACTATGGATGAGGAATTACCCAAGGCTGAAAAGACACCTGCGGAGGAACATAAATCAAAGATGCCCCATGGACCCCATAGAGAAGATCCTGCCCAAACTAGGAGTGGAATTTTGGAAAAGATTTCAGGAAGTCTGGACATCAGACTTCCTGAAATCTTCTAATACAGACTTATCTTAGCAACCTGACCCCTAAATATGCACTCACCATGAGACAGCAGATATCAGACTGGGCTAAAAAGAGTATGACTGACTTTCAAAAAACATTGACTGAAAAAGACACAGCGGGATGTTTTGACATCCCCAAACAAACACCAGTACCGACACATTACCAGGATAATTTCTCAGGAAATCAAAGGGGAAACTTTTACAAGAAAAGGGGATAGAACAGAGGGGGTTATAGAGGTGGATATAGGGGAAGAGGACGGCCACAAAGAGGGCACTTCCAGCAAAGGCAACCTAGGACAGGGTGTTTTAACTGCGGAGACCCCGGACACTGGAAAGCCCAATGCCCCTGGTATGACCAGGAGTGTACAAATTCAGGGCCACCACTCCCCCCCAGGTACCAACCCCAGTACAACAGTAACATGGTGTTAAGTACCTCATTACCTGGAAACAACAGCAGTCACAATGAAGCTGCCCAGAAGGTAGTATCCCGGCATTTCCACTTGTGTCTCATTGTTATCACGAACAGCCTATAATTTCATTGCTTGTAGACGGGCATGAGGTACCATTTTTGCCTGATTCTGGGGCCACGTGTAGTACCATTAGCAGGGGTTTTTAAAGGGGAGAGGTCATGGATGCTGAGCCTTTAATGGGAATAAATGGGATACTCACCAAAACTTTTAAAACACCCCCGCTTTCACTAAGCACCCGTACTGGTGCTGATTGTGATCTGCAACATTGTTTCAGAATTATTCCTGATTGTCCCGTGAGTCTCTTGGGAAGGGATTTGCTGGGAAAATTAGACATTACAATGAAAATTACTGCAAAAGGAGGGTTATATGTAAGATCTGATAAGGTTCACCTTTTTACATTGCTCTCATGCTCAGAAGAGGAAGATGTCAAATTGAGTGAGGAGAGAGTATGGGAAGTGAATCCTCTTGATGTAGGGCTCATTTCCTGTACGTCCTATAAAGCCACTTTGAAACCAGGAGCTCTACTGCCCCGTACACACGGTCGGACATTGATCGGACATTCCGACAACAAAATCCTAGGATTTTTTCCGACGGATGTTGGCTCAAACTTGTTTTGCCTACACACGGTCACACAAAGTTGTCGGAATTTCCGATCGACAACCACACGGTCACGTACACCACGTACGACGAGACTAGAAAATGCCGGTTCAGAACCAAGCGCGGCACCCTTTGGGCTCCTTTTGCTAATCTCATGTTAGTAAAGTTTGGTGAGAGACGTTTCGCGCTTTTTCAGACTCGTGGCTTTCAGATCGTTTTCTGCCATTCAGTTTGTGCTTGTGGGTTTGTATCTGCTCTTCAGTGCGTGCAAGCAAGTTCCGCGTGACTTTAAGGAGTCATTGTATTCTTGTTCGTTTGTTACTGGTTTTCAGGTCGTTCTTCACAGGCCTTGCTGTTCTTCAGTGCGTTCTGTTACTTCGTTCTGAGCAGCCGACCGTTTTCTAGCCATGTTTCGTATACGTACTCCTCGTAGAGTTCGTGCTGTGCGGGGGCTTGGTGTTGGGGTCCTGACCTTGACACAAGTCCAGTCCATGAACAGGGTGGGGAGGAGTTCATGGACCAAGAATTGGTTGCTTCAGCGTGACCAGTTCTCTCATATGCCTTTGCTCCGTGAGATCCGTGAGAATAATCCTGATGATTTCAGGAACTTTCTCAGGATGACGGACCCCGTGTTTCACCGTTTGTTGGCTTCGCTGACCCCCTATATCAGCAGGCAGGATACCTGCATGAGGCAAGACATCACTCCGGAGCAGAGGTTGGTCACTACCTTGCGGTATTTGGCCACAGGGAGAAGCCTGCAGGACCTCAAGTTCTCGACAGGCATCTCCCCCCAGGCTCTTCTTTGTGGACATTTACTGCTTGTGTTTGTTTTAACTGACCCTGACAGAAATGTGTGGAGTGCAGAAAATGTCGTGATTGTGTAACCTTATACAAAGCACTGTTGGCTGTTATTTACTAAATGCAAAGACACTTTTCACTACAAGTGCTCTTGCAACTGCACTGAAACTGCACTTGTAGTGCAAAGTGGATTTGCCCTTAGGAAATAACCCCCATTTTCTCATAAAACAACAATTACATCACCCCAAAAGTGTTGTAGCGTTGAGACAATAATCCACACATTCTTGATGAACAATCTTTTTAATACCAGCACAATCACATGTGCATTTACCAAAGGTTTTTCTGACAAACCAACATGTTTGTTGTATATCAATTTTTGTGGTGTCATTATCCAAAATCAAAATGTGCATTTTATAGAAAACAGGCCTGTGTAAAACCAACAAGAAAGACACAAATCTTGATCTTACAAAGTTCACATTTGGTAGAACTGGAAGGCAATATCAGACATGAGTATTTAGGAACTGTGTTTGATATTGTGTTCAGATGGGGGGAAATCACCCCAGGAAAAGCCAAATTTGGAAGATGCACACAAATTTCCCAATGTCAACATGTGATATCTGCCATCACGGGGGATGAAGGGACGTGTTTTGGGGGAGAAAGCCCTTCCTCACCGCTACTTTATAATTGAGGAAGGGGTTGCACCCCCAAAACGCTTCCATTGATCTCCCGTGATGGCAGATAGCACATGTTGGCACACTGTGTGCATCCTCCAAATTTGGCTTTGGGAAAAATCACAAAAACATTTCGCACATTGTAGCACACAAAAGAAGAAAGTGATTTGGAGGGGTTTTAAACTCGCCCCAAAACATCAATGATGTTTTTATATTTTGGAATAACATCATTGATGTTTTGCTTGATGTTTTCCAATTGTAAATTACACCCCATGATCTCCCCGATCAGGATCTGGGCACTTTCGGATGTGAAAGGATCTTCATCCACAACCTCACGATCACCTAAAAAGAGACAAACCCCAAAATAAATTAGGTTTCCCAAAAAATGCCGCCATCCATCTCTTATCTGAGCCTGTGGTTGCAGACACTCACCTGTTGTGGTGACTAGTTCCACCACGTCTTCTTCCTCCTGCTCATCTTGTGTTGGGGGGATTTCCCCTTCTTCCAGAGGGGGGGGGCTCTGGTCTCCTCGGATGAGGGGTGTCCTCCGAGTCTTTTCTCCCCTATGTAAAACAAAAATGGTATAATTAGCACACAGATATTTGATGGCAGAACTATAAAGATGAAACATTGCTTGGAAGTGGGGTACAATTGTCTATTTTAGCAGAGTTCCAAGATGTAGCTTTTTTAGTGTCCTTTGTCAAGCTGCAATACTTTACCTGTTTAGTACAAGCTTCACAGATGTAGCCCCCCCTATAGTATACACTGGAGCACCTGTGTGGCCCCCATAATAAAAAGGGTGTTCTTGTGTCCCACACTAGTGCTCCAGTGTCCAGATGTGAAAACAGCTGCTGAGTGTCCTCTCCTTACACACAACCTAGTTGGCATTTCATTCTAGTAACAAAGCCATCTACACAACCCAATTCTTTGAAGCCAAGTATAGGGCGTCAAAATGGTGGCCAAATGCATATGGGCTAAACAATGGTATTTTATAGTCCGAAATAAAAATGTGTGATCCGAACGAATAATGTGCCCATGAACATGAAAGTTGCCATTTTAAACTGTACAACAGTTCCTAAAAGCACATGGAGCAGCACGAACGTAATAAACACAAGAACAATAGGAACACAGCACAAATACTTACTTTTTTGCAGCACTCTCTGGATCTTTCTGTACTGCTCATGTTCTCGTAATTTCAGGTCCGACCACCGCTTCCTGAGCTGATTTTTCGATCGTCGTACCCCGAATTTCCGGTGCAGACTCCTGACCACTTTCGCCATGATCTTGGCCTTTCGGACATTGGGGTTGGGGTAAGGCCCATACTTTCCATCATAGTCGGCCTTCTTCAGGATGTCCACCATCTCCAACATCTCCCCAAAGGACATATTTGAGTCCTTCAATCTCCTTCTGGATCGGGACGTTTCAGGCTCCGGCCTTTCCTCCTCCTCCTAGTTGCTGTAATTAGCACGATCCTGCTGTCTATCCGCCATGTGCTCTTCCTCCACTGCGCCGAACGAAAAGGGGCGGGGAATAGAATAGAAAGAACGTCAGGGGCGGGCGGAGTTATACGCATGCGCAGTGTGTATAAATCGTAACGCGCGCGTCTTACGTACGATCTGTGAGCGGAGGAAGGAGCATCGGAGACGCCGATCGTGCTAACGAAGGTAGGATCTAAACTTGGGCCTATACTGCTTCGAAATTGAAGCCTATATTGTAACAAGATTAGGGGAGTTTGGCCTGACATTAGGGTTTGTCTTGTGTTGTGTCTTGCAGAGAAAATGGATGGGTTCAACGACCACAATTTCCTGCCCCTGTTCATTGACAAATACAGGGAGCTGCCCTGTCTGTGGCAAGTCAGACACCCCCACTATAAAAAAGAGAGAGAAGGTTTTCCCCACAACGGGGTTTTTAGGCAGCACAGTAATGGATGTAGTCAGTATTGTATGAAAAAATATAACAATTTTATTCGAAGCTATACCATAAAAGTTAAAAACGATGAGCTCCAGTGGGGAGTACTTAAAAAACTAAATGGCTGAACATACATTGGCAGACATATATTCATAACAAAATTCCTATCATGAACATAAGACCTGACGCGTTTCAACCCTTAATAGTTGGGGTCTTCTTCAGAGGTTCGGTCTGCTAGAGAGAACATATAAATAGCATTGGTATATACATACATAACTTTCATTATATAACAGTAACTACATTCATGATGTAATGCACCAATACAGTATAGTTACCAAATAGTGTATGTCCAACAGGAGAAAGAAACTTCCCACATGGAGATCCCTTAAAAAAAAATATGCTGTGTTTCTCTCCCAAACCGAGGGAGAGCTCCGGATGCCTCCACCGCCACCTCAACCCAGACCGGGGTAGTGAGAGGCAAAGTGACTTGCGAGAGGCCACACACTTGGGCACCGCCCACCAAAGCAAACAACCGGCCGACGAGCGCAACAACCACCTAGGATGAGAAATTGATGAGACAGACTAAGTATACACCCAAGGAATAATAATCAGATTTTTTGTGGACAGAAGCAACCACCAAGGGACCAGAGTCACCCATCTGTAGTATCTATAGTACATGTGGTTCAGGCCAAACCAAAAGGAGTTTCCAACCATATTTATATGGTATGTCTTTGGAGGCTAATAGGATAAATAGTATATAACTATGAAGATATTGGCAAAATACTCTTTTTAAATGAAAAAAGGTGGGGTAGTGAAGGGTGTGGGAAAAGAAGGAAAAGATGTGAAAATGGTAGGAGCATGAAATCATCATGCAAAGAAAAAGTGAAGTATATAGGGAGGGAGTGTGCAGTGAAGTGTGAGCAAGGAGGTGATGGGGGGGGGTGGGGTGCTGGGGGAGAAACAATTAGTGATGAGGTGCACGCATATTTATTACCTCAATAAGGGCTAGCCGTTGTATGTAACTGCATCAAAGTGCCCCATGAAGACTAGACTGACACCTGTTTGCCAACCCGGGATTGGTCACAGGTCATGTGGGACTCAGAAGGTTAGTATCCAAACCTAAGTCCACTAGTCTAGAAACAAAACAAAAGGAAAGAATGTTTTTGTATCTATGGAAAAGTACAAGCACACTATGATCATGAGTAGTCAGACAATAAAAAAAAAAAAAAATCAATAGCAGATAACAGGGTCAACAGGCCCTGATTGCATGGGGTAAAACAATGATGCAGAAGCATAAGGCTGGAAGGGTGTACTTACTGGGTAGTGACCACAGATAGTGGCAAGGAGTGATAGCAGGCAACGGAAGGTGTGTATGATCCTCCAGGTAGGGAAGGGATTGTGAGTCTATTGCCAGTAACATTTATATATCCTTGATTGATTAGGGGTGTGCATAGCCTGTCCCACCCCATCCCAGGTGTGTCCAGTCAGCCAGCAGCTGCGTGGGGGGCAGCATGGCCGCCATTCAGGCAGCCGTGTGTGGCCTCCCCGGCGTCCAGGAAGAGCGTCAGCCCCGAAGTCTCGCCATTCTCGCCGAAATCTCGCGATACTCATGACGTCACGTCGCACGTGCGGGGCCCCGCGCATGCGCAGTGGCGAAGAGTATCCGAGAATGTTCAGGAACGCCGCCGGCAAGGAGGGATGGATCCCCAGTGCGGCGCTCGGTGGCCACCCGAGCGCCAAACGGGGAATGAAGGGGGGGGAGGAGCCGTCTAATCGTGTCGGCCCATTCCCCCCCCCCCCTTGCCGGGAAGGCACATCACCAATCACCCCCGCAATAGGAGCGATGGCGGAGAGAGCACCAGCGCCCCCCCTGGCTGGAGGGAAACAGACACACATTCAATATACAGAGAACATTGTATTTTAAACTTATCATTGTTGGATTCATATTGCTGTTAATACATTGCATACAAATAAGAAGAGCGTCAGTAAAAAAGGAGAAATTCAATCATATGCAATTGGTAACCTCATAGCATCAAATTGAAAGGTAGAAAATCAATAAGTCAAAAGAACAAAACAATATAAAATAAAAATAAAGTATACAAAAAATATATATAGAATATATCAAAAAATCAAATCGAAAAAATATAATAACACCAGAGGCAAAAGAGAGGAGGGGGGGGTTGGAAGGGGGAGGGGGGGGGAGGGAAAAAAAAAAGGGAAGGAGGGCAAGACTGGATCCTAGCAATGAGATACTGATTATTGGACTGCTTAGCTGCAAATCCAAGAAAGTTATTTGATCACAATCATAGGTCATAGTGAATTTTAGATTGCGATCATTGTGATTGATACAATCAAAAAACTTCAATAGAGATTCCTCAGGGCCCTCCCAGATCAGGAGGATATCATCAATGTATCGTCGCCACATACGTATGTGGCTCATGTATGTGGCGAGGCCCTCATCCTCTTGGAGTGCCCTCTCCCACTCCCCCAGGTACAGATTGGCGTAGGCCGGGGCACAACAGGTGCCCATGGCCACGCCCTGCACCTGGAGGTAGTGGGAGTGGTCAAAGGTAAAGAAATTGTTATTCAAGATATATTCCAGGGCGCCAATGATAAACTCATTTAATGCTACATCATATTTGCGGCTTCTTAGAAGGAGTGTCTGTACAGCTTTGATCCCCTTGTGATGGGGGATCGAGCTGTACAGGGCTTCGACATCGATAGCCACAAAAAAGGAATTCGGTGGAAGAGATACTCCCTGGATAAGTTGGAGTAAATGCATCGTGTCTTTTAGGAACGAGGGCATACTTGTGACAAACGGTTGTAGAAATGAATCAATCACTCTACTCAAGTTTTCTGATATTCCTCCATTCCCGGAGACAATTGGTCGTCCTGGAGGTTTTATTTGACTCTTATGGATTTTGGGCAAACTATAAAACGTGGCCATGCGTGGGTACTTAGTTCGAATAAATTCATACTGGTCTCTGGTGATAACTCCCTTGTCCACAGCGGACTGGATTAGATCATAGAATTTAGTATACGATCTTTGTATCATTTTGTTTGTGGCAATTTTGTACCATTCCTCATTATCTAAGATGTCTTGGCACATACGTACGTAGTCATGATTGTCCATCAAAACTACGTTCCCTCCCTTGTCGGATGATTTTATTGTGATTTCTACATTGTTACACAAGGAATCAATAGCTGCCGATTCCTCAGCAGTTAGGTTCTGTGATTGTGTTTTTTTGTATGGGAGTTTGGAAAGGTCTCTTAGTGTTTGTTTAACAAAAATCTCTATGTTTGGGTTTAAACTGAGGGGTGGAAATTTACCAGAAGGTTTTTTGAAACTCATTGCAGATTTCTGGGTAGGTTCATTTGCGCTTTCCAGTAAGGTTTCCAAGTCAATTTGATCTATGAGATCTAAAGTGTTGTTTTCTTGGAATAAAAGCGTCAAATCGCGCAGGGCTTTGAATTCTTTCATACTGAAAGTAGCCCACTCAGTCATATCCGTATCGGTGTCAGTTTTTGCATGAAGGCTCTTCAAAAGGAGCCGACGTGCAAATAATTGTAGGTCGGTTACAACTTCAAATAGATCGAAGTTCTCTTGGGGACAAAAGGTCAATCCACGTGATAATACATCGATTTCGACTGCAGATAGTGAATAGGATGATAAGTTTATCACGCTGAGGGATTCTGTGGAATCCGCATGATATACGCATCCAAATTCCCTACTCCCCTGTTTGTTTGGGATGGGGAGGATCCCTGTGTTTGGTTTAAAGGATTCTGTGATCCAAGTTTTGGACCTCCTAGTGATGGATTTGAATGTTTTTTAGTTGTTGACGTACTGGGCAGGACATCTGTTTCATTGGTAGCTATATTCGATATATCAGATTTGGATCCTACATGTCTCACCTCCTCCCTATTAGTCTCTGGACTTGGTTCCGAAGGGGCCTCCATAATCCGTTTTTTCCTATCCTGTTCTGGGGAGCCCTTGTTGTTACGGCTCCTCTTAAATTTGCCACGTTCTTTAGTTGTTTTTAAATTCTGGTTGGAATCGAAGTCTTTTTTGGACTTCGATATACTACCAATTTGTTTAGATTGTTGCTGTAATACATATTGTTTGTTTTTTTAGAAATTTGTTTGGGAGTTGTTATTCCATTTGCATGCTCGTCCTTCGGAGAAGGCGGCATGATCCCTCCAGAACTTCAACTCCTTTTTCTGCAGTACATTCCTGTTATAGGTCGACAGGTCATTCCGAAGATTGGCCTGCAGCTCCGAGTACAGGGTGTGCTGCATAAAAGGTTTTAGGGAGGTATCTATGTTACCAATCTCTGTGTCTAGTAGTACCATTTGTTTGTTGTATTCCCTAGTAAGGATGGCCATCATTTCCTGAGAACAGGCATTCAGATTGGCCTCCCATTCGCTTTTACATTCGGCGCTAATTTGATCTAGATTGGGAAATATTTGAATGCGTAGACCTAAAGGGTTGATTTTGTCCTCTTTGTATCTATTCAAAGTTTTGATGTGCCAGAATAGTGCAGATTTTTTCTCAAGTGTTCTATTCAGCTTATGAAACAGAGATGAGATCTGAGTTTTAGCTCGATCCCCTTGTTCAAACTCTGTCTCATAACCTGACATCAAGTTTACCCATTCTGTACCCTGAAAGTGACTCATATTGATATCAATTCTCAACTAAAACCATATAGGTACCAACAACAAAAAGAGAAAGATTAATCCTATGTCCTGAAGCTCATATTTCCACTCTCGTGTGTCATAGGGGAAGGGGTGTTTAGCCACCCAATTGACAGTCGAAGAAAAGGAAAAGACACTGGAGAGAAGGAAAGGAATTGCTGCTCACCCCTTAGGTATTGAAACAAAAAAGAGAGAGAAGGTTTTCCCCACAACGGGGTTTTTAGGCAGCACAGTAATGGATGTAGTCAGTATTGTATGAAAAAATATAACAATTTTATTCGAAGCTGCTGGCTGACTGGACACACCTGGGATGGGGTGGGACAGGCTATGCACACCCCTAATCAATCAAGGATATATAAATGTTACTGGCAATAGACTCACAATCCCTTCCCTACCTGGAGGATCATACACACCTTCCGTTGCCTGCTATCACTCCTTGCCACTATCTGTGGTCACTACCCAGTAAGTACACCCTTCCAGCCTTATGCTTCTGCATCATTGTTTTACCCCATGCAATCAGGGCCTGTTGACCCTGTTATCTGCTATTGATTTTTTTTTTTTTTTTTATTGTCTGACTACTCATGATCATAGTGTGCTTGTACTTTTCCATAGATACAAAAACATTCTTTCCTTTTGTTTTGTTTCTAGACTAGTGGACTTAGGTTTGGATACTAACCTTCTGAGTCCCACATGACCTGTGACCAATCCCGGGTTGGCAAACAGGTGTCAGTCTAGTCTTCATGGGGCACTTTGATGCAGTTACATACAACGGCTAGCCCTTATTGAGGTAATAAATATGCGTGCACCTCATCACTAATTGTTTCTCCCCCCCCACCCCACCCCCCCCATCACCTCCTTGCTCACACTTCACTGCACACTCCCTCCCTATATACTTCACTTTTTCTTTGCATGATGATTTCATGCTCCTACCATTTTCACATCTTTTCCTTCTTTTCCCACACCCTTCACTACCCCACCTTTTTTCATTTAAAAAGAGTATTTTGCCAATATCTTCATAGTTATATACTATTTATCCTATTAGCCTCCAAAGACATACCATATAAATATGGTTGGAAACTCCTTTTGGTTTGGCCTGAACCACATGTACTATAGATACTACAGATGGGTGACTCTGGTCCCTTGGTGGTTGCTTCTGTCCACAAAAAATCTGATTATTATTCCTTGGGTGTATACTTAGTCTGTCTCATCAATTTCTCATCCTAGGTGGTTGTTGCGCTCGTCGGCCGGTTGTTTGCTTTGGTGGGCGGTGCCCAAGTGTGTGGCCTCTCGCAAGTCACTTTGCCTCTCACTACCCCGGCCTGGGTTGAGGTGGCGGTGGAGGCATCCGGAGCTCTCCCTCGGGTTGGGAGAGAAACACAGCATATTTTTTTTTAAGGGATCTCCATGTGGGAAGTTTCTTTCTCCTGTTGGACATACACTATTTGGTAACTATACTGTATTGGTGCATTATATCATGAATGTAGTTACTGTTATATAATGAAAGTTATGTATGTATATACCAATGCTATTTATATGTTCTCTCTAGCAGACCGAACCTCTGAAGAAGACCCCAACTATTAAGGGTTGAAACGCGTCAGGTCTTATGTTCATGATAGGAATTTTGTTATGAATATATGTCTGCCAATGTATGTTCAGCCATTTAGTTTTTTAAGTACTCCCCACTGGAGCTCATCGTTTTTAACTTTTATGGTATAGCTTCGAATAAAATTGTTATATTTTTTCATACAATACTGACTACATCCATTACTGTGCTGCCTAAAAACCCCGTTGTGGGGAAAACCTTCTCTCTCTTTTTTGTTTCAATACCTAAGGGGTGAGCAGCAATTCCTTTCCTTCTCTCCAGTGTCTTTTCCTTTTCTTCGACTGTCAATTGGGTGGCTAAACACCCCTTCCCCTATGACACACGAGAGTGGAAATATGAGCTTCAGGACATAGGATTAATCTTTCTCTTTTTGTTGTTGGTACCTATATGGTTTTAGTTGAGAATTGATATCAATATGAGTCACTTTCAGGGTACAGAATGGGTAAACTTGATGTCAGGTTATGAGACAGAGTTTGAACAAGGGGATCGAGCTAAAACTCAGATCTCATCTCTGTTTCATAAGCTGAATAGAACACTTGAGAAAAAATCTGCACTATTCTGGCACATCAAAACTTTGAATAGATACAAAGAGGACAAAATCAACCCTTTAGGTCTACGCATTCAAATATTTCCCAATCTAGATCAAATTAGCGCCGAATGTAAAAGCGAATGGGAGGCCAATCTGAATGCCTGTTCTCAGGAAATGATGGCCATCCTTACTAGGGAATACAACAAACAAATGGTACTACTAGACACAGAGATTGGTAACATAGATACCTCCCTAAAACCTTTTATGCAGCACACCCTGTACTCGGAGCTGCAGGCCAATCTTCGGAATGACCTGTCGACCTATAACAGGAATGTACTGCAGAAAAAGGAGTTGAAGTTCTGGAGGGATCATGCCGCCTTCTCCGAAGGACGAGCATACAAATGGAATAACAACTCCCAAACAAATTTCCAAAAAAACAAACAATATGTATTACAGCAACAATCTAAACAAATTGGTAGTATATCGAAGTCCAAAAAAGACTTCGATTCCAACCAGAATTTAAAAACAACTAAAGAACGTGGCAAATTTAAGAGGAGCCGTAACAACAAGGGCTCCCCAGAACAGGATAGGAAAAAACGGATTATGGAGGCCCCTTCGGAACCAAGTCCAGAGACTAATAGGGAGGAGGTGAGACATGTAGGATCCAAATCTGATATATCGAATATAGCTACCAATGAAACAGATGTCCTGCCCAGTACGTCAACAACTAAAAAACATTCAAATCCATCACTAGGAGGTCCAAAACTTGGATCACAGAATCCTTTAAACCAAACACAGGGATCCTCCCCATCCCAAACAAACAGGGGAGTAGGGAATTTGGATGCGTATATCATGCGGATTCCACAGAATCCCTCAGCGTGATAAACTTATCATCCTATTCACTATCTGCAGTCGAAATCGATGTATTATCACGTGGATTGACCTTTTGTCCCCAAGAGAACTTCGATATATTTGAAGTTGTAACCGACCTACAATTATTTGCACGTCGGCTCCTTTTGAAGAGCCTTCATGCAAAAACTGACACCGATACGGATATGACTGAGTGGGCTACTTTCAGTATGAAAGAATTCAAAGCCCTGCGCGATTTGACGCTTTTATTCCAAGAAAACAACACTTTAGATCTCATAGATCAAATTGACTTGGAAACCTTACTGGAAAGCGCAAATGAACCTACCCAGAAATCTGCAATGAGTTTCAAAAAACCTTCTGGTAAATTTCCACCCCTCAGTTTAAACCCAAACATAGAGATTTTTGTTAAACAAACACTAAGAGACCTTTCCAAACTCCCATACAAAAAAACACAATCACAGAACCTAACTGCTGAGGAATCGGCAGCTATTGATTCCTTGTGTAACAATGTAGAAATCACAATAAAATCATCCGACAAGGGAGGGAACGTAGTTTTGATGGACAATCATGACTACGTACGTATGTGCCAAGACATCTTAGATAATGAGGAATGGTACAAAATTGCCACAAACAAAATGATACAAAGATCGTATACTAAATTCTATGATCTAATCCAGTCCACTGTGGACAAGGGAGTTATCACCAGAGACCAGTATGAATTTATTCGAACTAAGTACCCACGCATGGCCACGTTTTATAGTTTGCCCAAAATCCATAAGAGTCAAATAAAACCTCCAGGACGACCAATTGTCTCCGGGAATGGAGGAATATCAGAAAACTTGAGTAGAGTGATTGATTCATTTCTACAACCTTTTGTCACAAGTATGCCCTCGTTCCTAAAAGACACGATGCATTTACTCCAACTTATCCAGGGAGTATCTCTTCCACCGAATTCCTTTTTTGTGGCTATCGATGTCGAAGCCCTGTACAGCTCGATCCCCCATCACAAGGGGATCAAAGCTGTACAGACACTCCTTCTAAGAAGCCGCAAATATGATGTAGCATTAAATGAGTTTATCATTGACGCCCTGGAATATATCTTGAATAACAATTTCTTTACCTTTGACCACTCCCACTACCTCCAGGTGCAGGGCGTGGCCATGGGCACCTGTTGTGCCCCGGCCTACGCCAATCTGTACCTGGGGGAGTGGGAGAGGGCACTCCAAGAGGATGAGGGCCTCGCCACATACATGAGCCACATACGTATGTGGCGACGATACATTGATGATGTCCTCCTGATCTGGGAGGGCCCTGAGGAATCTCTATTGAAGTTTTTTGATTGTAGCAATCACAATGATCGCAATCTAAAATTCACTATGACCTATGATTGTGATCAAATAACTTTCTTGGTTTTGCAGCTAAGCAGTCCAATAATCAGTATCTCATTGCTAGGATCCAGTCTTGCCCTCCTTCCCTTTTCTTTTTCCCTCCCCCCCCCTCCCCCTTCCACCCCCCCCTCCTCTCTTTTGCCTCTGGTGTTATTATATTTTCGATTTGATTTTTTGATATATTCTATATATATTTTTTGTATACTTTATTTTTATTTCATATTGTTTTGTTCTTTTGACTTATTGATTTTCTACCTTTCAATTTGATGCTATGAGGTTACCAATTGCATATGATTGAATTTCTCCTTTTTTACTGACGCTCTTCTTATTTGTATGCAATGTATTAACAGCAATATGAATCCAACAATGATAAGTTTAAAATACAATGTTCTCTGTATATTGAATGTGTGTCTGTTTCCCTCCAGCCAGGGGGGGCGCTGGTGCTCTCTCCGCCATCGCTCCTATTGCGGGGGTGATTGGTGATGTGCCTTCCCGGCAAGGGGGGGGGGGGGGGAATGGGCCGACACGATTAGACGGCTCCTCCCCCCCCCTTCATTCCCCGTTTGGCGCTCGGGTGGCCACCGAGCGCCGCACTGGGGATCCATCCCTCCTTGCCGGCGGCGTCCCTGAACATTCTCGGATACTCTTCGCCACTGCGCATGCGCGGGGCCCCGCGCGTGCGACGTGACGTCATGAGTATCGCGAGATTTCGGCGAGAATGACGAGACTTCGGGGCTGACGCTCTTCCTGGACGCCGGGGAGGCCACACACGGCTGCCTGAATGGCGGCCATGCTGCCCCCCACGCAGCTGCTGGCTGACTGGACACACCTGGGATGGGGTGGGACAGGCTATGCACACCCCTAATCAATCAAGGATATATAAATGTTACTGGCAATAGACTCACAATCCCTTCCCTACCTGGAGGATCATACACACCTTCCGTTGCCTGCTATCACTCCTTGCCACTATCTGTGGTCACTACCCAGTAAGTACACCCTTCCAGCCTTATGCTTCTGCATCATTGTTTTACCCCATGCAATCAGGGCCTGTTGACCCTGTTATCTGCTATTGATTTTTTTTATTTTTTTATTGTCTGACTACTCATGATCATAGTGTGCTTGTACTTTTCCATAGATACAAAAACATTCTTTCCTTTTGTTTTGTTTCTAGACTAGTGGACTTAGGTTTGGATACTAACCTTCTGAGTCCCACATGACCTGTGACCAATCCCGGGTTGGCAAACAGGTGTCAGTCTAGTCTTCATGGGGCACTTTGATGCAGTTACATACAACGGCTAGCCCTTATTGAGGTAATAAATATGCGTGCACCTCATCACTAATTGTTTCTCCCCCCCCACCCCACCCCCCCCCCCATCACCTCCTTGCTCACACTTCACTGCACACTCCCTCCCTATATACTTCACTTTTTCTTTGCATGATGATTTCATGCTCCTACCATTTTCACATCTTTTCCTTCTTTTCCCACACCCTTCACTACCCCACCTTTTTTCATTTAAAAAGAGTATTTTGCCAATATCTTCATAGTTATATACTATTTATCCTATTAGCCTCCAAAGACATACCATATAAATATGGTTGGAAACTCCTTTTGGTTTGGCCTGAACCACATGTACTATAGATACTACAGATGGGTGACTCTGGTCCCTTGGTGGTTGCTTCTGTCCACAAAAAATCTGATTATTATTCCTTGGGTGTATACTTAGTCTGTCTCATCAATTTCTCATCCTAGGTGGTTGTTGCGCTCGTCGGCCGGTTGTTTGCTTTGGTGGGCGGTGCCCAAGTGTGTGGCCTCTCGCAAGTCACTTTGCCTCTCACTACCCCGGTCTGGGTTGAGGTGGCGGTGGAGGCATCCGGAGCTCTCCCTCGGGTTGGGAGAGAAACACAGCATATTTTTTTTTAAGGGATCTCCATGTGGGAAGTTTCTTTCTCCTGTTGGACATACACTATTTGGTAACTATACTGTATTGGTGCATTACATCATGAATGTAGTTACTGTTATATAATGAAAGTTATGTATGTATATACCAATGCTATTTATATGTTCTCTCTAGCAGACCGAACCTCTGAAGAAGACCCCAACTATTAAGGGTTGAAACGCGTCAGGTCTTATGTTCATGATAGGAATTTTGTTATGAATATATGTCTGCCAATGTATGTTCAGCCATTTAGTTTTTTAAGTACTCCCCACTGGAGCTCATCGTTTTTAACTTTTATGGTATAGCTTCGAATAAAATTGTTATATTTTTTCATACAATACTGACTACATCCATTACTGTGCTGCCTAAAAACCCCGTTGTGGGGAAAACCTTCTCTCTCTTTTTTGTTTCAATACCTAAGGGGTGAGCAGCAATTCCTTTCCTTCTCTCCAGTGTCTTTTCCTTTTCTTCGACACCCCCACTATAACCACAAACAGAAGAGGCAGGCAGCGCTGGAGAAACTGCTGGAGTTGGTGAAGCCGGTGGTCCCCACAGCAACCATCCCTTATTTAAAAGCCAAAATTGGTGGCCTGAGGAGCACATATCTTAGGGAGCGCAAGAAGGTCACAGATTCCCAGAGGCCCGGAGCTGCAGCAGATGACATTTATGTCCCCAGGCTGTGGTACTATGAGAGACTGCGATTTCTGTCAGACCACACTGAAGTCAGGGAATCCCTCTCTACTCTTCCTTCCACTCTTCCTTCCATCCCAGCTGAGGCTTCTGATGTCCAACCTGGGCCTTCCAGCCAGGAAGAAGTGGAGGAGCCCAGCTGGAGTCAGGTATAGAATTCTTCTGCAGATTTCTGGGCAATAAATAAATGATGTTTACTAGATGTTATTATTGATCACTAATTGCTGATTAAAAAAAGTGTTTTACATATCAATAGACAGTAGTGGGCACCCAAAATTGGGACAAGAATGAAAACTGCTGGGCTCAGAAGGATAGTCTGTTATATTTGGTAACATTCAATTTGCAGCAGTCAGGAGGTGAAAATTGTGTGTGATTGATGTAAAAAATACTAAAACTATGTCCCTTTTTCATACACAGGAAGACCTCAGCCAGGAGGAGGTTGTGGAATGTGGCAGTCAGGAGGAGGCGGGGGTTAGTGGCAGCCAGGAGGAGGCGGGGCTAAGTGTCAGCCAAGAGAAGCCTGGGACAAGTCGCAGCCTGACTGAGTCTCAGGTTCCTCCCCTCCGCCTGCCATACAAAAGGGCCAGGAAGGCCACTCCCAGTCCTGTGCAGGATTCAGCATACAGGCTGATCCAGGAGGCTTCTGCGTCCCTCAGAGCCTTCCCCAGTCCTGAAGAGGCCTTTGCCTGCATGGCTGCCACCAAATTGCAGGGCATGCAGGAGGGCCAACGCAAGATCTCTGAGGACCTGATTTATAAAGTCCTACGTAAGGGGGAGAGTGGGGAACTGACACACAAGACGATCCTCCTCCTCCTCCTCCTCCTGCTGCCACAACTCCACCACCACAGCCAAAGGCTGGAAGGAAGCGTGGAAAGAAGACCAAAGAGTGATGGCCCTGGGTTCAGTCTGGTCTGACAGAAGATGCAGTCTCTCGTATGACCACAGCCTGGGGACACAGATGTCATCTGCTGCTTTCCGGATCTCTGGGACTTCTGGACCAGACTGCCCTCCCTTAGATAAGGACTCCTCAGGCCACCAATTTTGCTTTTAAATAATTGATGTCTGCCCTGGGGGTCCAAGGCTTCACCCACTTCTGCAGTTTCTCCAGCGTTGCCTCCCTCTTTGTTTATAGTTGTGACCCCTTAATAAAATTTAGTTAGGTAAATTCTACTCTCCTGTGTGTGTTTTCATCCAAAAAGGACAGTTTGTTGGTGACGATTCAGGTACATTTCTAACATAAAATGTGAAATTAACAAGGGACAACAACACCAAACAATCTCCTACAGATTAAATAGAACAACATATTAGTGGTGTTGTGGGAACTTGTCACAAAAAACACACAAACATTTTCAGAAGTACAAATCAAAATCACCAAAAAAAAAATGTTGTCAGATGTGAGAAATCAAAATATATTGAGGGAATCCCGAGAAATAGTAACGAAATAAGTTTGTGAGAAGTGTGTGTGAATATGAGCAGCAAAACGACTTAATTCTTGTCACATTATAAAGAAGAAGAGAGTGCGCTGTATTAAACCATTTTTAACATTGCAGCGTGACGAAAGTGCTGTATCCATTACGAACGCTAAGTTTACCAGAACGAGCTGTCCATTGCGGAATTTCTTCTGAGCATGCGTGGCACTTTGTGCGTCGGAACAGGCCACACACGGTCGGAATTGACGCGATCGGATTTTGTTGTCGGAAAATTTTATCTCCTGCTCTCCAACTTTGTGTGTCGGAAAATCCGATGGAAAATGTCCGATGGAGCCCACACACGGTCGGAATTTCCGACAACACGCTCCGATCGGACATTGTCCATCGGAAAATCCGACCGTGTGTACGGGGCATACCTGTGTATCATGAACAGTACCCCATATCCAGAGAAAAATAAGAGGGTATAGAGCCCATTGTGGAGGACTTCCTAAAGAAAGGTATTTTAGAAGAAATCATCTCCCCTTACAACACTCCTGTCAACCCTGTTAAAAAGCCGGATGGCAGTTACAGGTTTGTACAGGACCTTAGGGCCATAAATAATTTAGTGGTACCAATTGCTCCAATAGTGCCTGATGTGTCCCCTTTGCTCACCTCCATACCATCTGATGCTGAGTATTTTTCTGTTATTGATTTGTCAAATGCATTTTTTCCATCCCTGTGGATGAGGAGACACAGCCACTCTTTGCATTCTGCTTTAAAAATTGGCAGTTAACCTGGTGTAGATTGCCCCAGGGCTATATAGACTCACCTGTGGTCTATTCTATTGTCCTCCAAACAACTCTCAGAGCTTGGACACCCAGAAATCGTTCAGTCCTACTGCAGTACGCGGATGATCTCCTCCTCTGCAGTTTCACAAGGGAGGCCGCCCTGGAGGATGCGGAGGATCTTTTGAAATGCCTTTTTGAAAGTGGTCATAAAGTGTCAAAGAAAAAGTTGCAGTGGTGTCAGAAAACAGTTGAATATCTAGGGTTTGTGCTCACAAAAGGAGAAAGAAGAGTCAATCACAAAAGAGCTGCCGCTCTGATGGGTCTGCCCCGCCCACTCAACAGGAAGGACATGCTCACCTTCCTAGGTATGATTGGTTACTGCTGCCAATGGATACCTGACTGCTCTTACTATGACAATCTACTGAGACAGGCCACAGGTTCAAATATGCCAGACTGTGTTAAATGGACAGATGAAATGTGTAATGCTTTTGTGTATTTGAAAAATGCTATGGTAATAGCCCCAGGACTTGGCCTCCCCAACTATAATGTGATGTTTTATTTGTATTCCAGGGACAATTGTACAACTTTGGCAAGTGTCCTCGCTCAGGAGCATGGAGGCAACCTCCCCCCTGTTGCTTTTTTCTCAAAGGTGGTAGGTACAGGTTCAGGGCATGCCCGCATGTCTCAGAGCTTTAGCATCTTGTTCTATGGTGGTGGAGATGGCTGCAACTTTCACTTTGGGCCATGATACTACCTTGTATACTACTCATATTGTATCTACATTATTGAGGAATATACATACGCAACACATGTCCGCCCAGAGGTTGAGCGGCTATGAGGTGATACTGTTGTCAAATCCAAAAATGCATATAAAATATGCTTCCCCTAATGCGGGCCCAGCTCCAATTTTAAATGCCCTGCTAGGGTTGAAAGGTGAACAGGATGAGGTGGTGCCACAGCATGATTGCATCAACCTCATCCACCAAGACACATCTCCCAGACCTGACTTGTCCTGCTTTGCCCAATGTGCAAAATGTGGTTGTGGATGGATCTTGTTCTAGGCCAAATGATCACACATATCATGCAGGATATGCAATTGTGCAACTTCCAGATGTCATACTGGAGGCTAAACCTATTCCATATGAATCAGCACAAGCTGCAGAATTGATTGTACTCACTAGAGCATGCCAAATATTTGAAGGTCAAGATGTGAATATTTACACTGATTCCAAATATGGGTATGGGGTGGTACACGATTTCTGTGTTATATGGAGTAGGCGTGGTTTCATTGCAGCTGATGGAAAAAGCATCTCTCATTCCTCTCTAGTAGTGTCATTGTTAAAAGCCATTCAGTTGCCTAGAACTCTTGCCATAATACATTGCAGAGCACATACAAGCCAACAAACAGAGGTAGCTAGAGGAAATGCCCTAGCTGACTCAGCAGCCAGACAAGCAGCTATCTCTCAACCAGCTCAAATCCAAATGCCAATGTTAGAGCTTGAACTACCTTGTTTTGACCATGTACTGTCTGATTTACAAGATTATGCCTCAGAAGCCGACATGAGAGATTGGGAGAAAGTAGGTGCACAAATAGATCCAAAAACAGGACTTTTGTGCAAAGAGGGGAAGGTATGTATACCAATGGCAAGTGCATCACTTTTTATTGCCCAGTATCATGGAATATGTCACAAAGGCTGGAAGACAACTTGTGAATTACTAGGCAAGGATTTTTGCATTTCAGATCTCTCCTGGTTGACAAGGGATTATGTGTCCAGGTGTATTATCTGCATTAGGAACAACCCAAACATCCCAAACAAAGCAAAACACGAACATTTGACATATCCCAGTACACCTTTCACCCACCTCCAAATAGATTTCACTCACATGCCCAAGTTAGGAAAAAGACAGGAAAATCTTTTGGTAATTGTGGACATGTTCTCAAGATGGGTTGAACTTTTTGTAACTACAAAGGAAGATGCACAAACAGTAGTGAAAATTCGCACACAGGAAATTAGTCCTCGATGGGGATGCCCACTTCAGATAAACTCAGACAGAGGTCCTGCATTCACCTCAAAAGTATGTCAGGACTTGGTACACTCGCTCCAAATAGAATGGAAGTTTCACATTCCATACCATCCCCAAAGTTCAGGGATAGTGGAAAGGGTAAATAGGACTGTGAAAGATAAAATAAGGAGAGCCAAAGGAGGAACTTTTGTCCATTGGAAGAAGTTTTCCCAGCGGTCTTGGCAGAGATAAGAAGTACTCCTTCCAAAACTACAGGCTACTCTGCTTTTGAAGTGCTGATGGGTCGTCCCTTCCCCACTCCCTGGGCCAGAGCACCTCTTATGATAGAGCAGGGGATCTGGATTTGGTACAGTCAGAGTATGTGAGGAAACTAATCAAAACTTTGGATACAGTTGAGAGAAATGTAGCTCGCACTTCTCCTTTTTCTTCACATGAACCTACCCATCCTTTTAAAGTAGGAGACACGGTGGTGGTCCAGCAGTTGAATAGAAGCAAGAAGCGGGAATATCCTTTTGGACCTCCTACTACGGTGGTTGCAGTGACCAGAACAGCTGTTCTGGTGGAAAATTGCCAATCCTGGATCCATGCCAGCCAAGTGAAAAAGGTTGCCCAAAGCCCCAAGAGCAGGAAGGAGATCCTGGATATAGGGGGCCCTCAAGCAGAAGTCCAAGCAGAGGAAGGATGAGTCCCTGGAAAAGCAGGTCCGGCCAGAGAATATGACCTCCCTTATTTCACCACAGACTTCTGGCAAGGCATTTTGCCTCCTGATCGTGATTTCTCTGACAGTGTTTCTGCCCACATGGATCATCTCTAACTGTATTTACCACCCTGAAGATTTGGGTGCAATTAAAAGTATTTGTGGGAACACACATACACAGGAGAACATTACAGTGATACAAATTAGAAATAAGAGAGACATTAAAGATAACTTTGCTGATAAAATGCTTTTGTTAAAATTTAAATATGCTTATGCTCAGAAATCAGGATTTCAGATATTATGGATTTGTAGCAAACTGCACCCTAGCACCGTTAGGATACCCCTGATGGCTATACCTTTAAATATTACCCCCCTTTTGAGAGGAAAGATTCCCCTTGACCTTTTGAATGTCAGCAGAAGAACTAATGACACCATTTCCTTTCACATCATCAATAGAAGCCATAATCCTACCTGGTGTTTTAATTTAGGGAATTCTACTAGAAATGCTCATACTTGTAGTCAATCGGTTTTGAACATCTCTGACTGTTATGCCCCTAGTGGTGAGTCCGGTTCCTTATATCAGGCTCATCCAAGTAAGACTGGAGTAAAAACAGACTTAAATAAAACTCTTGCCTCTAAAAATGATAGTAGTAAACCTGTACAGCAGTTGTTTAAGGTTCTGGCAATAGTTACAGCAGTAGATCAAGAGACTGCTGTGAATATGCCCTTCTCCTTTGGTAACCACACTTATGTTTGTTGTGGAAAGACTTGTTATCCCTGGATTCCACAAGAGGCCCAAGGCTGGTGTTACCTGGACTCACTGGTGCCCATAAGGGGGGTGGTAGGCGATAGTGATGGGAGTCATTTACTTGAAGCTAGCATACACTCAAGGTATCCATTAAAACATTGTAATAAGAGAGAGTTATTCCTTGAAAAGGATATGGCCTGGGCATGGTTCCCTTCCTGGACATGATGGGGAATAGATTTGATGAAAAGGTTAAATAATTACACAGGAATTATTGATGAGATGATGGAAAAGAACTCTGTTGACATTTCTAAACTCAATGTTGAAACTAGCAACATAGCCCAGACCTGGAGTCCCTTTGGAAATGTTGAGTTTGGATTTGGAGGGATATTCTCTTGGATAAGGGATATTGCCATAATTTTAATCATGATTGTGCTTTTTTTCCTTTTCCTTTATCTTGTGTATAAGCTTATTATGTGCCTTATTAATAGAGCCACTCACATTTCAGATCCCTCATCTCCCAATAAAACTTATCTCAGTATGTATCATCAGAAGCAGGCTGAGAATACCACCATGATAAGGAAGTGCGATCATACAGATATGATCTAAGAGGGGGTTGAAGGGATATTTTAGCTTGCTGTCCACCATTTTAGCTATACACCCCTGTAAAAATGTGTATCCATTTTAGAATAAATAGGTATACGTGATGCTTATGAGTTAAGTTATGTTCTTGTAAATGGTCTGATTTCCCCGAAATGATGTGATAGCCCTTTTCCTGCTAGCCTTTTCCTGTTGTTAGTTTCTATATGAGGTATCAGGGCGTTATATTGTTTTCTGCATGTACTCAGTAATGTTCTATTTTTGCTTGTTTTAGAACATCCTGTATGTCTGTATCTTTACCATATATTAAGGTAAGAAGGGTTGGACCTTCTTTGTGATGTCATTTTGCTTATCTAAGCTGAAGTCTGGAAATAAAATCCTCAGATCACTCTGAGAACTGCATGTATTGACTGCGTGTCATAACTTTCTATCAGAGTGGTCTCCAGGCCTGATGGGTTTGAAGGAACACTCTAGGCAGGATATCATACGAGGGTTCACTTGCTTCTAGAACACCCTACACCCCAACAATGACAGTACCAATTATACAAGGTGTGCTGGTGATCACAGGGTCTCGCCCCTGATGATGTCAAATTGTGATGAAACGCATAGGGTGGGACTTGTGACATGTGTCAGCACACAGCGGCCACCTTCCTCTGGTTTTTTACAATGCGCATTAGAATTTCTGTATATATGAGTGTATTACTTTATCATTAAAGCTCAGTACTTGGTTTTAAAATTACTACACAAGGTTGGCTCTTGTTGACATCTATATGAGCTCATTGGGTGTGCTTACTTCTATTGTGGATATACTCTTGGGTCTGTGGGGAGTCCGAGTTTGTGTTGCTGGTTCTGTGTAAAGGACATGGCTGATTCATTTTATAAAAGGCACTTCTAGACCACTTTATTTTTTGAGGGTCTACACCATCTGGTAAACAGCTTGAGGTTGTCACCGTGGTGTTGTGCTTTTCTTCATACTGGGGCCAGATTCTGGGATCTCTCTCTACATATATCAGTATTTAGATGAACTCTTTTTAAGGACTGTTTATTATTTTTTACATTTTGCTATTAATCTTTTGAGTGCTGCAACTTATTATATGTAAGAAAACTTGTTGCCTGGCCAACATAGAACAAGTATATAGATTAAAAGGCCAGAATAAAGTCACAATCCCCATTCAGCATACTTGTTTCAGGTCAGAGTCTCAGAAATGATTGAAGCCTTTAGATTATCCCTAGACCAGGCAGCTAGCATTTCCAAAAGGGGAGGTGAGCAAAGCTAAGTAATAGTGGTCTCTAGATTCCCCCTACGCTGGTTTCCTTTAGGAGCTGCAGGGGGTTGAATGATTCTTCTCTGAAGCTCCACTAAACCATTTATATCTATCCCCCTACTTTTACTTCTTACATATTTAGAGTAATTTACAGACATGGAAATGTCTCTAGCTATTTTAGCAAATATTTGGGGAGTAAACATTCTTTGTTGCTGTTGCTAAGTGACTGTAAATGACAAACAGCTAAGCATTGGTCGGTACAAATAAGGATAGTATGGAAAAACACAACATACATGCAGTGTAACAATCTCAAGAATTTCAAGGGAGTTCTAGGATATGTCTTCAATTTCCTGAGACGTTCTACATATGACATTATCTGCACAGTGTTGCTACATACACAGCTTGTCACCTAGCGAATGCAAGGAATTAAAAAATGCTAAATATTTTTAAAGGTAAACAGGGTGACTGTCATAAGCAATGCTAATTCTTGTTCTTTGGCATGATGAATGTATGGAGTGTTTTTTTTAACAACTGGAGTCCAATCCTTCACACGTCAATGAAAAAAGGAGCTCCTAATTTATTAAAATAGATCTAAAAGGTTTTCTCCTTTATGGAGCAATATTCAGCCCCTACAAACAGCTTGTCTTGGTGCCAGGATTGTACATGCATGTGCAACTGCACTTTCAAATGTATGGATAACTAAAGGATAACTTCACTTTTTGGTAAAGCTGTCTATTACAGTCATCCTCTTCCTTCAATGTAACCCTCAGTGTAACCCACCGAGCAAAATAATTACTGTACCTAGCACTCTGGAGATCTTCACTGTACCACCTTCCTAGCACTTCCTTATTTTCACCTGGTGTTCTAGCCAGTAACACAACTGTCTTAGGGTGTCTCCAATATACTGAAGGAGCAATGGAGACACCTCCAGTCAGCTGTATTGTCAATCTGGGGAGAGGGTAGTGTTAGGTTTGTTAAATAACAAATTAAATCTGAACTCCAGCTAATACTTTTAAGTAGTTACAGCAACATTTTTTTTCCCTTTTGGGATAAAAGTTTTACATATTTGAATAAAATCTGATCATTGTAAGCACTCTTGTCAATTTTAAATGGTTTGTCTCAACCATCTATTTGCCATGTTTGCTAGAAAGCTTGGTCTGTTAAAATTAAAGAATTGTTGTAAAACATATTTTTTTCCTTTATCCTGAGGCAGTAGTGACATAGCACTGGCTATACAGGTACATTTGGGAAGGCCACATCACCAGTAGGGATGAGCTTGATGTTCGTCTCGAACATCGGGTATTCGCCCGTTCGCCGAACAGCAAACATTATGGGGCATTTGCGGAAAATTCGAGTGCCACGGAAAGCCCCATAATGCACTGCGAGATTGCGCTCTGCTCTGCTAAGACAGCCATAATTGGCCAAAGGCAGGGTGCCTTTGGCCAATCATGGCTCAAGTCCATGCCCCACACTATATAAGGGTGCTTACACGGTGGCCATGTGTAGTGTTGTTGGCGTGGACAGAGAGATAGCTTGAGTTAAATTAAGCAGGCAGGTTATTCAGTTAGTAGCAGTGTATTTGACATTTTATATAGATATATATATATATATATATATATATATATATATATATATATATATATATATATATATATATATATATATATATCACTGCAAAATTAGTAGTTTGGGGGACACCCGGTGTGCACATTTGCTTGGTGCAAGACTGCAGAGCATAGATGTGGACTGGAGAAAACTGCTTTTGCAGCTTTCTCCAGGTTTTGGTATGCCAGCATGGGGCTCTGTAGTTGGGAGATTCCATAGTGTCTTGGGTGGGACGGGATCTCCAACCCCGTGTCCAGATTTTGTAGATGACCAGCAGGGTATGGGAAGACCTCATGGCTCCCAGTTGTAGATTACTCCACCCCAAGAGAGACAGGAGGTCTCCAGGAAGCAGCCAGAACATGTCTGACTGCAAGAGGCAGTGAAATGGCCTGAGGACTAAGGCCAGAGTAGAGCTGTGGGTGCTAAAGTAAAGCTGTCCACATTGCTGTCTGCTAAAGAGAACCAGGTGGGCTAGCATTTTCCATTATGTGTATTTGCTGGAGAAGAACCCCTCCGTTGGAAACCTTTAGGTTATAGACTTTTATTTGCCTTTTTAATAAAAATGGGCTACCATGCCCTAAAATATAGTTCCTGACTGGCTTGAATCACTGGCAAAAGCATCTACCACAAGTGCTAATGGTCCCCCCATGTTACAAAATATATATATATATACACACACACACAAAATGCAGAAGAGTTGGTGGAGTGGATAACAAAGCCGTCCTCATCCTCCTCATCCTCTATCACCCAGGTTCAGAGTAGTTTGCCTTCAAAACGTAGCTGCCAAAGTGGTCTATTCCACTGGCTCCTTGTCCACAGTCACTCCTTCCGTAGGCTTATATGCAAGTTATTATCATAAAAAGTGTTTGGGGACCCGGGATGCCACGTGACATCAGAGGAAGGCGGAGTCACCCGTTTACGTCTCCGGATGGCCCTGCCCTCAGCTAAATAACAGCTGTCATCGAGAAGAAGAGTCACTCGGCGGGAGCCTCCTGTGGAGGTGGAGCTGTTGCATTTTTTTTTCTTTTTCCTGTTCGTCGGGCGGCATGAGATGTATTTACGGGACATTTTTATTTTTATTCTTGACACTTTTTTGTGAATTGGCAGGGGTACAATGTACCAGTTACCAATTCACATAGGTGGTGGGGGGCCGG
Source organism: Aquarana catesbeiana (assembly GCF_042186555.1). Lineage (NCBI taxonomy): Eukaryota > Metazoa > Chordata > Amphibia > Anura > Ranidae > Aquarana > Aquarana catesbeiana. The sequence goes on along the minus strand of NC_133335.1, from coordinate 147,371,587 downwards.
GATCTGGGGGTCCCCTTGTTAAAGGGGCTTCCAGATTTCGATAAGCCCCCCGCCCGCAGACCCCCACAACCACCAGGCAAGGGTTGTGGGGATGAGGCCCTTGTCCCCATTAGGGATGAGCTGAACACCCCCCCCCAGTTTTGTTCGCACCAGAACCTGTGAACGGACCGAAAGTTCACGCAAACTTTAGAACCTCATTAAAGTCTATGGGACTCGAACGTTCGAAATCAAAAGTTCTAATTTAAAAGGCTAATATGCAAGTTATTGTCCTAAAAAGGGTTTGGGGACCCGAGTCCTGCCGCAGGGGACATGTATCAATGCAAAAAAAAGTTTTAAAAATTGCCGTTTTTTCGGGAGCAGTGATTTTAATGATGCTTAAAGTGAAAAAATAAAAGTGAAATATTCCTTTAAATATCGTACCTGGGGGGTGTCTATAGTATGCCTGTAAAATGGCACGTGTTTCCCGTGCTTAGAACAGTCCCTGCACAAGGTAATAAAGCATCAGTGGAGAGGAGACACGTTTTTCCCATATTAACTCTTACAGGACAGAATTTCCCTTCCTAGGAGTAGATTTCATCTCACTTCCTATTGTCTCCTTCCGTTTGCAAGTAGGAGTCGTTTGTAAGTTGGATGTTTGAAAGTAGGGGCCTGCCCTATATAACTGTGGTCCTCACAGATGGCCCTTTGGATAGAGGTGAGAGTTATTGCCGTCTCCTATACATGACACTTGCGATTCTCCATCTGCAATCTATGATGCCCAGGTTAGTCAGATGTATGTGACTCATCTGTGGATCCAGATCAGTCTATAGCCGAGCGCATGCACCATTAGTGTGTACACACAAGTATAATAATATAATAAGATACGAGAGATAAATTATCACTATATACATATACAATTATGTAGTTAAGGTCCGTCCTTTGTAAGACCTCCCACTATTTGGGGGAGGGGCTTCAGAATAGATCTGGGATGTGGCTCCCAGATGAACATATGGGCACATGTATAAATAGCTACAACTGAACAGCACAGATAAGGCTCTGAAGAAGAAGGGACACCTTCGAAACGCGTCAACCAGCAGCGGTTCGTACGTCCTCTTCCTAGAACCTGGAAACTGCTACCAGTGGACCATTGCCTTAGGATTGCTATAAGTGCAACTTTTTTTCTACCCTTGTGAGTAGATTTTAATCATGTTTTTAAATAAATATACTAAAGAATAATGCACTAGGCTGGTGCGCCCTCTTTCTTTCTTTTCGTTTTACTACTAGGATATCCCCATCCTGGAGGGCAGCAAGGCCGAAATTCATTGTCCATTTTGAATTCTTTGGATCATCTAGCTTACACATCTGTGCGCAAGAGTATTTGCTTCTGTAGGCCTGCTCTATATACTCTGCAGAAATTGGGGCCTTAAGTGTTGGTGTTGCCACAACACTGTAAGCCCTCACAGTTACTCTTGGCGGGCGCTGGAACGGGCCCTGCTGTGAAATATTAGATCTAGAATTGTAATTACATGTCCCCGTTGAACAGGGGCAGAAAAATTGGGCCTTAGGCACTGGTGCCACAACACTGCAACCCCTCACAGATGCTATAGTTGGAGCGCAGGAATGAGCCCTGCTGCAAAGTATTGCATCAAAAATTATAATTATACGCCCCTGTTAAACAGGGGCTAAAAATTTGGGCCTTGGGCACTGGTGCTGGTGCCACAACACTGCAACCCCTCACAGATACTCTAGTTGGAGCGCAGGAATGAGCCCTGCTGCAAAGTATTGCATCAAAAATTGTAATTACACGCCCCTGTTAAACAGGGGCAGAAAAATTCGACCTTGGCCACTGGTGGCGGTGCCCAGAACCAAAAATCTTCTTACAAGCTATCAGCATGAAAATTGAGGGGGAAGAGGATTGTCACTCAGCATAACAGGATAGTCACTCAGCATCAGCATAGGCAGTCTTGAAGGGATCTCACATTTAAAAAAAAATCAGTCGGTTACATCAGCATCAGGTGCTTGGTAGCTGGTGATCCAAGACTGATTCATTTTTATGAAGGTCAGCCGATCGACCAATTCAGTGGACAAGCGCACCCTGTGATCGGTTACAAAGCCTCCAGCAGCACTGAGTGTGAGTTCCGAAAGACCGCTGGATGCAGGACAGGCCAGTAGCTCAATTGCCTACTGTGCAAGCTCTGGCCAGTGATTCGTCCTCAAGACCCAATCACCCAGAGGATTTTCAGTGGAAAAGGTGTCCAAGTCTGATCTTGACCTTAGGTAATCCTGCACCATGTAAATCAGACACTGGCGATGGTTTCTGGAACCGATCAGACCTTGGGGCTGCGGACTAAAAAATTGTCTGAACGCATCGGTCAGACAGCCACCTTCTCCACCGCTCCTTCTGTGACTGACCGAAGCCTCAGCAACACGTTGTCCAGGAGGACCAGGAAATTGTAACCTCCCAGGCTCTGGAAACGCGTTGCACAAACCTTTCTGCAAGGCCTCCTGAAGATGTTTCATCCTCTGCTCCCTCTGCGATGGCAAGATAAGGTCCGCAACCTTACCCTTGTAACGTGGATCAAAGAGGGTTGCCAGCCAGTAATCATCCCTCCCCTTGATACCACAAATACGAGGATCCTTCCACAGGCTTTGCAGGATCAGGGAGGCCATGCAGCGTAGGTTTGCTGAGGCATTCGGTCCAGAGTCCTCTGGGTCACTAAGGACGACATAATCTGAAGCCAACTCTTCCCAGCCACGTACAAGTCCATGGGTTTCTTTGGACTGTAAATAATACCTTGAAGACTGCTGCTGATGCTGAGTGCCAGGCTCCACCTCCATGCTGACACAATCCTCCTCCTCCTCATCCTCTTCCTGTTTGATCGGCGGGCATGCAGGAACACTGTCTGGATAAAGGGGACCTTGAGAGGTAAGGAAGTCCTCCTCTTCCTCCCTCTGTTCTGGCTCAAGTGCCCTGTCCATTATTCCACACAGCGTGTGCTCCAACAGGTGGACAAGAGGGACAGTGTCACTGATGTATGCACTGATATGGCTCACCATCCTCGTGGCCTCCTCAAATGGTGACAGGACAGTGCATGCATCCCTGATCATAGCCCACTGGCGTGGGGAAAAAAACAGCTCCCCTGACCCTGTCCTGGTGCCATAGTAGCATAGGTATTCATTGATGGCCCTCTGCTGCATGTGCAGCCGCTGCAGCATGGCCAACACTGAGTTCCACCTGGTGGGCATGTCACAGATTAGGCGGATGTTGGGCAGGTTAAATTCCTTTTGGAGGTCAGCCAGACGAGCACTGGCATTATATGACCTGCGGAAATGCACACAGACTTTCCTGGCCTGCCTCAGGACATCCTGTAAGCCCGGGTACCTGCCCAAGAACTGCTGCACCACCAAGTTAAGGACGTGAGCCAAACAGGGCACATGGGTCAGTTGTCCTTGTCGGAGGGTGTAGAGGAGGTTGGTGCCATTGTCGCAAACCACCATACCTGGCTTAAGCCGGCGTGGCGTCAACCACCTCTGAACCTGCCCCTGCAGAGCTCACAGAATCTCTGCCCCAGTGTGGCTCCTGTCCCCCAAGCACACCAGCTCAAGCACCGCATGGCATCTTTTTGTCTGTGTGCTTGCGTATCCCCTTGAACGCCTACGGAGCACCGCTGGTTCCGAGGACAAATCAGCACAGGAAGAGGCCATGGAGGAAGAAGAAGAGGAGGGGGTGGAAGAGAGAGTTGTGGCAGAATCACCACTAGTAGAATTTTGGAGACGGTGGCGGAACAACCTCCAACACTACTGCACCCTGTCCTGAATCCTTCCCAGCTGCCAGAAGAGTCACCCAGTGCGCGGTGAAACATAGGTAACATCCCTGTCCATGCCTGCTGGACCATGAGTTAGCGGTAATATGCACCTTACCGCTGACCGCCCTGTCCAGCGAGGCCAAGACATTGCCTTCCACATGCCAGTAGAGAGCCGGAATCGCCATTCCGTGAGAAAAAGTGGCGTTTGGGAACCTGTCACTGAGAAACCGCACATTCCACAAACTCACGGAAGGGGGCAGAGTCTACCAACTGAAAAAGCAGCAGTTGAAGTGCTAGCAATTTAGTCAAGCTAGCATTCAACCGCTGGGCATGTGTACCGATAACAGATTGCCCGCAAGTACTTGGCTACAATTCTACACCTTTATTACTCTCAGTGCAGGTTTCAGAGAAGAGTGAAGGTATAGTGGGGTTGGAGATCCCAGCTGATGAGGAACAAGGAGAGGTCCGCTTTGTTCTTTGGTGTGGGTCTTTTAGGTATGCTTGCCAACGAACTGCATGGCAGGTCGACATATGTCTGGTCAAGCATGTGGTGCCCAAGCGGGTGATGTTTTGGCCATGCGAGATACGCTTGAGACATATGTTGCAAAAAGCAGTGATGGGATCTGATGCACTCATCTCAAAAAAGGCCCACACTAAAGAACTTTTGGAATAACGTGCAGAGACAGCAGTGCCCTGCACATGCGGAGCTCTGCGGTGTGATGCAGTCAGTGTGCTGCCCTTAAACTGGCCCCTGGAGGGCATCCTGCCTCGTTGGAGATGTGCCACCTCCTCCTCCTCTCTCCTATCAGGCACCCACGTGGAGTCAGTGACCTCATCATCCCCTCCCTCCTCATCACTGGAGCAAACCTGGCAGTATGCTGCAGCTGGGGGAACATGACTGCCAGATTGCTGTCCTTCTTGGGCACCCCCTCTCTCTGGGCTCATGTTACTGCCTTCCTCTAGCTGGGTACCATCATCGGAGCCTTCAAAACGCTGGGCATCCTCCTGGAGCATGTACCCAACACTGTGGTCAAAAAGTTTGGGGGACTCCTCAGGAGGACATGGTGGGGCTAGGGAAGGAGTGACTGATGTAATTGAGCCGAGGGAGGAGGCCGCGTTGGCAGCTGCTTTGCCAAAGTACCCTGAGCCTGGGTGAGAGAGGATGAGGAGGATGCGGATGGATGAGGACGGCTTGGTCATCCACTCTACCAAGTCTTTCGCATGTTGCAGCTCAACACGGCCAGCTGCCGAAAAAAAGGACAAGCGTGTCCCACGGCCACGTGCTGATGAGGATGCACTGTCTCCACGACCAGCACTGTTGCCTCTAGACACAGAGCCTGCTTGCCCTCTTTTATTGGCTTGTGACTGTCTGCCTCTCCTTGTTGGCCTTCCAGACATACTAATGGCCTGCAGTGGCCTGCAGTGAGATGTAGTTGCACAAAGCTGGGATGTATATATATATACTGATACTGCAGCTAGCAGAATTAACTACCTGCCTATAGTATTATTAGTATGAGAACACCAGCAAGGTAGCTTTAGGTGCACACTGTGCAGAGGACGCAGTACACTAATTGTAAATACTGCAGCTGCCTGTGGTATTAATAGGATCAGAACAACAGCAATTGTCTTCAGGTAGCTTTAGGTGCACACTGTGCAGAGGACACAGTACACTAACTGTAAATACTACAGCTGCCTGCCTGTGGTACTAATAGGATCAGAAGAACACCAGCAATTGTCTTCAGGTAGCTTTAGGTGCACACTGTGCAGAGGACACAGTACACTAACTGTAAATACTGTAGCTGCCTGCCTGTGGTATTAATAGGATCAGAACAACAGCAACTGACTTCAGGTAGCTTTAGGTGCACACTGTGCAGAGGACGCACTACACTAACTATAAATACTGCAACTGCCTGCAGTACTAATAGGATCAGAAGAACACCACCAATTTTCTTCAGGTAGCTTTAGGTGCACACTGTGCAGAGGATGCACTACACTAACTGTAAATACTGTAGCTGCCTGCCTGTGATACTAATAGGATCAGAAGAACACCAGCAATTTTCTTCAGGTAGCTGTAAATACTGTAAAAACATCTGCCTGTCAGTAGGAAGAGAATAACAGGAACGGATCTAGCTAAACTGAATACAGTGTATAATATATATATATATATATATATATATATATATATATATATATATATGTACACACACACACACAACACCTAGGATGCATATATATACACACAATACACTGTAAGTGCAACTGACTCGCCTGCCTACTCTACCTAACTTAAATCAAATGACATTGTCTCTCTGTCTATCTCGCCACCACCGCAACACACTACATAGTGTGGAGCGTGTACTAAACCCCCTGAGCCATAATTGGCCAAAGCCACCCTGGCCTTGGCTGATTACGGCTCTCTGTACAGACGCCGCTGTGATTGGCCAAGCATTCGGGTCATAGTGCATGCTTGGCCAATCATCAGCCAGCAATGCACTGTGATGCCGCAGTGAATTATGGGCCATGACGCGCCACTCGAATTTGGCGCGAACGGCCCATAACGTTCGCAATTCGATGAACGGTCGAACATGCGATGTTCGAGTCGAACTTAGGTTCGACTCGAACTCGAAACTCATCCCTAGTCCCCATCAACATAGGGACAAGGTGCTTTGGGGACCCCAAAGCACCCTCCCCATGTTGAGGGCATGTGGCCTGGTACGGTTCAGGGGGGGGCGCTCTCCCCCCCCCTCTTTTCCTGCTGCCTGCCAGGTTGCGTGTTCGGATAGGGGTCTGGTATGGATTTTGGGGGTGACCCCTAAGCCATTTTTTTTTACTTTTGCGCAGGGTTCCCCTTAATATTCATACCAGACCCAAAAGGCCTGGTAATGGACTGGGAAGGGGGAGGAACCCATGCCATTTTTTTTCAATGAGTTTTATCTATATTGCCTAGACCCGACAATTCATTACAGCTGAGATCAGTTTTGAATGACTTTTTCCTTTAGAAATGTCATTTTGCTGTGGTACTGTTCTAAACATGGGAAAAATGCGCCACTTTACAGGCATACTATAGACACCCCCCCCCAAGGCATGATATTTAAAGGAATATTTCATTTTTATTTCACTTTAAGCATTATTAAAATCACTGCTCCTGAAAAACATGGCCATTAGAACTTTTTTTTGCATTGATAGATGTCCCCTGGGGCAGTACCCGGGTTCCCAAACACTTTATGGCAATAACTTGCATATAAGCCTTTAAAATGGGCACTTTGGTTTTTCATGTTAGTGTCCCATAGACTTTAATGGTGTTCCGCGGCTTTTCGAATTTGCCACGAACACCACATAATATTCTCTGTTTGCCGAATACCCAATGTTCGAGTTGAACTTACAATTGACTCAAACATCTGGCTCATCCCTATCGAATTGTAAGTGTTAACTTGCCGCACATTTTTACTTGCACTTGCAGAGCACTTGAAGCATAAGTTCTAGTTGACACCTTTCCAATCTGTAGCAAATTTGCGTGGCAAGTCTCTAGCAAGAGCAAAGTTGCAGTGGTGAGTCTACAGCAAGAGCCCTGCAAATCTACAGCATGAAAATTCAGCCACAGTGACCCCTGTGGTGGGATGACTATTGCACAACATAACTGGACCAGTACTTGCAGCAGAATGTTTACAAAGAAAGTGTATCTGGAGTCATGTAATGTGGACTTTCTGCAATTGTGCAACAAACTTGTGAAGTCTGGGCAAGTCTAGCAATAGCTTAGCAAGTCATTTTCAAACTTGCAGCACAATTACTTGCTATCTGGGAATTAACTTTTAATTTAGGATTAAGAGAAGATTATATGTACACATTTTGGAATTTTTTTGAATGGACATGAATTTTTACATATGATGGAACCTTATTCTATCATCAGTTTAAAGTTGAGCACATCCGAAATTGTGAAATTTTGTTTTTAAATAACCACATCATTTTGCTAGATACTAATTAAGTCACAGTGCTAGTTAGCACATTTGCACTTTATTGTTTTGGTGCAGGTTTGGTTTTTCCTTTTTTTTTCCTGGTAGCCTGTACGTACACTTTCAGGCAGCTGCTTGTACTTTATTGATCTCAATTGTTAGTGAACACATGTGGCCAAAGATAAAATTTACAGTGTCTCTTTACTGGATTGTTATAAGTTTTATCTTCTCAAACAAAAATATCTCACTTGTCACAATCACGCCTTATTCATGTCATTCATTTTCAGCAGCACCTATATTTGTGAGCAACTATTTTGAAGGATGAAGCACACAAAGGGCAAAATTTGAATTAAAATATCTGATGAGCACTTTGAGAATTCATTGAGAATTTTTGCTACATCCATAAAATCAGATATTAATGTTTTAGTTTATCAAAAACAGTGATAATTTTGCACTAGTTTTATGGTATCCTCTTTTACTTTTCTAATAAAAAGTATTACAAAAAATGAAGTTTTATTACAGCTATCCTAATTGTTAGTGTATTTTATGTGTGGCACAAGACAATTCCTCTTCTTTCAATGTGGCTCTGGAAGGTCAAAATGTTAGACACCCGCTGAATTCAACTTGTGAAACTTATTGGAGTTATACATTGTGTGGATTCAGCTGAATCAGCAAGTGGCCATACTGTTTAGAAAGATCGAGATCTAAAAGTGGCAACTGTGACAGAACAATGTCAAACCAGCTAGCCACCATACTGTCCATAAAGACTTAGACTTGGGAAACAAGTCACCTCTACATAATGACCTTTGACAGAGAATAAAGGGATCAACGCGTTTCACCGAATTGGTAATCTTCAGGAAGCTTGTCTCCTGAAGATGCTCCATTGGGTGAAATGCATTGAGGCGGGTATGTCCGGTGACACCACTTCTGGGGTGGGGCAGAACAGCAGTGCTTCACACTACTATTTGCTGGATTAACTGCTGGGAATATTGAGTGCAAAATTTGTGGGAGATGTCTTATAATGGTGTAACGATCCAGGATGATCAAGCTCTAGTGGTGCATGCGAATTGAAGAAATCGTGTCAGTCCCGACTGCATTTTCAAGGGCATGGCAGCCCATTTTTATTCAAAAGAAACAGAAAGTTCAAAAATAAACAGCAGATTCCCTCGCAGGGACATTCAGCATTACAGTCCTGCTTCAGAACCAGCATTCAGCCTTCCTGGCTAAAAACACAGCACTCCTGCTCAGGCCTTACACCTTAGACCTGAGACCTGATGCTCAGCACCTCTGTGCTTGCAGCTTCACGCTGCACTGGCTCCTTCCTGACTCCTAGGCCAGAACTCCTGTCTGCCGGGCAGAGCTGTCTCTAAGGATGAGCACTGACCTCTATTCATTTATTCCTGGGATGATTATGAACCCAGACCTCAAGTGTGCAATTAGCAAGCCTACCAAAATCAGGCATACACTGCTCATATGCACCTGTGGCACGGGGTCACATCTCCACATATCCTCCCACCCGTTTCACACCGGAGGGAGAAATACAACACCCTTCTTCCTAAAGGACCACTCCACCCACCTCTTTTTCTGGGTGTGCTTCCATGCGCACTTCTTCCTAATTTTTGGGAGCTTTCATTTCTTCTAACCTCTCCCCAGATCTACTCTCCCAAGACTGTAGAGGTCCTACTTTGACATCTGTCTTAACTTCACCCAGCACTTTTTGGGTTTTAGGTTCGCTGATACTTGTGTGGTTACCCCTGGCAACCGCTTTCTCAAAATTACCCAGTTCAAAATCACTAGGAACTCTGGTCCCATCACTTGCTAGGAGAGTGACCTTCCTACAGTTGAGTACAGTTGAGAGAGGAGAGTTCGGCAGAGCAGCTGGAAGACCGAGCAGCATTGGAGATCCCGATGACGGCTGGTGGTGGTCCGCGGCAGCCTGGTAAGCGGCCTGTTGGCCTTACTTCTGTGTCGTCTTCTGTGTGCCTGTCGTTGGGGGGGCTTGCATGCGGGTAGCGTGGATGTTTTAGGGGCCCAGGAGTTGGTGCGGCTTTTGTCTCGTTTGCGGGATGTATTGGGGCGCATGGATTCGTACGTTAGTGCAGGGCCTCCCATGTCACCTGGGGGTTCTGGGGGGGGGCGACGTGGGTCCTTCTGCGACCTCGAGTCTAGGGACGGCTGGGCCAGTAACAGTTTCCCCTTTGGTGACCACCACGGCGCCCCCTGTTGTCCAACACTACATCAGCGACTGTTCTTGCACAACACTTTCTTTCCACACCATTTCTGTTACCGCTGGTATTTCTGATACCTCTGCCTTGTCTAACAGAGCTCCAGAGTGCCTCTCATACACAACCTTTGTATGAAGCAATCCAGCACACTGAGACAACTTTCCACATTAATACAAAACATTGTATTAAACAATTCCACCATTTGCGATTTCTACACAGTACAGCCTGCAATATCCAGCTCCAATCACCTGTCACCCGTGGTACCAGTTCTCCAAACACATGAGAGGAACGGCAGGATATATACTGGCTGTACGCTCCATGATTTTAACATTTCCTTAAGCAGGTCTGTCACAAAATACAAATTTTTCCCCTTATGCATCGTGGACATAACTTCTGCTGTGCGTTTACACTCGCTAGGCCCTTCAGTCATGAGAGGATTAGTCTCTGCAACAACCCAAGCACCTTGGGCTATAGGCTGTTCTGCAGACACCTCTCCTGGCACAGCAGCCATAGTGTCCACTACCCCTTTAGCCGCAAAAGCTTCCTCCAGCATTGCTATTAGTCTCTCAGCCAAATCATCCCAGTAAGTATTGCTCTGTTGGACTACGTCGTCCCAGTGAGACCTAGACAGACCGAGAGGCTCAACAGCATCTGAAACACTGCTCTTGTTAGTTTTACACTGCTCAACATTAAACACATCACTGTTTTACCCTGCATTGTGGCAACACATTTTCAACCACACCATGTTGCTGTACCCCACCCTCATCAGCATGAGCAGATGGAGTTTCATCGCAGGCATCAAGCTTTGCATTATCACACATGTCATTTTTTATTTTAACACTTGCCTCCCCACTGAACAGGGCACTGCAGCAAGGCAAGTCATCAGGGGATCTCGCATTTGGGGTCACTTTCACTCCTTCCCACCCAGTCTGCAGACTTGAAATCACAGCCATTGCTACGGGCAACTTCCAGTCAGCCTGTTGTTCTCTCCTGCTGTATTTCCCCATGCGGTTACTAGGTGAAATGAAAGACTCTTGGGCCTCCCAGGCCTCTTTGTGGGAATAGGGAGCCACCTCTTCATAGCAGCCTCACCATCCAGATGACTTTTCTCGAGCATCCCAGCCCTCTTTGTTGGAACAGTGAGATACCGCCTGATAGCAGCCCCACCATCCAGATGCCCCTTCATCTCTGGTTATCATGGGAGACTGTACTTTCCCTGCAGAACTTCTCCAGCAATTGTAACGATCCTCTTGAGCCCACCAGCCAGGACTCTGATCAGGATCATTCCACCACCCACCATAGGTCTCACGATTGACCTTGCCTTTGTTGCTACGGGCAACAACATGCATCTTTGCAGCAACAGATGCACAGCTCCTTCACAATTGTTTTTTTTGGTGTACTGTCTCCTTAAAGCAGAGTTCCACACAAAAATGGAACTTCCGCTTTTCGGAACCCTCCCCCCCTCCGGTGTCACATTTGGCACCTTTCAGGGGGGAGGGGGGTGCAGATACCTGTCTAAGACAGGTATTTGCACCCACTTCCGGCATAGACTCCCATGGGAGTCTACACCTCTTCCCGTCCCCACCGCGCTGTCTCCTGGGAAACACACAGCTCCCAGGAGAGAGCGGGGACCACTTGGGACGCGCAGCGCGACTCGCGCATGCGCAGTAGGGAACCGGGAAGTGAAGCCGCAACGCTTCACTTCCTGAATCCCTCACCTAGGATGGCGGTGGCAGCTGCCGAGAACCGAGCGGGTTCTCGGAGTCGCCTGCCGACATCGTTGGACCCTGGGACAGGTAAGTAGCCATGTATTAAAAGTCAGCAGCTGCAGTATTTGTAGCTGCTGGTTTTTAATTTTTTTTTTTTGGCGGTGTGGGTGGACCCCCGCTTTAAGGCTGAGACACAGCACACATCTCTTTACTCCACATAGCAACAGCAATACATACAGTCTCTTGACACCCACAGTTTCTGGCATGCGAGGATCTGGACCAGCGCCACCCGTGCCCTAGCCAATTTCTCAACCAACTGTAACGATCCGGGGTGATTAAGCTCTAGTGGCGCATGCGAATTGAAAAGAAATCGTGTCAGTCCCGAATGCATTTTCAAGGGCATGGCAGCCCATTTTTATTCAAAAGAAACAATGTTCAAAAATAAACAGCAGATTCCCTCGCGGGGTATTCAGCATTACAGTCCTGCTTCAGAACCAGCATTCAGCCTTCCTGGCTAAAAACGCAGCACTCCTGCTTAGGCCTTACACCTTAGGCCTTGGTCTGTCTCCCCCAGACCTGACGCTCAGCACCTCTGTGCTTGCAGCTTCGTGCTGCACTGACTCCTAAGCCAGAACTCCTGTCTGCGGCGCTGTCTCTAAAGATGAGCACTGACCTCTATTCCTGGGATGATTATGAACCCAGCCTTCAGGTGTGCAATTAGCAAGCCCACCAAAATCAGGCATACACTGCTCATATGCACCTGTGACACGGGGTCGCATCTCCACAATGGTAATATGAATAAAGTTTGGTGCGCAATTACATTTTTGTAGTTTCCTGTTATACACGGTGAGTGCATATTGTGTAGGGGGTATACGGCAGAAGCTTGATTGGGAGCACTTTGATGTCTGATGTTTGATATCTTCAGCCAGGTGCATTTTTCACAAGATTTATCACAATACAAGAGGACTATACACTTTCTTTCTGATAAAGATTGCACTACTTGTGTTTAATATATGAACTGTATATATCATGGATTATTGCATTTAAAAATCACACTGACACTTTTGTAATTGGTTGAAAAGTTGTGTATTTTGTGATCACTTTCAGTTTTCTTTTTTAATCCATTCACAAATGTTTTTTAATGCACATTTTTCATAGCGCTGTTTATTTCATATAATATTTTCTATTCTGCTGTATAATATTAATACTCCTTTCCTTAAAAAACAGGCTTTTATATATATCTAAAACTGTCAGGTGATTCAGATAAATCGGCATTGTGCAATTACATGGCATAAAGAACTCCTACGACCAACAAGGTGACTCTTTAATAAACAGAGCCACAGGACAGGAGTGGAGTTGCGCACATACATTTTAGTTGTATCAAGATACCATATTCTGACAGAAATTATGTGATTAGCTGTTTAAAAATTGCATGGTAAAGAAAGGCCCAGAGTAAAAGAAAGAATATACTAGATGCAGGGCCGGCATGACAGGGGTTAAAAGGGGCCTGTTATGACCTAGTTCAATGGCATAGGATAGGTCAGTAGTTTGGGGGGGGGGGGGGCAGGGTTTGAGCTGGGAGGAGAATAGGTTTTAGTTGTACAGTAAGGGGAGGGCTTCAGTCAGGAAAAGAAAGTGAGAGGAGCAACTTCTACTTCAACTTCGCAACTTATACCCTCTAAACTATTGCCTTATGGCGGACATCGAGGGCTTGATGGCCCAGCTGCGGGCAGCGGCCGCTGTGCATGGCACAGCATGGCTAAATGAGCAGGTCAGTGGGCTGCTGCTGGGAGCCGGGGCGGGGGGTTCAACTGCTGCCCCCCCTCCCCCGACATGTGCTCGGAGGTCTAGGCCTCTGAAGCCCTGATTAGCTCCCAGAGTCCAGCACTGCCTCAGGAGCCCCACCAAGTCCATGTCCAGGGACCCTGCAGTGCCTGTGCAGCCCCGGAGGAATCCCCTTTCTCGGCGAGACCCAAGGGGCCTGCTGATCATCCGATGGCGGGCCCGTGAGTGGCTACACGGCCACCCGGGCGGCTCGGTGTGAGAAAGTGCACCTTTTGACATACTAAATTCATGCCTTTTCTTTATTTGACCCCTTGTTAGAGAAAAACTTGTTATGTAGTGATCTGTATTTAACTTTCATCTGTTTATGTATAATATCTGTACTGTACTGGGGTTTATATACATGTTTATGTATGTACGGGGGGCGAAATCACCTTCCTCTTCCCTAACATTATTCATCCAGTCACCATAAATTTATGTGGGTGGGCTTTATGCATGTTAAACCCCTATGCGAACTCTCTTGCTAAAATGAGGATATAATAGTGTGCCCTCAAGCACGCCTTAGTTGAGCCTCTTTTGATAAACTAGCTTCTTTCTAGAATAAAGTTTTAAGGCTCCAGTACAGTCTAGATGTACAGTTTGCAATTTTCTAATACTTATATATTTTTCCACACTGGCAATTTATGTGTTGAAGTACTGGTAAACCCCCCCCCCCCCCTTTTCTCTGTATTGGCTTACATATTTTTGATGTTTCTGTATTGGAAACATCTATACGATTTAACATAGAATCCCTTATCTAAGATGGCGTTTTTTTACCATCCGCCCCTACTGAGTGGAGCGCAAGGTGATTTCCGGTCTTGTCTCAACACGAGGCTTGGCTATTTTGTTTTGGTATTTAGGTGCGACACGTCAGTGCGTCGCCCGTGCCCCAGACGACGTCAGAGTGTGACGAAACGTACGTCGGGCGTGCTGACGTGCTGCATCTATCGTCTGCAGGACGGATGTTCGCTTCGAGCCGGCCGGCTTTTTATGTTTCTGTGCATCTAATACACTGTAAGTGTGTTTTTAATTCCTTTTAATAAATACTCAATCAGGATTACGCTATGTTGCTCTCCTTTCTCTCTCCGGGGCATCTCTTATGAGAACAACCCCCAGCTAGGAGTATACCATCCCCATACTAGAGGGATTGTTTGTTACCTGGTGGACAGCGGGCTTATCTCCAGGTGTATGAAGTGGCATGCTGTTGTCTCCATCTTATGAAAGGCCCCGACCGGGTTAAGGTCGCAAGCCCTCCTATGCTTGCCGTTTGGTAAGCGCGCATTTTATTTGGTTACCACAGTGGTGCGGTGAAGGATCCATTTTTTACTTGCATTCCTGCCTTCAGACTGGGGCTTGTGCCTAAGTCTCTTCACTTTATCCATTTGGACTTTATTTATTAGGACTGTCATTATGCACTTTATGTTTTCAATATATGAACCATGATATATCTTTATTTTTAATTGGGTTTATTTATTTATCCCATTTACACTGGCTTGTTTTTATAAGCATATCTTACTCACAGCGCTGCTCTTATATATTGATTGTTGTATAGTGTGTGTACCTCACCTTTAGTGGCTGCTTTAATATTTATATATTTTTTTCACATCATTTTTTTTGCTATTTAGTTTCATAATTTTGTTTAGGTACTTTTTGATTCAATATAGCGCGGTAGTCTTCCTCTTCCATTTATTACACTTGATACTTCCACACCGCTGCTTTACCTGATCACGTTTAATTTGTCACACCACCTATCACTAGAAATTTTTTTTCATCCCTAATGGATATATTTGAATATAGGGTCTCTAAGAAGGTCAACACCAGTGGGGTGTTTGAACCCTATAAGAATGAAGAAGGGGACTTGAATGGCCTCTTTACTAGGTTAAAAAACCTTACCATTTCGGAAATCCATACCAAATGGGATGTGGCCTACTTGGAGACCTATGTCAAATCCAACATGGTACCTCGGAGCCTTAGGTGGGAGGTCAGCCCCCAGAAAGGGGAGATCCATTTAGAAGAATGGTACAAATATTTCAATGAAGCTGGGGTTGGGCTCCTTAGATTCCTCATCGAAAGGAAGGTACAGAAATTGTCTAGGTTAGATGAAGAGATCAAAACCCTTCGGGAAAAATGTATCCCCCTCCAAGACACTACTGAATATAAAGACAAGTCACAAACATTGTTGAATGTATTAGAAAAGGAGGATAGAGAACAAACTTTTAAAAAAAGAAAAAATATAATAGGGATTTGGCGGACTACCATGGTGGGGTTGTGTTCGAGTGGCAAAAGAAAATGCTGACAGTCAATGCCGACAATGCCACTTCGGACAACACTGCCATGGAAGTTACAACTTCCGCCAACCCTAATTTGGATAGAGCACCTGCCCCTAATAATTTGCAGAGGATTAAGAATACCAATACACGAGGTTTTCGTCAATCTCCCCAGAGACCATTCAATCACAACAAAGGGGGACCACCACCTTCCTATTATCAGTCAGGACCCCCGAAGCGTCTTTCCAAATCCAATATAGGGAACAGAGGTGGTCGTAACCAAAGCGCCCCTCATTATAATTCCAATATTTATTGGAATCCGCCCAATACACAGTGGGGGCCTAACTTTAACCAAGGATGGGGTCCTTACCCCTTGGATGCCCCACAACAAGGTGTAGGGTACAACTCCAGACGGGGTCCTCCACCCCGTATGGGGAATTACCCCGTTGGTAGACCTACAGGGGGTCCCCCTCCTCCCTGTAATAATACGATCCATCCTACCGATCATGGGGATAGATATTCCCACGTGACAGGAGTTCCAACTAACAATTCGTTGGAGGGTCCAAATATCGATGAATATTTTGGTTATGGGGGTAACACCCAAAATCGTTTTTTCCCTCTACGGGACCTTGCTGGTCCACCAGAAGGGGATGCAGACCAGGTTGGTTCCCCCTATCCGGGTGATGGAGGAACCCCCGGTCCATCCTCATTTTATGGGAATGATGGGGGGGATCCTCTTACTACCCAGGTCCCTTGGGTCCTAATCCCCAGGAATGGGGTTTTCACAGGCCAGGCCAGGGTACAAAACGACTGGCAGAACAGGGAGAGGCAACCGAGGGGGCAGACGTATACGAGCAAAAAAGAAAAAAGCTTTAGCTGGAACAGGGATTTTCAATCTTAGTACTGTAGTTCTGAGCCAGGAAGAAAAACTGGTATTAGACAAAGGCTTAAAGTTTGCACCACCTAGGAAACTAAATAAGTTTGAAACCTATATGGACATTCATAAATTCATTCGTAAAATTAACATCAAGAGATACATGCTTTCTAACCCTGTTCAAGAGAGAAGTGTGTTTCCTAATGATTACCAACATTCAGGATTGTCTAATGCCTCCCTATTCAATCCTCCAGGGGCTATGGCACCCTCTATCAAGGTTTTCAAAGAGGTGCTGTTGAGGGATTTAGACAAAATGCCTATCAAGAGGGTAAAATTTGACAGAGAGCTCCATACCGGGCTTGATTCTCTTTGCAACAACAAGGAGCTAGTTATTAGACCTGCGGACAAAGGGGGAGGTATTGTGGTTCTTAACAGGGGAGACTACTTCCAGGAAATGTATAGGATTCTTGGGGATAGAGAGACCTATACTCCCCTGGAATCAGATCCCAAAACCTTATATCTTAAAAAACTGAGAAAGTTGGTTGATTGTGGGCATGCTCAAGGAATTCTCAATAAGAAGAAAAAGGCCTATCTGATTCCAAAAGCCCCCCGCACTCCCATTATATATTACCTGCCAAAGGTACATAAACATCCTACCTGCCCCCCGGGACGTCCCATCGTGAGTGGGATTGATTCCCTCACGTCCCGGGTGGGTAGGTATATTGATTTCTTCTTACAACCCCTGGTAGGGAAAATGCCTTCCCTTATCAGGGATTCCAAACATGCTATCAATATATTAACCAACCTTACTCCGACCACCACTATGTGGATGGTTACGGCGGACGTAACATCTTTATACACGATCATTCCCCATGAGTTGGGTTTTTATGCCGTTGAGTATTATTTAAGAAGGGACTCAGAACTGTATGATGAACAAATCAACTTTATCATGGCACTTCTAAGATATGCCGCGTCCCACAATTACTTTTGGTTCGACAAGCGTTTTTACCGACAAGACCGTGGAGTCGCGATGGGGGCTAAGTATGCCCCCAGTCTCGCGAACCTGTTTATGGCCCTGTGGGAGGAGGATGTCGTCCATGTTTGCCAGAGGCCCCAGCTCAAACTGTGGGCTAGGTACATTGACGACATCCTCCTCCTGTGGGATGGTAGCCGGAGTGATTTAGACCTCTTTATGGAGGAACTTAATAAAAACAACAGGGGCATTGTGCTTAATTTTGAGGCTAGCCAGTCTAATATTCATTTTTTGGACCTCAATATCGCTATACAGGGGGACCGGTTTGTAACCTCTACTTTTTTTTAAAAAAACGGACCGCAACTCCTATATCCCTTTGAACAGCTGCCACCATAGATCATGGCTCCGGTCTGTGCCCAAGAGTCAATTTATGCGTCTCAAACGTAACTGTACCGACGATTCACAGTTCTTGCAACAGGCCGGAGTCTTGATGAATCGATTAGTGGAAAAAGGGTATACCATGGAGTCCCTAACCCGAACCCTGGACAATGTTAAAGGTATCGATAGAAAACAGCTATTAAGTGAAAGGACACTCCCTAGAGAGAATCCTGTCACTCTTCCTTTTATTACAACTTATTCAATACAGCATAGTAACATTAAAAGCCTACTCAACAAACATTGGCACCTATTGGGCAATGATCCCGTCTTGAGAACAGTTGGCCCAGAAAAACCACAAGTGATTTTTAGAGGAGCATCGTCCCTTAGGAATAGACTAGCCCCCAATGTTCTCGATCCCCCCGTTAGGGGTATTCAGGGCCTTTTTGACAACTTGAAGGGGTACTATAAGTGCGGTAGATGTCGCATTTGTAGATATAATTCTGTGACATCTAGGCGAACCCAGAAATTTACCTCCTATAGCACTCAGGAGGAGCATGACATTAAACCTTTTATCACCTGCGCAACGGAGGGGGTCATCTACCTGCTGCAGTGCCCATGTGGGTTACAGTATGTGGGCAGGACTAGACGACCCCTTTCCGTTCATTTGAATGAACATATTACCAACATCATAAATGGTTTCCCAAAACATTCTGTTTCAAAGCATTATTTGACCACTCATAATAAGGACCCCTCCAAAACCCTTTTTTTGGGGATTGACGGGTATCGGCCCCACTGGAGAGGGAGCTCTCTGGTCAGGAGCATCTCAAAACTTGAGATGCTCTGGATACATAAAATTAAGTGTTATGTCCCACGTGGGCTTAATGTAGATACCGATACCAATGCCTTTATTGACAATTCATAATAATCCCTCAGATTTTAGTTTTTTTGGTTTAACTAATTTATTTATGGATTATTTACCTAGAGTCCTGTGATACCTGAGAGAACTTTGTATCCACCCATTTATCAACCAGTTAGTACCATCTATCTAGGATTTATTGGTTGGGTATATGCCCCATTGTTATAGGTTTAGACCTTTTACTATAATGGGGTATGTGCCCCATTAGTGCACCTTTTGACATACTAAATTCATGCCTTTTCTTTTTTTGACCCCTTGGGAGTAGTTCACTGTTAGAGAAAAACTTGTTATGCAGTGATCTGTATTTAACTTTCATCTGTTTATGTATAATATCTGTACTGTACTGGGGTTTATATACATGTTTATGTATGTACGGGGGATGAAATCACCTTCCTCTTCCCTAACATTATTCATCCAGTCACCATAAATTTATGTGGGTGGGCTTTATGCATTTTAAACCCCTATGCGAACACTCTTGCTAAAATGAGGATATAATAGTGTGCCCTCAAGCACGCCTTAGTTGAGCCTCTTTTGATAAACTAGCTTCTTTCTAGAATAAAGTTTTAAGGCTCCGGTACAGTCTAGATGTACGGTTTGCAATTTTCTAATACTTATATATTTTTCCACACTGGCAATTTATGTGTTGAAGTACTGGTAAACCCCCCCCTTTTCTCTGTATTGGCTTACATATTTTTGATGTTTCTGTATTGGAAACATCTATACGATTTAACATAGAATCCCTTATCTAAGATGGCGTTTTTTTACCATCCGCCCCTACTGAGTGGAGCGCAAGGTGATTTCCAGTCTTGTCTCAACACGAGGCTTGGCTATTTTGTTTTGGTATTTAGGTGCGACACGTCAGTGCGTCGCCCGTGCCCCAGACGACGTCAGAGTGTGACGAAGCGTATGTCGGGCGTGCTGACGTGCTGACGTGCTGCATCTACCGTCTGCAGGACGGGTGTTCGCTTCGAGCCGGCCGGCTTTTTATGTTTCTGTGCATCTAATACACTGTAAGTGTGTTTTTAATTCCTTTTAATAAATACTCAATCAGGATTACGCTATGTTGCTCTCCTTTCTCTCTCCGGGGCATCTCTTATGAGAACAACCCCCAGCTAGGAGTATACCATCCCCATACTAGAGGGATTGTTTGTTACCTGGTGGACAGCGGGCTTATCTCCAGGTGTATGAAGTGGCATGCTGTTGTCTCCATCTTATGAAAGGCCCCGACTGGGTTAAGGTCGCAAGCCCTCCTATGCTTGCCGTTTGGTAAGCACGCATTTTATTTGGTTACCACAGTGGTGCGGTGAAGGATCCATTTTTTACTTGCATTCCTGCCTTCAGACTGGGGCTTGTGCATAAGTCTCTTCACTTTATCCATTTGGACTTTATTTATTAGGACTGTCATTATGCACTTTATGTTTTCAATATATGAACCATGATATATCTTTATTTTTAATTGGGTTTATTTATTTATCCCATTTACACTGGCTTGTTTTTATAAGCATATCTTACTCACAGCGCTGCTCTTATATATTGATCGTGCAAATATAGGCATGAGTGCTGCGGATGCAGGGGTTCCCACTGCTTTAATCGATGTACACAAAAAGGGAAGGGTAGAACTGGGGAGTTTGTGGGAAAAAGGGATGACTGTGCTGAACATAGCAAGGATGCGTCCATTACTAGGTAGGTATCCTAACCGTAAAGCGGTTACCTGCTGACTCTGGGATTCGCCAAGGGATTTTGGATTCCTTGTAGTATTTCTCCCCCCCACGGCTGGTGGATAATTTGAGGTTGGCGAGGGCTCACCCGGGGGTTGCATCCGATTAGTTAAAAAAGGAGGTTGAGCTTGGTCGGATTGTCAGTCCGTTCGAGTGTTCACCACTGAAAAATCTGGTGGTTTCTCCATTGGGGGTTGTACCCAAGAAGGAACCCAACAAGTTCCGGTTGATTCATCATTTATTGTATCCAAAAGGGGGTTCGGTGAATGAATTTATCGATCCTAGCCTGTGTTCCGTCTCGTATACCTCTTTTGATGCGGCGGTTCATTGGGTTAATTGCTATGGCCGTGGGACTTTATTGGCAAAAACGGATATTGAATCCGCTTTGATTGTTGCCAGTGCATCCTGACAGTTTTCACTTGTTGGGTTGTCGGTAGGAAGGCGGCTATTTCATTGATCGTTGTTTGCCGATGGGGTGTTCTATTTCATGTTCCTTGTTCGAAACGTTTAGTACATTATTTGAATGGGTGGTTCGGGAGGTGTTGGGGCTTCCGTCTCTCATTCACTTTGGATGACTTTTTGTGCTTTGGACCAGCTGGCTCCAACCTCTGTCGAGTTTTGTTGGGCACAGTGCAGCATATGGCGGATCACTTTGGTATTCCGCTGGAAGCTGACAAAACAGAGGGTCCTTCTACAATGGCAATGAAATGTTGTCTCCCCGCCAACAAACTAACGAATTTGCGCTTGGCGGTGGTTTTGGCACGGAAGGCTCGTAAGTTGACCCTGCGTCAGCTGCAGTTGCTTTTCGGTAAGCTGAACTTTGCCTGCCGGTTCATGCCGATGGGTAGGGTTTTTAATCGCCGGTTGGAGGCCTCCACTGCAGGATTTAGTTTGCCAGGGCATCACATTCGCCTTACTCGTGACCACAAATCGGATTTGCTGGTGTGGGAGTCCTTCCTGGATTTGTATATTGGCAGGTCTGTATGGATGTCGGAAACAATGTCCAGTTTTGATCTAGAGCTCTTCACGGACGCCACAGGATCGGCTGGGTACGGGGCATACTTTTGGGGGGCAGTGGAGTGCTGGTCCCTGGCCATTGGATCGGAGGGAGGCGGGTTTCACTAAGAACTTGGCATTGTTGGAATTGTTTCCGATTGTACTTGCCACCGAAATATGGGGGGAACAGTTCCATAGCAAGAAGATCCATTTCAACTGTGATAATATGGCGGTTGTGCAGGCGATTAACAGTGTATCTGCTTCTTTGCCACCGGTGGTGCATTTGTTGAGGCATTTGGTGCTGACTTGTTTGCGTTGTAATGTTTTTGTGTATGCCGTGCATGTTCTGGGTTGCACTAATTCATTGGCCATTGCTCTTTCTCGGTTTCAGTAGGACAAGTTTCTCTCGTTGGCTCCGGGAGTGGTGCAGTTGGGGGTTCCCAGTCCGGAACAGCTATGGCGGATTGCCTTGGAGTAACAGCAAAGCTGTTTCAGAGGTCGGTGAGTGAGGCCACCTGGTCAGTGTATTCAAAAGTGTAGGAGGAGTGGTTTGGGCTCGTACACAGCCTAGGTAGGGAATCAGTTGTGGTGGACGATGGGTTCCTGGTACTGTACTTTATAGGTCGTAACGTGGAGAAGGGGGTGTCGCCATCTGTGTTGAATAGCAAGTTGGCAGGGTTGGCCTTTTTGTTTAAGTTATTGGGTCGTGGGGATTGCACCAAGGATTTTTTGGTACGGCAGGTGGTTAAGGGTTACAGTAGGGGCAGGCGGCCGGTGGACTGCAGGTGGCCGGTGTCCTTTGAGTTATTGGGTTTATTGTTTCATGTTTTGCCAAGTGTGTATACTTTGCCTTCTGAGGCCCGATTATTTCAGGCGGCCTTTTCATTGACATTTTTGGCACCATGCGTATTGGGGAATTGGCATGCTCTTCTAGATGGGGGTCTGACAGGTTGCAGTCGGCTGATGTGCAATGTGGGGATAGTTCGTTGGTCTTCTCGATACGTAGATCCAAGATGGATCAAGCTGGTCGGGGAGTGAGGGTGGAGCTGATTGAGGTTCCTGGCTCGCCAGCTTGCTCGGTAAGGGTGGTTGCACGCTTTCTAGAGTTACGCCCTGGGCACATTGGTTAATTTTTGTTGCATGAGGATTGCTCTGCATTGTCCCGGTACCAGTTCACAGCAGTGTTCCGCAGGTGTTTGACGTGGTAGGGTTTTTGTCCGTCGGAATTTGCATCGCATTCTTTCTGCATTGGGGCTGCTTCAGAGGCTGCGCGATGGGGTCTGAGCGAGGGGATCTTGTGGCATATTGGCAGGTGGGAATCTCGGCCTTATCGCCTGTATGTTCGTTCTCATTTGTTATAACTGTCATGGTTGGTTTTATGTTGGTTTGTTCTGTCTGTGTATGTATTGTTAGTGTATTGGGTATAGCTTTAGGTGTGTGTTTTTTGTTTTGTCATCCTTTTTCTTTCCAGGTGGGGTTTCATGTTTGATTTGGATCATGGGCTACTCATATGTCCACTGGGGTGCGAGGAGAGCTGATGTTCAGCCTGACGGACGTCAATTAGGCATTCCCAGGGAGGAGGCTGTCATTCGATGGATCGGGCTGCCAGGCCTCTTGTGGAGCAGAGTGGTTCCTGAAGTTGAGCTTTATGCTCGGCTTGACAGAGCCCCGGATGTGCATGCTGGGGGCAATGATTTGGGTTATGCCCCGTACACACGGTCGGATTTTCCGACGGAAAATATGTGATAGGACCTTGTTGTCGGAAATTCCGACCATGTGTAGGCTCCATCACACATTTTCCATCGGAATTTCCGACACACATAGTTTGAGAGCTTGCTATAAAATTTTCCGACAACAAAATCCGTTGTCGGAAATTCCGATCGTGTGTACACAAATCCGACGGACAAAGTTCCACGCATGCTCAGAATAAATTAAGAGATGAAAGCTATTGGCTACTGCCCCATTTATACTCCCGACGTACGTGTTTTACATCACCACGTTCAGAATGATGGGATTTTCCGACAACTTTGTGTGACCGTGTGTATGCAAGACAAGTTTGAACCAACATCCGTCAGAAAAAATCCATGGATTTTGTTGTCGGAATGTCCGATCAATGTCCGACCGTGTGTACAGGGCATTAGAAGTGGAAGGGATCTAATACAGGATATAAAATGTGATTTTTTAAGGCTGCGCACGGATTATCCTGATCTATTGATCGTTTGGTCTGAGATAGTGGCACGCACACGTTGGAGGGTGGCCAGGTCAGTCTCCGGACTTAACAAAGCCATGGTGAAAGCTAACCGGGAGGTGGCCCTTTTTTATGCAGAATGGGGGTTTATCAGTCAGGCACCGGGAGCTAGAGTCAGAACCCTGGAGATATTTACGGGGAGATGGCATTCATTTGAATGCCGTGGGTATCGATATGTGGTGTCTTGGCCTGGAAGATGGTATTCAGAGGGCCCTGCAGGTGTGGAGGTCCGCACAAACCTAAGGTGTCAGGTTTGTGTGGTGGTGGCGGGGTGCAAGGTCCTTTTTTAGGTTAGGTTATATGGGCACCAAAAGGTATGGTGTAGGGACCCGTCTGAGGTATGGCTCCCAGGTGGTGGATGTGTACCTGCTAGTTGTCTCTGAGTTGTTTTTTTGCGGCTGGAAGCCAGTAAAGTGACAAGCAGGTACTGTCCTGGGTTTTTATGCCTATTAGGACCTTGCAGCCTTTTCTCTTTAAATAAACAGTCTGATCTGGTTTGCTATGTTATTAATGTTAATTATTGTTTTTTTATATTTGTTAATAAAAAGGCTGCTATGGCCAATTTACTCCATTTTGTGTAGTGTGGTCACTAAGGGGAAGGGGTTTTTTGGTATAGCAGTAACAAGACAAATTTAATACCATAGTCAAGGAACGAGTTAATCTTGGCCTGCACTGATACTTAGGCATTTCCTGAGATGTATTTTCACCCCATCCTCTGGAATCTCCAAGCATGGAAATCTTCTGGGCTTAGTCAGGAGCAGAGGGCATAGGCCACAGGGCTTCTTGCAACATCAGAAAGAAATTATTCAAAGATTCAAAAAAAAGTCCATCATCTAGTGCTATTAATATTTTAAGGGTATAAATCAGGTACATTTTGTTCTGAAAGCCCTGCCTTTCAAAGAAACATTAACATGTCCATATTGCATAATATCACAGCTCATAATCCATCCCTTTGGCTTAATGACAGCTTCTAAATATCCTAATCTTGTTTTCTCAAGGCAGAGTTTAAGGAATTACTGATATATCATTCCAAGACCCATTACCACATTGCCAATATTTATTGTATTGCTATACTCAAAGAAAGTGTCCACCTTGGATAATAGTCATGCATTTCCTGCAATAAATATACCAGCACTAAAATGGATTTTCTAGGATCTTATCTGTTATTTGGTCTCTGTTATTAAGACTACATCAAATGTAGTGGCATAGAACACTGCAACCAGTTTCATAAGTTTTCATTTTATAATCTAGGAAAATGACAGGTGAACTTGACTGGTTTATATAATCCACACCTCCACTCTTCTCCAAAACAGTTTTGTCTGTAATTTTTCCCTCTTTAATCTTGAGAAACAGACCAATTTGACCCAAAATCAATATACCTTTTAGATAGAGCTTGCCTCAACCTGTATGAAAGCTGTCATTGCAGAGCTGCTTTGGAACATTTTGGAGACACTGACCTGGTACAAATATGTATCCAGCAGGACATCTGATTTGCATGATTGTTCCAAATCAGTAATTTAGAATATATTGAGAGCAACAAATCAAAATGACAGTCAGGCAACTACCTTTTTAAGAGGAGGCAGCAATGGCTGTCTACATACTAACAATTTCCTGGTAAACGCTATTAGTATTTTTTATGCCTAGTACAAACTTGCCTGCTCACACCTAACATAACTTCTAGTTATTAAAATAGAACTTTGGTCTAAGGGAAAAATTACATATATGATGCCATCTTTGAACAGTTTTAACACAGCATTTTTTAAAACCTGACTCCTCACTGTAGCTTTTCTAGGTTTTGATCTGCCAGTAGATACACTGATTTTTAAAAGTTTGCCAGCAAAGTGACAACACTCTTCATTCTGCAGTGAAATTGCTGCAGAGTTGTCACTGTTTGGACATGTAGTTTTAGATCACCGATAAAATAAAGCTCAAGTCCAACATACACTTTTAAGAAGTTCCATCAATAGGTTTTTTTGGGGGGGGGAGGGGGGGGGGTTAAACCATACTGTATGTATAAAAGATGACCGTGTAGCTACAAATACCTAAGAACCCATTCACTTATTTGTATTGTGGTACCACACTGCAATGCATAGTAGTGTAGCACTGCCCCCTTGAGGGCTGCTTTGATTTACCTGTTAATCTGCACCGCCCTGACCCTGTGAACACTCCAACCCACCTGACACTCTGGGTTCAGAGATCTTCTTGAAGGCACCTTTAAATGACATTCCAACACAAGAGAAATAGACAGTATCTTACAAAAGTGAGTACAGCCCTCATTTTTGTTAATATTTTATTATATCTTTTCATGTGACAACACTGAAGAAATTACACTTTGTTACAATGTAAAGCAGTAAGCGTACAGCTTGTATAACAGTGTAAATTTGCTGTTTCCTCAAAATAACTCAACACACTGCCATTAATGTCTAAATCGCTGACAACAAAAGTGACTACAAATTGTGCCCAAAGTGTCAATATTTTGTGTGGCCACCATTATTTTCCAGCACTGCCTAAACCCTCTTGGGCATGGAGTTCACCAGAGCTTCATAGATTGCCACTGGAGTCCTCTTCCACTCCTCCATGATGACATCACGGAGCTGGTGGATGTTAGAGACCTTGTGCTCCTCAAACCTTCCATTTGAGGATGCCCCACAGATGCTCAATAGGGTTTAGGTCTGGAGACAAAAAAAAAAAAAAAAAACTGCGCTAGACTTAAATTAAAAGACCAATAAAGGCAGCAGCTCAAATGTGGGATACACACAAAAAGGCAAATAGGATAGAGAAGAGCTGCGCCAATAACATATGTATATTACCATTAATAAAAACAAAAATAAGAATAAAAACAAAAATAAAAATAAAAACAATAGTCCATGTAGTCCCGTTCTTCAGTGACACCCAGTTACTCCACACACAAAGAGGAGTGCCCGACCACCGTACAAAAGGCCTGCGGTGGTGCCGCGGTGATGTCTCAGGAACAGCAAGCAGAGTTGGAAGCCACTCGATCACCACGTGGTAGGCCTCAGCTCTCTCTCCTAACAGCAGAGAGGTGTTCACTCGATAAGGCCCAGGAAGAAGAGAGTGCAGAGCGGATCTCCGTACCCTTTAATAGTTCCTCCTAGAGGTCTGTTGGTGCGGCAGAGGGGCCTCTGGGATGTGTACTCCAGGGATAGTTTTAAAACAGAATGGCTGCTCAAGAGACTACTAGTCCCACAATCCTCCATGCTTGGCTCAAAGATATGATGTCAGTTACTGGAGCCCAGCACTAGAGGGACACAAGAATAGATGGAGAATGACGGGGGTGGTCTGCGGAAGAAGGTAACTGTAGTCCACTGACGGCTACATTAGCTTTGCATGTGTGATGTGGTGCCATTAATTCTGAATGGTACCATGACATAACATGCTGACAAATGCATGTTGCAGTGCAGTGCAGCACATGGAAACACACAAATCAACACTCATGCGCTAGCACACTGACTGGGTCCTTATACACAACCAAAAGGGAAAGTTACATTTTTCACTTTTAGTTGCCAGCTGTCAGGAAAAGCCCTCTTGCAAATATCCCAGTAAACTAAAGTTTAAAGGAATGCCTGTGCACAGAAGCGCCATCCGGCGCTCGCGCGCACGCAATAGCGCCAATAGCGCGAACGTGCGTACGCGCATGCGCAATAGCGCCAATAGCGCGAACGTGCGTACGCGCATGCGCAATAGCGCCATTAGCGGCGCACTTGGCGCCAAAGGGGCTATTTAAAGAGGACTGTTCCACTGCTGCCTTGCTGTCCGGTCTACAGCGTTCCTGAAGACCCCTTGTGCCCTGTTACTTGCATTTGTTACCTGATACCTGTTGGACTGTTCCTGACTACTCTGTTTGCTGCCTGCCCTGATCCCGGCTTTTGGACTTTGACTATTCTCCCGGATTTACCTTCTGTACCTGATCTGCCCGTCTGTGTTTGACCCGGCTTGCCTGCACCCTGCTGTCTACATCCTGCAAATTGTGGACAAGGAAAGACTACTCCTGCGCTTGTGAGGGTCTGTTTGGGTTTGAGAAGAGTAGTATTGTGAACTGTAGCAAAACTAAAAAAGATGGTGTTGCATGTCCCGCTGCCCAGAAATTGACCCCGGGGTGGTCAGGTAAGGCTATATGGAGAGTGATGGATGAAGGGCGCGTGATCAATAGCTCACATCAAAACATATAAAATTTATTCAAAGGAAATTAGAAGCAAATAAAAACAATTGAATAATACCAATACTACGTATCAAGTGAACAGGTAACAAAATATAAAAGGCATGGAAGATTAAAAATGGGTTGAAAATATCATGAGCCCATGTTGAGGCGGGTGTTTAGAGTTGGCTGACGCGTTTCGAGGATAACCTCTTCATCAGAGCCTTTTGAGAACCAGGGCGCAGTCTCTATATGCCAGTAGGCCAACATATGTACATCAACATAATGGCTAGTTGGAAAAAAGCTTTTACCTGAGGCAGAGAGACTGCTGCGGACACACTCGGCTGCAGTATTCTCTCATGAGATCTACACCCCCCTCCATCCTCCTAAAAACTGGACAGCACTTTCCCAGGAGGACACAGGTCAATAAATCTCTCTTCCACCCAGCCCGTGACAGGTCCACACCACCCCACTATCCTTTCTCTACAAATTTAAAGGAGAACACACACACCATCAACTATCGCATAGAACGCTTGAACGTGGACTGGTATGGAACACAGAAAATCGCATTTCCCATTTCAGGCCATTTTTTCCAACTAGCCATTATGTTGATGTACATATGTTGGCCTACTGGCATATAGAGACTGCGCCCTGGTTCTCAAAAGGCTCTGATGAAGAGGTTATCCTCGAAACGCATCAGCCAACTCTAAACACCCGCCTCAACATGGGCTCATGATATTTTCAACCCATTTTTAATTTTCCATGCCTTTTATATTTTGTTACCTGTTCACTTGATACGTAGTATTGGTATTATTCAATTGTTTTTATTTGCTTCTAATTTCCTTTGAATAAATTTTATATGTTTTGATGTGAGCTATTGATCACACGCCCTTCATCCATCACTCTCCATAATGTCTACATCCTGCTGCTGGACTACAGGACACCTCCCAGCTGACTACCTGATTCAGCTCTCTGCTCCAACCTTCCAGTCAGGCATTTGTGCCCCTTCGCACTCCCGAGCCCCTGTCATCACTACCAGGGGTTCACGAGTCGGAGGTATACGAGAGGCCGTTCCCTGCATTCCGGGCTCCACCTACCAGGTACGTGACACCAGCTCTATAGTGCATTCATCAACCAACTTCTTCTTGGCAGACCCTTCCCACTTCTTAGGTCACAGTCCTATAAGCCCCTTTTTGCAGATTCCGGGTTAATTATTAAAACTGGGCTTTCTATTCAACAGCTTTGATACTTCATCTGAATTAAGGCTGAAACCCATTTAGCAATTTCTAATTATGATTTTATGAGCTCTGAGTGTTAATCTGATGGACTCAGAGAAACTGTAATAAACAAGTACGTTTTTCCTCTGTCCACCAAATAGTTTATTATACAGAGCACCAGCTGATATCTAGATAAGGATAAGATTGTACTCTGCATAGCCATGGATCAGGCTCTGCTCCTTCCAAAAAAGATTCTACTGCAAGTGAATCTGTGTGTTAGGACCCTCAGATGTCAGCTAGTAGGCAACATCCGTCATGTTCTTGATCTCTGTTAAGTTCCCATGCCCCCAGATCTCAGACCCAGATACAGTACATTTACAAGATGTTCTTTTCCGTCTGAAAATAGTTTGACAACAATAGAAAATTACAGTTCTCTAAAATATACTTGGCAATAAAGATATCAGTTTGTAGGTAGGTCCACAATATTTAAAACAGAACAGAACTGTCATACCTTTTTTTCTTTTCCATCTCCTACTGCCTTGGGTGACTGGTGGGAAAAAAAGTACTGCTATCAAGATCAGAGGTCAGACTCGAAGACCAGTTGCTATAGAAGTAGTGGAACTACCACCAACCGGCAGAATAGGGGCACAGGCAGTCACCCTGGGGAATGACCCAGACTTATCTAAGGTGCGGAGTCTCAGTACTAACAGGTGTGCACCAGAGCTTCTGATGGTGGAGGTGGATTTTGCTGGTTGTTAGTACCAGGTTGTGGTCCTCGGGATTGCCCCACCAGGAGGTGAGCAGGCCAGGGTCCAGTAGTTGATAAGCAGGTAGGGAGCAAACAGAAGCATAGTCGAAGAACATGCCAAGGGTTGATAACAAGTGGTAAAAAATATGGACGGCAGCAAGGAAGACAGGAGCAAGATGCTCGCTGAAGAGAGCACAATAAACTGGCAAACAGGAAATGCAGAGACATAGCTTAAATCAGGAAGTTCACGGGAGGAGCAAAGAGTTCAGGGTTAAAGACAAACAAGGTTCAAGACAGGATCATTCCAGGAATTGTCATTGCCTGACACAGCAGAGGTTCTGGGTTCAAATCCAGGCCGTAACAACTGCTTTTTCACCCCCCACCTTCCCAACTGCATGCCCTTGATTTTTAATCAAAGGGCATTGCATTAGGCACTCTTCATGTCAGACCCACTGACTGTCTTGACTGTCTTAGAAACACCCCCTTGGCTACAGGGGAAGCCATTAACAGTTGTTGT
This sequence comes from Aquarana catesbeiana, assembly GCF_042186555.1. Taxonomy (NCBI): domain Eukaryota; kingdom Metazoa; phylum Chordata; class Amphibia; order Anura; family Ranidae; genus Aquarana; species Aquarana catesbeiana. The sequence continues at coordinate 147,341,089 of NC_133335.1, read as the reverse complement.
ACCCTATGTGGTGCACACAATTTAATACAGCCAGTTTGACATGGATTAGAAAGGGTTACCTGCAGAGCCAACCCCACACTGTGCACACTAAATCCCATGTGAAAATCATCTGAAGCAGTTGGCACGTTGATTAAACTAGTGTCTGTGCAGTGTGATCCAAACTGTAAACTTGGACAGAGTCAGCAACACTGTATTCTGGCATCATATATTTTGCATGTGTAATTTGGTTTAAACACAGTAGCAGCACCATAATCAGATTAATTTAATTTACCTTTAGGTAGTTTAAGCTTTGGCCCCTGTTTTTTTTTTGTAATTAAATTTGAATAAAATCTCAAAACAGAGTGCACAAAAACACTTCAAAGCCACAACCCCACATTCCAGACAAGGCAGCTTTAGTTCTGAAATAAAATTTAGAGTGCCAGAGACAATAGCCGCAGGAATAGCACAATGGATAGAGAGTATGTAAGTAAGCCGTTTGATAGAGTTGCAACATAGGAAAACAGCAGAGGAAAACATGATGCAGTTTTTTTATCAGGAAATAAAAACTAGAGTGTAATTTTTCAGAAACAACAGCCAGAATCGTTCTATAAATGTGCTGCACATTATATAAGCATTTTTACTATGCTGCAGTTGAAGAGGGAGAGCCAATGCAGATCTCCCCCTCTTCAATGCACTAGCACAGAATAGTCACTTCCCATGTGATAGTGCCTACATGTACCATCTTTGCTCTGACTGATATAATTATCTGCTTTACTTTATGCATTGTCAAGGGTTTCTGGGATCAAGCTCCAGGGAGTCAGAAGAGGGCAGTATTGGAGAAGCTCAGATCTTGGTCATTCTCTAACACAGATCATGAGTCCCAAGTAACATTTTATTACAGTTTGGCTGCAATGTTTGGTTAAGGCAAAAGCATAGTTTGGTTCACTGTACTCAGTTGCTGCTATTCTAATGGATAGCTCCCTCTGCATCCAGGCAACTTGAGAAGCTTCTGGATGATAGATGTGGAGCTATGCAGATAGCAGCTTGAAAATTGATACAGTCCCAACCTATGCCAGAGAGGCAGGCTCTGAAGGCAGATTGGGAGACTATATATGCACACAGAGCACTGGATCTTGTGCAGAATGGAGGAGTCCAGTCTGAGGGGAGCATGCTGACCTCTTAGGCACAGGCTGCCATGTAGAGGCCTCATGTGGGTAACTTGAGGGAGGAAATCAGAGACCTTAGTGCCTAGAAGAAAGTGACTGAGGGGAGCTGTCTGCCACAGATCTATCTAGTATCACTGGAGCACAGTGCTTAGAAGATTGGAAGGCGGCATCTATCTGTCCTTGGGCCTGAGTACAGACATTACTGGATCTTGAAGACCTTGTGCTCTAGCTACCCCTCTGGTGCCTAGAGATAGTCAGCTGTTGGTCTGTCAAGAAGGAAACCATAACCGTCTGGTGTCCTGAAGAGCTCTGTCTAGATATTGTCCAGATATTGTCCACTAAAGAGAAGGGACTTTGCTCTACTGGTTCTTCTAAGCAGAAAAGAAAATTAAGTACTCAGTGTACATAGTTCTCATTCTTGGAATATCCCACGACTACTCTTATCCTTATCCAAGTTCTCCAAAAAATAAAAAAAATAAAAACAACAACAAAAAAAAAAAACAACATCCACAAGACTGCTTTTTTGGGAAAGAGTGAATGAGCCTGTTTTGTGCCTGACTGTAGGGCTGAAGTTGGGAAGACCTGGACAAGTAATTCCTGTGGCTCCTATGGGAGTAGCGCTACACAAGGATTTTTACAATTGTTCACAGGGATATGGGACAATATGATATGAAGTAGATACTGTAAGGATCTTTACCTTTTTAAAGTAGCACAACTATTATGGCAGCATACATAGATTCAGGGAGAAGACCATTTTCAATGTATCTCTGAAGGTATCAAGTATTCATGGGAGGATAACCTTTCTCAAATTTGTATATACCTCTATAAGAATGCCATCTGCCCCTGGAATTTTCAGATTAGGAATGGTTATAAATACCTTCTCAAGTTCTTCTATAGTCAAATTAAAATCCAAATCCAATTTTACTTCCGTAGACATTTGAAGCAGATACATCTGTTGAAGGAAGCTATCCAATTGGGCATGCATATAGCTAACTTAGAGATATACAAAGATTGCAAAAAGTGTATATATATATACACCAATATTATCTGTGTGCGTATTATTAGTAAGGTGCACTAGAAGTCTCCCTGCCTTTCTCCCTCTGCCCAAAACACCCATTTTTGAAAAAATAGTTTTTTGGACTTTGGTAGATACAAATTTTGTTGGGCGAATGGTTTGAGCCATTCGCGAACACCTGAATTTGCGTGGCGCTTGGTGGGATTTTCACCCACCGAGCACCCCACAATGCACTGCACGCTTCACAGTGCTATCTAGGGACCTAATTGGATGAAGCGTTGCACCTGACCGCTGGTCAGGTGCAAGGCTTTGCAAATTAGGACACAGAGCAATGTCAGAGCCCTGATTGGACTAAGTGATGATGACTTTCTCCAATCATGGCTCAGTGCTCATAGTCCTACCTCACAATATAGAAAGTAACTTCCCATAGGAAGCTTTTGCATTGTGTTGGAGTGAAGATAGATAGAGCAGGGTACAGTTTGTTACTAGCGAGTTAGTGTGTACACACTTATTGTGACTCTAGTGTGTCAGTATAGTGTAGTGTTAGTGTACTGCAGTGTTTAACACAGCATTACATAACATTTTTTGCTGTATACAGTGCTGTATACCCCCTTTTTTTTTTGGTTCCTGCATTTTTTTTGTCCTGTTTTTTTTTTTTTGTCCCCTGCCTGCCCCCTTTTTCTTTAATTCTCAGCCGCAGTTTTTCTGATTGCGATGCTAGTGTTCCCCCGTTTTATTTTTTTTTTAAAGATTTTACATTTCTGTCAGCGTCAGTCCTCAACTTAAGGAGCACCAAACACCACTTTTCAAAATAAAGGGCATCCAATCACATATTTACTAGTTTCTAATAAATTTGGATAACAAGCCCCCCCCCCATCGTATCTGGGAGGTAGACATTCCCATGCCACTATGAGGGGGCCAGTAGTGCCTGTGTCCCCAGGCTAAGGTGGATGTGGTCCATCCTCAGGCAAGGCACATTTGTCTCTGTTTAGTGATGTTGCCCATGCCATCCAGCCACAGCATGCAGAAAAGGTGGTGGACTGGCTTACTAAACCATCCTCATCCTCCTTATCCACTATAACCCAAGCTGACACTAGTGCGCAGTCCACCGTAGCTGTCAGAGCGGCTTAGTCTGCCTCCTTTTCCACAGCTACTCCTGCCATAGCTCCAGCATCATGCATAGAGGAGTCAGCTGAATTTTGAACACAGCGTCAGCCACTTGCTTCTTGAGGATGCACAGACATTACTTGATTCTGATATTGGTTTTGAGGTAGAGGAAGGGAGTAACATGAGCCTACAGAGATGGTAGAATGCAGATAAGCAACAAATTGGCAGTCATGTACCGCCAGCCCGCAGCGTATGAAAAGTTAGCTCTACTGATGCTGAGGATGGAGGGGGTGATGATGATGAGGTCATTGACACAGCTTGGAGGAAACAGATAAGGAAATTGAGAGGGAGAAACAACCCAAACGAGGCAGGATGCCCTCCAGAGGCAGCCATCATGGAAGAGTAGAGAGCAGTCACCCTATTCCATCAGATTGTGGAGCTGTTATCTCCTGGCCTACTTCCCACAGCTCAGCTGTGTGGGCCTTTTTAGCACATGTGCAGCCAATGCTGCAATTTGCAATCTCTGCCGTGAGCAGATCAAGCATGGCAAAAACACCAGCCATTTGGGTACCACGTGCTTGACAAGGCAAAACCACCCACCACTCACCCGTTGGCAAGTGCAGCTGAAAGCCACACACAAGGGACACAATTCTTCTCCTCCTCACTCCTCACCTTTCATGTCTACCCCCGCTATATCTCATGACCTCTCAGCAGCCTCCACTAACATAGCAAAGGGTATCACAGGTCCTTGCAACATGTCTGCCAGCAGCACACCACCAGCTGTAGAGTATAGCAGGCAAATTTCTCTGCTCCAGCTGCCGCAGTGAAAAAAAAATACACTCCCTGCCACCCACATGCCCAGCATCTAAATTCCAGCTTGTCCAAATTGCTGGCTTTAGAACTTCTGCCTTTCTTTTTGGTGGATTCTGCCCCCTTCCGTGAATTTGCAGAATGTGCTGTACCACAAGGGCAGGTTCCCAGTCGCTATTTTTTTGCATGTTAGGCCATTCTAGCTCTGGACCATCACGTGGAACACAGCACACTGGGTAACTCTACTTGCAACTAGGAAGGATGCAGGACAGGGCTCAGTGCTGGAGCTTCCTTGTTTTGCCGCCACGCCTCCATACAGCTGGTGGTGATGATGCGAGATCTGCAAGACAAGTACCCAGGTTTGCAAGATCTTCTAAGGCAGGCCAGAAGAGTCTGTAGCCATTTCAGGCAGTCATACACAGCCAGTGTTTGGTTGGCTGAAATTCATCGGGAAATCTACCTGCCCGTAAACCGCCTGATTTATAAAATGCCCTCAACTTTGGCAATGCTGCATTGGCTGCATATGCAGCAGAGGGCCGTCAATGAGTACCTGTGTAAGTATGGCAGAAGGACAGGCTTAGGGCAGCTCAGCTTTTTTCCCCATGCCAATGGCTGCTGATAAAAGAATGCATGCGCTGTACTGTCACCATTTGAGGAGGCGACAAGGATGGTGAGCTGTGACAATGCATGCATCAGAGACACAATCTCTCTTGTGTTCCTGCTTGAGCATACTCTGCATGGCATTAGAGACAGGGTACTTGAGGCAGAGAAGCGGAAGAAAAAGGAGGACTTCCTTTCCTCTCAATGCCCACTTATGCAGACACTATTCTTGCACCGCCACAGAACACGCAAGAGGAGAGGAAGAAGGAAGGAGGATTCTGGCAGTTTTGGAGGCATAGAAACAGAGAAAGACATACGTCAAACCTTAAGAGATGGTTTTCAGTCCCCAGAAACCTCTGGAGTAGTAAGTGGCTGGGAGGAGGCAGTTCCAGATACTGTAATCCTCAGTGACCCAGAGAACTCTGCTTCTCATGCCCCTGCAAACTTGCAGTGCATGGGCTCCCTCATTCTTCAAAGTCTGCAAAAGGACCCGAGCATTTGTGGCATCAAGGATAAGGATCATTATTGGTTGGCAACCCTCCTTGACCACCGTTACAAGGGGAAAGTCTCAGAACTCATTCTAACCTCCCAGAGGGAGCACAGGATGAAATAGTGTGAGGATACTTTAAAGAGAAGTTTATGTATGTTCTAGAGTCACAGTCTCATGGAAAAGCTAGTTTTGAGGCTTCTGTTGGTCAAAGAAGGAGTGGTGAAGAAGGAGGCTGCCTCAGTGATGTGTTTAAAAATTTTTTTAGTCTTCTGTGCCCAGGGATGTCAGCTTTAAGATCCCATTGATAGCATCTGCATCATATGGTTGAAGATTATCTAGGGATGAAAACAGACATGGAGAGCTTTCCAGTAGACAATCCACTGGGTTTCTGGGTCATGAGAATAGACCACTGGCCAGAACTTGTCCAGTATGCAATTGAGCTGCTGTGGTGCCCTGCATCCAGCATGCTTTCCGAATGGGCATTAAGTGCTGCCGGAGGTTTTGTGACAGAAAAAAGAGCGCGTCTGTCCACAGACTCCGTTGACCGGCTGACATTTGTCAAAATGAATCAGTCCTGAATTGGCAGCAGCTATCAAGCCCCTGATGCCGATTTCACTGATTAAGTGTTATTGGGATCTCAAAACTGTGCAAGTCTGTCTAGGCTAGCTTTGTGGGTGTTAATTTTATCTTGATGTCATTTTTTGGTATAGGTTTCATGGGCACAATTAACACCCAAGGACCAATTTTTCTGCACCTGTTCAATTCTTGCTTTCATCAAGAGTACCTGTAGAAGGTTATGGTGTGCAACACATTAGGCTCAATCCCGACATTAGAGGGCTAGAAACCAGCACATACCACCATAAAATTGCTGCTTATGCAGGTGATTTACTGTTCTACATATCAGAGCCGCTTGTCTCTCTTCCAGTCCTTGTATCTGCAGTACAAAAATATGGCGACCTGTCAGACTTTAAGATCAATCTGCAAAAGTTGGAAGCGCTCAACGTCTCTTACTCCTAGCTCTCTTGCTCGTGGCAACTTTCCCTTCCACTGGGCTCCTCGAGCTATCCAATACCTAGAATACCTCATTTTCCAACACAGCTTCCAGCCTCTTCTGAACATTTTTTCTACGGACCTAGACAAATGGAAGACTCTGGCGATTTGTTGGTTAGGTAGGTGCAATGTTTTAAAGATGAACATCATGCCACGTCTGCTGTAACTTTTACAAGCACTGCCAGTTAGGATACCGCAGAGTTTTTTTTTTGCAAGCTTTGAACGTTTTGTATTAATTATGTTTGGTAGGGTAAGCCTTCACGGCTCAAGAGATCACTTTTGCAGCAACCAAAGTTCAGAGGAAGGGTTGGCCTCCCCGACCCAGCTCTATATTGCACGGCAGTCCACATGAACAGAGTGGTGGACTGGTGCAGACATTCAACCCATAAATTATGGGTCTCCTTGGAGCAGGAATCAGTGCCGAATCAGTGCCGACCCCCTTAGTTGGCCTACCCTGGAGAGGGTCTCAGTACCCTCGATTTTCCTCTCCACACCCATTTATGGAATCCACTTTGCACAAACTTTGCAGATACTACAGGATAGCTGAGATGTCCAGTTTTCCCTCTCCATTGACGTCTATGATTGGTCACCCGGATTGTGTGATCTCTCTGACAGGGTTTTCAAGCTCCAGCCACCAAAAGCTCTATTTGTGGGAAAAAGGACGTCAGTTTTGTTTGGTTACAAAGTTGCACAACCACGCAATTGTCAGTTAAAGCGACGCAGTGCCGTTTTGCAAAACATGGCCTGGTCATTGAGCAGCCAAATCTTTCGGGCTGAAGTAGTTAAACAAAGAATTTTTAAAAAAAGGTTACTGTACAATACAAGGTTGAGGGATCATCCTCAGCATTCAGACTTTATAAATAATGCAACAAGAAATGTAAGGGTGCAGTTAGGACGGCTAAGATAGAACATGAAAGACACATAGCGGAGGAGAGCAAAAAAAATCCCAAGAAATTCTTTAAGTATGTAAACAGTAAAAAAGGGAGGACAGACCATATTGGCCCCATAAAGAATGAGGAAGGACATCTGCTTACAAAGAATGGGGAGATGGCGAAGGTATTGAATTTATTCTTCTCCTTAGTCTTCACGAGTGAATCGGGGGGCTTCAGTAACCAAAACTGCAGTGTTTATCCTCATGACACAAGACAGGAAGCACCTCCATGGTTAACAGAGGACAGAATTAAAATTAGACTTGAGAAACTTAACATTAATAAATCACCGGGACCAGATGGCTTGCATCCGAGGGTACTTAGGGAACTCAGTCAAGTGATTGCCAGACCGTTGTTCCTAATTTTTACAGAAAGTCTATTGACTGGAATGGTACCAGCTGATTGGAGAAAAGCCAATGTAGCACCAATATTTAAAAAGGGCCCAAAGTACATCCCTGGGAATTACAGACCAGTTAGCCTAACATCAATAGTATGTAAACTCTTGGAGGGGATGATAAGGGACTATATACAAGATTTTAGTCATAAGAACTGTATCATTAGCAGTAATCAGCATGGATTCATGAAGAATCGTTCTTGCCAAACCAATCTATTAACCTTCTATGAGGAGGTGAGTTGCCATCTAGATAAAGGAAGGCCCGTAGATGTGGTGTATCTGGATTTTGCAAAAGCATTTGACACAGTTCCCCATAAACGTTTACTGTACAAAATAAGGTCCGTTGGCATGGACCATAGGGTGAGTACATGGATTGAAAACTGGCTACAAGGGCGAGTTTAGAGGGTGGTGATAAATGGGGAATGGTCAGGGGTGGGTAATGGGGTTCCCCAGGGTTCTGTGCTGGGACCAATCCTATTTAATTTGTTCATAAACGACCTGGAGGATGGGATAAACAGTTCAATCTCTGTATTTGCAGACGATACTAAGCTAAGCAGGGCAATAACTTCTCCGCAGGATGTGGAAACCTTGCAAAAAGACCTGAACAAATTAATGTGGTGGGCGACTACATGGCAAATGAGGTTCAATGTAGAAAAATGTAAAATAATGCATTTGGGTGGCAAAAATATGAATGCAGTCTATACACTGGGGGGAGAACCTCTGGGGGAATCTAGGATGGAAAAGGACCTGGGGGTCCTAGTAAATGATAGGCTCAGCAATGGCATGCAATGCCAAGCTGCTGCTAACAAAGTAAACAGAATATTGGCATGCATTAAAAGGGGGATCAACTCCAGAGATAAAACGATAATTCTCCCACTCTACAAGGCTCTGGTCCGGCCGCACCTGGAGTATGCTGTCCAGTTCTGGGCACCAGTCCTCAGGAAGGATGTAGTGGAAATGAAGTGAGTACAAAAAAGGTCAACAAAGCTAATAAAGGGTCTGGGGGATCTTAGTTATGAGGAAAGGTTGCGAGTGTCACGAATTTGCACGCCCAGGGCTACTAACTAACCGCGACGTGCGTTCCGTGACCGGGGATATGAGGAACTAAGGGAATAAGGGGGAACTTATACTGCACAATGTAAGACTGGCTGTGGTACTTTCACAGCCTACACTACCTTTGGCCACCACTAGAGGGAGACTCCACTCCAATCCAGCTAGCTGACCACACACAGGCAGATACAAATCTTACATACAATCTGGTGCACTCTAAGGGTTGGGGAGCAGTCTAGCAATTACTACACACTTCTAGGATTCCTCCAGCTATCCTGCAAGCTTGAACCCCGGTGTTAATCACTCTTCCCACTGTCACCACACCCACACCCCAGACACACAATAAACGATAGCCTGCCACCACCCAACAGTTTGTCCGCAGACTGGTCTGCTGAGCCACCACACACACAGATCTCTGTCTGGCAGATCTGTTAGCTTACAATCTGCATGCAATCTGCCAACACACAGTGCAATTGCATACCGATTGGCATGTAAATTAAACCGAGTACTTAGGCACTAAAATACAACAACTTCTCCAGAGATATGAGTCCTAGCTTAGTACACAGAAGTCACTTATTAATTTTATCATTTAATATCCCGAAAGTGGGCAGTGCATATAAGATATACAAAGAAAAAGGATTTACCAAAAAAGATACAAAGAATGCAGAAAGACACACAATTGGCAATTTGCTATGAAAATAAAAAGGGATAAAAACAGAAATAAACTTTACCCAAGTCTATTTGTTAGTAGAAGCATACTGGAACATGTGGGAACTCCCCAGTTTCGAACTGGCTTCGTGGAAGAACAATGTCCATATCTCAGGCTACCCAATTTATTGAAATATGGATGCGGGCTGGACTTTAGCCCTTGGCCAATCAACCCTGGGGGGGTGTTCCTGTCTCAGCCCACAAATGTTTTGTGTTCTGAAATGACCAGAGTCAAATTGGCCCAGAACGGCGCTGATTGCTGGGTCATGGATAGGATTTCCGATACCAGCGCATCGGTCCGATCGCAACAGTACCAATCACTGCCTGCCTGCTGCAATCAGGCGCCATATAACGGTTTTGTGTGGTTCTCTAGGATTCCACCTCTGCTAAACATACAGAGTTACATGTACACGTAACCCATCAGGTGTACGATCAAAAGGAATTATTTTCATCTCTCTGCCGTTAATATTTTAGCTTTTATGAGAGATAAAATAGGTTCCTTAGATCTCTTGATATTAATCAAAGCTTACAGGCTGTCCGGAGCCTTGTGAATGCCCCCTGCAGATCCGTGTGGCCAAGATGACTAGCTGTTTTCTTTGAGCCTCAGGAAGGTGGCAATCTATGTTTACTCTAATGGGAGCTTTTATTGGCATCTAGGTGTCACTTTGATCCTGGAAAAAACTATCTCTGTCCTTTTCAAATGCTAATGAAAGAACATATGTGCATGACTGACATAGAATGCTATATTTTTAATAACCCAGAATTAAACTACATCTACAATTACACTACTTCTACAGATCACACCACATCTAGTTAAGGCAAAACTATCCTACGCTTATATTTTCGTCACAGCGAGCACTAAACTTATTCTCTCTGGAGAAGAGACGATTGAGAGGGGATATGATTTCAATTTACAAATACTGTACTGGTGACCCCACAATAGGGATAAAACTTTTTCACAGAAGAGAGTTTAATAAGACTCGTGGCCACTCATTACAATTAGAAGAAAAGAGGTTTAACCTTAAACTACGTAGAGGGTTCTTTACTGTAAGAGCGGCAAGGATGTAGAATTCCCTTCCACAGGCGGTGGTCTCAGTGGGGAGCATTGATAGCTTCAAGAAACTATTACATAATCACCTGAATGACCGCAACATACAGGGATATACAATGTAATACTGACACATAATCGCGCACATAGGTTGGACTTGATGGACTTGTGTCTTTTTTCAACCTCACCTACTATGTAACTATGTGTGAAGGCACTAACAACACCCAAAGACCAATTTTTCTGCAACTGTTTGACCAGGGCATCAAATTTCAATTTTTTTACAGCAGGGTCAATTCTTGCTTTCATCAAGAGTATGTCAGAAACCATGAAATCAGACTGAGACAGAAGTACAGTTAAATCACACTTGTTTAATAATAAAAGTAAAATAGAACAAACGTAGTCAAAACATAGCCAAAGTTCGGTAACCGGAACGGATAGTTAGCCAAGCCAGAAGGTCAGGGATCTATGTAGTGTAACAGCAAGTAGGATCTGGAGCCAGAAGGGATGTCAGCCAAGCAAGTCTTTAAACAGGAACGCAGTCTCTGTGATGTTGACCAAGGCGAAGGCAGAGATCCTCTGGACTGGATGGCTTAAGTAGGCAGGACTGACGAGTAGGGATGAGCCGAACACCCCCTGGTTCGATTCGCAGCAGAACATACGAACACTGTTAAAGTCTATGGGACACGAACGTAGAAAATCAAAAGTGCTCATTTTAAAGGCTTATATGCAAGTTATTGCCATAAAAAGTGTTTGGGACCCGTGTCCTGCCCCAGGGGACATGTATCAATGCAGAAAAAAGTTTTAAAAACGCCCGTTTTTTGGGAGCAGTGATTTTAAGAATGCTTGAAGTGAAACAATAAAAATTAAATATTCCTTTAAATATCGTGCCTGGTGGGTGCCTATAGTATGCCTGTGAAGTGGCGGAGTTTTCCCGTGTTCAGAACAATACCACAGCAAAATGACATTTCTAAAGGAAAAAAGTCATTTAACACTGCTTGCGGCTGTAATGTATTGTCGGGCAATATAGATGAAAATCATTGAGAAAAACAGTATGGGTTCCCCCCTAGCCAATTACCAGGCTCTTTGGGTCTGGTATGGATATTAAGGGGAACCCCGCACCCAAATTTTTTAAAAAAATAGCGTTGGGGGGCCCCCAGACACTATATACTCTGAACAGAAGTATGTATACTATACGGCCTGCCCTATATACTCTGCAGAAAATTGGACCTTAGGTGTTGGTGGTGCCAGAACACTGTAACCCCTCACAGTTACTCTTGTTGGGCGCAGGAACAGCCCTGCTGTTAAATATTATTTCAAAAATTGTAATTACATGCCCCTGTTACACAGGGACAGAAAAATTTGGCCTTCGGTGGTGGTGCCACAACACTGTAACCCCTCACAATTACTCTTGGTGGGCGCAAGAATGGGCCCTGTTGTGAAATATTAGATCAAGAATTGTAATTACATGTCCCTGTTAAACTGGGGCAGAAAAATTGGGCCTTTGGTGGTGGTGGTAGTGCCACAACACTGTAAGCCCTCACAGTTACTCTTGGTGGGCGCAGGAATGGGCCCTGCTGTAAAATATTAGATCAAGAAATGTAATTACATGCCCCTGTTAAACAGGGGCAGAAAAATTGGGCCTTTGGTGGTAGTGGTGCCACAACACTGTAAGCCCCCACAGTTACTCTTGGTGGGCGCAGGAACTGGCCCTGCCGTGAAATATTTGATCAAAAATTGTAATTACATGCCCCTGTTAAACAGGGGCAGAAAAATTGGACCTCTGGTGGTGGTGCCACAACACTTTATCCCCTCACAGATACTCTTGTTGGGCGCAAGAATGGGCCCTGCTGTGAAATATTTGATCAAAAATTGTAATTACATGCCCCTGTCAAACAGGGGCAGAAAAATTGGGCCTTAGGCAGTGGTGGTGGTGCCCTAAACCAAAAATATTGTTGGAATATTTTTTGTTGGAATATTGTTGGCAGTAGGGTGGCTGCACTTAAGCTGCCCCTAGAGGACATCCTGCCTCGTTGGAGTTGTGCCTCCTCCTCATTGTTTCTATCAGGCACACAAGTAGAGTCAGCTGCAGTATACTGCAGCTGGGGGAACATGACTGCCAGTTTCTTGTCCTTCTTGGGCACCCCCTCTCTCTAGGCTCACGTTACTCCCTTCCGCAACCCGGGAACCAACGTTGGAGCCTTCTAATTAGGGATGAGCCGAACACCCCCCTCTTCGGTTCGCACCAGAACATGCAAACAGGCAAAAAATTTGTTTGAACACGCGAACACTGTTAAAGTCTATGGGACTCGAACATGAATAATCAAAAGTGCTAATTTTAAAGGCTTATATGCAAGTTATTGTCATAAAAAGTGTTTGGGGACCTGGGTCCTGCCCCAGGGGACATGGATCAATGCAAAAAAAAGTTTAAAAAACGGCCGTTTTTTCGGAAGCAGTGATTTTAATAATGCTTAAAGTCAAAAATTAAAAATGTAATATTCCTTTAAATTTCGTACCTGGGGGTGTCTATAGTATGCCTGTAAAGGGGTGCATGTTTCCTGTGTTTAGAACAGTCTGATAGCAAAATTAAATTTCAAAGGAAAAAAAGTCATTTAAAACTACTCTCGGCTATTAATGAATTGTCGGTCCGACAATACACAAAAAAGTTCATTGATAAAAATGGCATGGGATTTCCCCAAAGGGGAATCCCGAACCAAAATTAAAAAAAAAAAAAATGGCGTGGGGGTCTCCCTAAATTCCATACCAGGCCCTTCAGGTCTGGTATGGATTTTAAGGGGAACCCCGCGCCAAAATTTTTTTTAAAAATGGCGTGGGGTCCCCCCAAAAATCCATACCCTTATCCTAGCACGCAACCTGGCAGGCCACAGAAAAATAGGGGGGATAAGAGAACGCCACCCCCTCCTGAACCGTACCAGGCCACATGCCCTCAACATTGGGAGGGTGCTTTGGGGTCCTCCCCAAAGCACCTTGTCCCCATGTTGATGGGGACAAGGGCCTCATCCCCACAACCCTTGCCCGGTGGTTGTGGGGGTCTGTGGGTGGGGGGGCTTATCGGAATCTGGAAGCCCCCTTTAACAAGGGGACCCCCAGATCCCGCCCCCCGGTGTGAAATGGTAAGGGGGTACAAAAGTACCCCTACCATTTCACAAAAAAGTGTCAAAAATGTTAAAAATGACAAGAGACAGTTTTTGACAATTCCTTTATTTAAAGTCTTCTTCTTTCCATCTTCTTTCTTCTATCTTCTTTCTTCTATCTTCCTTCGGTTTCTTCCTCCATCTTCTTCTTCCCGCTGAAGACGCTTCTCGTCTTCTGCCACTCGGTGACCCCGCCCCCTCTGATGCACGGGGACTTGACGGGGACTTCACTATGGGTTTCCCCGTGATGTCAGAGTGGGCGGGATCACCCGGTACGTAATGTCACCGGGTGGCCCCGCTCTCTGTTATGTAAGAAGTGTCAGAAGACGAGAAGCGTCACACAGCGGGAGCCTCCTATCATGGATGCGGAGCGGCCTGAGAACTAAGAAGGGAGGAAGATGCCGTGGAGGAAGACGCCGCGGAGGAAGATGCCGGACGAGAACACCAGAGCAAGAAACAGAGGATCGGAGGAAGAACCAGAGGAAGAAGAAGCTGGAGGAAGAAACCAAAGGAAGATAGAAGAAAGAAGATAGAAGAAAGAACATGGAAAGAAGAAGACTTTAAATAAAGGAATTGTAAAAAACTGTCTGTTGTCATTCTTAACATTTTTGACACTTTTTTTGTGAAATGGTAGGGGTACTTTTGTACCCCCTTACCATTTCACACAGGGGGGGCCGGGATCTGGGGGTCCCCTTGTTAAAGGGGGCTTCCAGATTCTGATAAGCCCCCACCCGCAGACCCCCACAACCACCGGGCAAGGGTTGTGGGGATGAGGCCCTTGTCCCCATCAACATAGGGACAAGGTGCTTTGGAGGGACCCAAAGCACCCTCCCAATGTTGAGGGCATGTGGCCTGGTACGGTTCAGGAGAGGGGGTGCTCTCTCATCCCCCCTCTTATCCTTTGGCCTGCCAGGTTGCGTGCTCGGATAAGGGTCTGGTATGGATTTTTGGGGGGACCCCAAGCCATTTTTAAAAAATTTTGGCGTGGGGTTCCCCTTAAAATCCATACCAGACCTGAAGGGTCTGGTATGGATTTTGAGGGGGACCCCACGCCATTTTTTAAAAAAATTTTGGCACGGGGTTCCCCTTAAAATTCATACCAGACCTGAAGGGCCTGGTATGGAATTTAGGGGGGACCCCCATACCATTTTTTTTTATTTTGGTTGGGGGTTCCCCTATGGGGAAATCCCATGCCATTTTTATCAATGAACTTTTATGTGTATTTTCGGACCGACAATTCATTAATAGCGGCGAGTAGTTTTAAATTACTTTTTTTTTCCTTTGAAATGTCATTTTGCTGTCAGTATGTTCTAAACACAGAAAAACATGCACCCCTTTACAGGCATACTATAGACACCCCCCAGGTACGAAATTTAAAGGAATATTACACTTTTATTGTTCCACTTTAAGCATTATTAAAATCACTGCTCCCGAAAAAAACGGCCGTTTTTAAAACCTTTTTGACCCAGGTTCCCAAACACTTTTTATGACAATACCATGCAAATAAGCCTCTAAAATTAGCACTTTTGATTTCTCCCATAGACTTTTAAAGGGTGTTCCGCGGCTTTCGAATTTGCCGCGAATACCCCAAATTGTCCGCTGTTCGGCGAACTGGCGAACAGCCAATGTTCGAGTCGAACATGAGGTCGACTCGAACTCGAAGCTCATCCCTACTTCTAATTGCTGCGCATCCTCCAGCAGCATGTACCCAACACTGTGATCGAATAGTTTGAGGGGTTCCGTGCATGATGGGCTACGGAAGGAGTGACTGTGGACAAGGAGCCGGTGGAATAGGCCGATTTGGTAGCTGCATTGGAGCGCAAACTACTCTGTGCCTGGGTGACAGAAAATGAGGAGGATGAGGACGGCTTTGTTATCCACTCCACCAACTCTTTTAATGTTCTGGCTCCACACACGCTTGACACCATCTGAACCAAATAAGCTTATCTTGGTCTCATCAGACCACGGATATGGTTCCAGTAATCCATGTCCTTAGTCTACTTGTCTTCATCAAACTGTTTGCGGGCTTTCTTGTGCATCATCTTTAGAAGAGGCTTCCTTCTGGGATAACAGCCATGCAGAACAATTTGATGCAGTGACAGGCTGACTGCCCCAACCCTTCAACCTCTGCAGCAATGCTAGCAGCACTCATACATCTATTTCCCAAAGATAACATCTGGATATGACGCTGAGCACGTGCATTCAACTTCTTTGGTCGACCCTGGTGAGGCCTGTTCTGAGTGGAACCTGTCCTGTTAAACCGCTGTATGGTTTTGGCCACCATGCTGCAGCACAGTTTCAGGGTCTTGGCAATCATCTTATAGCCTAGGCCATCTTTATGTAGAGCAACAATTCTTTTTTCAGATCCTCAGAGAGTTCTTTGCCATGAGGTGCCGTGTTGAACTTCCAGTGATCAGTATGAGAGAGTGAGAGCGATAACACCAAATTTAACACACCTGTTCCCCATTCACACCTGAGACCTTGTAACACTAACGAGTCACATGACACCAGGGAGGGAAAATGGCTAATTGGGCCCAATTTGAACATTTTCACTTAGGGGTGTACTCACCTTTGTTGCCAGTGGTTTAGAAATTAATAGCTGTGTGTTGAGTTATTTTGAGGGGACAGCAAATTTACACTGTTATACAAGTTGTAAACTCACTACTTTACATTGTTGCGAAGTATAATTTCTTCAGTGCTGTCACATGAAAAGATATAATAAAATATTTACAAAAATGTGAGGGGTGTACTCACTTTTGTGAGATACTGTATGTTTTGTTTTGCAACACCACACTGCACTGTATTGTGTACTGTGTACACCACTAGAAAAGTAGTAGCAACTGCACTACGGTTGCACTGTATTGTGTATTGTGTACACAACCAGAAAAGTAGTAGAAACTGCACTACGGCTGCACTGTATTGTGTACTGTGTACAGCATCAGAGATGCAATAGCAACTGCACTACGGCTGAACTGTATTATGTAATGCGTACACCACCAGAAGTGTAGTAGCAACTGCACTATGGCTGCACTGTATAGTGTACACCACCAGACATGTAGTAGCAACTGCACTACGGCTGCACTGTACTGTGTACACCACCAGAAGTGTAGTAGCAACTGCACTACAGCTGCACTGTATTGTGTACTGTGTACACTACCAGAAAAATAGTAGCAACTGCACTACGGTTGCACTGTATTGTGTACACCACCAGAAAAGTAGTAGCAACTGCACTATGGCTGCACTGTATTGTGTAATTTGTAAACCACAAGAAAAGTAGTAGCAACTTCACTACGGTTGCACTGTATTGTGTACTGTGTACACCACCAGAAGTGTAGTAACAACTGCACTACAGCTGCACTGTATTGTGTACTGTGTACACTACCAGAAGTGTAGTAGCAACTGCACTATGGTTGCACTGTATTGTGTAATGTTTACACCACCAGAAAAGTAGTAGCAACTGCACTACGGCTGCACTGTACTGTGTACACCACCAGAAGTGTAGTAGCAACTGCACTACAGCTACATTGTATTGTGTACTGTGTACACCACCAGAAAAGTAGTAACAACTGCACTACGGTTGCACTGTATTGTGTACACCACCAGAAGTGTAGTAGCAACTGCACTACAGCTGCAATGTATTGTGTACTGTGTACACCACCAGAAAAGTAGTAGCAATTGCACTATGGTTGCACTGTATTGTGTACACCACCAGAAGTGTAGTAGCAACTGCACTACAGCTGCACTGTATTGTGTACTGTGTACACCACCAGAAGTGTAGTAGTAACTGCACTACGGCTGCACTGTATTGTGTAATCTGTACACCACCAGAAAAGTAGTAGCAACTGCACTACGGCTGCACTGTATTGTGTACACCACCAGAAAAGTAGTAACAACTGCACTACGGTTGCACTGTATTGTGTACACCACCAGAAGTGTAGTAGCAACTGCACTACAGCTGCAATGTATTGTGTACTGTGTACACCACCAGAAAAGTAGTAGCAATTGCACTATGGTTGCACTGTATTGTGTACACCACCAGAAGTGTAGTAGCAACTGCACTACAGCTGCACTCTATTGTGTACTGTGTACACCACCAGAAGTGTAGTAGTAACTGCACTACGGCTGCACTGTATTGTGTAATCTGTACACCACCAGAAAAGTAGTAGAAACTGCACTACGGCTGCACTGTATTGTGTACTGTGTACAGCATCAGAGATGCAATAGCAACTGCACTACGGCTGAACTGTATTATGTACTGTGTACACCACCAGAAGTGTAGTAGCAACTGCACTATGGCTGCACTGTATAGTGTACACCACCAGACATGTAGTAGCAACTGCACTACGGCTGCACTGTACTGTGTACACCACCAGAAGTGTAGTAGCAACTGCACTACAGCTGCACTGTATTGTGTACTGTGTACACTACCAGAAAAATAGTAGCAACTGCACTACGGTTGCACTGTATTGTGTACACCACCAGAAAAGTAGTAGCAACTGCACTATGGCTGCACTGTATTGTGTAATTTGTACACCACAAGAAAAGTAGTAGCAACTTCACTACGGTTGCACTGTATTGTGTACTATGTACACCACCAGAAGTGTAGTAACAACTGCACTACAGCTGCACTGTATTGTGTACTGTGTACACTACCAGAAGTGTAGTAGCAACTGCACTATGGTTGCACTGTATTGTGTAATGTGTACACCACCAGAAAAGTAGTAGCAACTGCACTACGGCTGCACTGTACTGTGTACACCACCAGAAGTGTAGTAGCAACTGCACTACAGCTACATTGTATTGTGTACTGTGTACACCACCAGAAAAGTAGTAACAACTGCACTACGGTTGCACTGTATTGTGTACACCACCAGAAGTGTAGTAGCAACTGCACTACAGCTGCAATGTATTGTGTACTGTGTACACCACCAGAAAAGTAGTAGCAATTGCACTATGGTTGCACTGTATCGTGTACACCACCAGAAGTGTAGTAGCAACTGCACTACAGCTGCACTGTATTGTGTACTGTGTACACCACCAGAAGTGTAGTAGTAACTGCACTACGGCTGCACTGTATTGTGTAATCTGTACACCACCAGAAAAGTAGTAGCAACTGCACTACGGCTGCACTGTATTGTGTAATGTGTACACCACCAGAAAAGTAGTAGCAACTTCACTACGGTTGCACTGTATTGTGTACACCACCAGAAGTGTGGTCGCAACTGCACTACGGCTGCACTGTATTGTGTACTGTGTACACCACCAGAAGTGTAGTCGCAACTGCACTACGGCTGCACTGTATTGTGTAATGTGTACACCACCAGAAAAGTAGTAGCAACTGCACTACGGTTGCACTGTATTGTGTACTGTGTATACCAACAGAAAAGTAGCAACTGAACTACGGCTGCATTGTATTGTGTACTATGTACACCACCAAAAGTGTAGTAGCAACTGCACTACGGCTGCACTGTATTGTGTTCTGTGTACACCACCAGAAAAGTAGCAGCAACTGCACTACGGCTGCACTGTATTGTGTACTGTGTACACCACTAGAAAAGTAGTAGAAACAGTACACCACGCAATGCACTGTAGATATATATATATATATATATATCAAATACACTGCCTGAAGTATATTAGAAATAATACAGGGGGGGGCGTGTCCAAGATGGCGGCGTGAGCAGACGCTTGCTTCTGAGCTCCGCTGGGGTCCGCACTGCTATTCGCGCCATCGGTGAATAATTTCCCCGCAAACCGTGGACGGAGGTAGCCCGGGACGCTGCCTACCTGAGGGACTACCAGCCAGGCTCCGGAGAGCTCTCCAGGGATGAGCACCCCTCCGTTCCTTCGAGGCCCGGTCCCCACATGTGGCACACCGGGCCGGTATCTCCCGGGCCTATAGCAGGACCGAGGGGCTAGCCTGACCGCCTGAGCGGGATCCATGCTGGACGTTGCCAGCACGGGTCGGCTCCCTCCTGCCTCCCACAGTGGTCGCTGGCCATCTCCTCTCCTACCAATCCAGCCTCCCCTCACTGTGGGGTGTGAAGGCCTACGCACACTGCTCTCTACTAGGCCCCGGGTGAAGCCGCGGCCTCGCCTGAACAGACGGCCAGAGGCTACTGGCGGACGTTGCACCACCGGCTGGAGGACCCAGAACACCCTCTCCCATCCTGCTCCAGCATCATCAGAGGCACACCGCCCGGACCCTGAGGCACAGGAGACCCCGGTTGTGCTGCAGCGGATCCTGAATGAGGCACCGCCAATCGGGCGCAATGGCCGGTCAGGGGAAAAAATATAAATTTCCTCCCTCCCCAGAGATCCCCCCCTCAGTGCCAGTGCCTCCACAAGCCCCCAGGCCCACCCGCAGTGTACACAGGGCCTCACAGACTGCACTGAATGAGGCTGACGAGGCAAGACCCCCCTGGCTAGCAGTGATCATGGCGGCCATAGCCACCTGTCAATCCACACTCACCGCAAAAATAGATGCAGTACAAATGGATGTGGGCCTTTTTAGACAGGACATGGATAAGCTCCGATCCAGGGTGACAGAAACAGAGCAGAGGGTCAGCAATACAGAGGACACGGTCGCAGAACACAGTGCAGCACTCCAGACACTCCAAACCAAGGTCAAGGCCCTGGAGTACAGAGCAGAAGACGCCGAGAATAGGAACAGGCGCAACAACTTGCGCATAGTGGGCCTGGCGGAGGGGGCTGAGGGTAACAACCCCACATGCTTTGTGGAGGACATGCTACGCAATCTTCTGCCGGAGGCTCGCCTGTCCCCCCACTATGCGGTGGAAAGGGAGCACAGAATTCCACCCAAACCTGGTCCCCCTGGGGCCCCCCCCTCGCACATTTAAAGACTTCTTAACTTCCGGGATAGAGACGAAATTCTTCACACCCCCAGAATTGTGGGTGACTTAAGGCACCAGAACAACAAACTGATGATCTTTCCTGACTATTCGATAGAAACACAGAAACTCAGGAAGTCATTCGACCATGGGAAAGCAGCATTGAGGGCGCACAACATCCGCTAGTGTCCTATTTCCAGCGCGCTTGAGGGTTCAGGATGGAGAATCTATCCGCTTCTTCACCTCCCCCAGGGAGGCATCCGCATGGCTGGACACACTGCCCCATGATCGCCAGCCGAGAGCTTGACATGTGAGTACTGATCACTAATGATTGAAACACGCTGGGCCCTGAGTACCAATCTCCTGTAATGACTAACACTATATCTCGTGACTCAGTCCTCGTCACGAGGCAGTTTGCACCTGTTGTGCCTGTTCCTAAAGTGACTGTCTCCATGAGAGGCCCACAAACACCAAGATAGTGCCCCTGGACGGGTGAACCAGGAGACTTCTAAAGTTGAAATGATGAGTGCTATTCCCTCTCATATAGGGACTACAGGGAACCGGATTGCCACACATACTTACAGATGGCTGTATTTCCCCTCCTTTTTCAATTTTTTCCCCTTTTTCTTATTTTTTTTTCATTTTTTATATACGGAAGGGATAGGCCCAGCTCTATGCTCAATTATTTTTGTTCCATTTACCCTCCTCGTTGTGGGCCCCCCCCGACAGACTCAGTGATGCTCCGGCGGAGCCCCTAGCTGGAGGAGAGCGGCTCGGCTCACCTGAGACCCCCCAGGACCCCTCTTTTGCAGCCAGCGTGCTGATTTTGGTTGGGATGGATACCTGCTTCAGTTTCAAGGGGTTGGGTGGGGTGGGGGGGAGGGGAGGGTTAGTTGCCCCAGGTTTATCGTTTGTGGTTAACCTTTTGTTTTTGAAAAGTTTGATTTTCCTATTATGTTTTATGAATGCATTGCAAATGTCATTACTGTACGGCTTCTCATGTTGTATCCACTGGGTTAGGTTGGCAGCCTTAGGGGGAGAGCATCTCTCAAATCCGATTTCCCCCTTTCCAAAACACAATCATGGCATCCCTTAAGATACTGTCCTGGAACACCAGGGGTCTGAACTCTCCGGTCAAGAGATCACTGGTGTTCCAATTCATCAAAGCCTGCAGCCCACACATCTGCATTCTCCAGGAAACCCACCTAGTGGGTAGTGAAACTATGGCCCTAAAGAAACCCTGGATTGGATACCATTATCACTCCACACATTCTAATTTCGCAAGGGGTGTTAGTGTCCTGGTCCAGAAATCTCTCCCCTTTAGGCTGCTAGACCTGGTGCTGGACTCGGAGGGAAGATATGTAGTGGTTCACGCTAAGATACGTTCCATGAAATGAGTTATAGCGGGTGTGTATTTGCCCCCCCCCCCCCAGCATTCAATATCTCTCCTATATCAAATAGCCTCAAAGATAGCAGACTTTCAAAGCGATAACATAGCCATTTTAGGCGACTTTAACATGGCCCCCAACCTGGACGTGGATAGGATGTCCAGTACTGGGCATTCCCACCCTGGCTTGGCGGACTGGGCGGAGCTGTATGGTCTGACGGATGTGTGGCAATGGAGGAACCCTCACCTTAGGGCTTACACCTGCCACTCTGCCTCCCACAGATCCTTTTCCATGATCGATTTGGCTTATGTGGATGGCTCTGCCTTATCCAAGGTAAAGGACGTCAGAATCCTCCCCAGGGGTATATCTGACCATGCGCCGCTCCTCCTGACGCTGGAACTCTCCTCCACTTCAGGAAATTCTCTATGGAGACTGTCCAGATTCTGGGTGTCCGACGAGACGGTGGATGGTCATTTCAGAGAGGCGTTGCGGGAGAACTGGGATGTTAATTTCAGCTCAGCCAGTGCAATAACAGTTTGGGACACTTTCAAAGCGTATACCAGGGGAAGATACCAGACTATTATAGCCAGGGTCCGTAGGGAGAGGAGAGCCGACTTGGATACTGCAGAAAGAAAGGCTGACCTGCAGGAAGCACAATTTCTTAGATCTAGGGACCCCAGAGACTATGACGCGCTTCAGCTTCTGAGCGGAGAGGTTGTTCGTATCCACACCTCTCTCACTCAGAAAGGCCTTCTCACCCAGGCACACCGCATATTCGAGCAGGGGGAAAGGTCTGGGAAGCTACTGGCATGGCTGTCTAGGGAACAACAGGGGGGGAATGTGCATACAACACATACGAGGACCTGATGGGGATCTCAGATACGCCCCAGATGAGATAAATGACTGTTTTGTTTCCTTCTATAGAAATCTCTACAGCTCTAAGGCCATGTACACAAGGGACAAACTGACCTTATACTTGGACCCCATTGACTTCCCTGTTCTGACTGCAAAATACCGTGACAACCTTGACGCCCCTATCACCACGAATTATGAAAAGCCCTTAAGACTCTCCAATCGGGCAAATCACCGGGTCCGGACAGCATACCCATCGAGTTTTATAAGCAATATGCAGAGGAGCTGACGGACAAGCTGCATGCTATGCTAACGGCGGCGCAAAGGCTGGGGACACTTCCAAACTTCTTGAGCGAGGCGGTGGTAGTTGTGATCCCCAAGCCAGGTAAAGATTCGTCCCTATTTTTCTCCTACCGCCCCATCTCCCTAATTAATGTAGATGCAAAGCTCCTGGCCAAAGTGCTGGCCAGGAGACATAACACAGTCATAACAGCCCTAGTACACCCGGACCAAACAGGGTTCATTCCGGGGAGGGGAACGGATATCAACATCAGAAGGCTTTTTACTCATATGGATAGGGTGCAGTCGGACTCGGCGGGAGTAGTGGTCTCGCTCGACGCCGAAAAAGCCTTCGACTCCGTCGAATGGGAATTTCTATGGGGGGTCCTCTCAAAATTTGGATTTGGACCGAAATTCTTAACATGGTTGCGAATGCGTTATGCCGACCCCAAAAGCGAGGGTTCGCACAAATGGCACCCTCTCTGAGACCTTCCCCTTGGGCAGGGGCACCCGTCAGGGCTGCCCCTTGTCTCCGGGGCTTTTCGCCTTGGCGATAGAGCCCCTTGCCATTGCTCTGAGGGCGGAGGTAGGGGTGAAAGGCATATCAGTAGGTACAATTGAAGAAAAAGTGTCCCTTTATGCAGACAACACCCTACTTTATCTCGCTGACCCCTCCAGTCACTGCAGAAGGCTCTGGACCTATTTGAGGACTTTGCCCGATTTTCAGGTATCTGCCTGGTATCCGGTATCTTAGGTAAACTGGGACTAGTCAGTCATGTTCTGTTCCCGCTTTACCCCTTGATTCCCAGGGCGGATACTGCCACCCCACTCCAATGGGTGGACGAATTCACCTATCTAGGCATCAAAATTAGCAACACCACACATCAGTTTTTAGAAAAGAATGTGCAGCCTTTCATCTCCCAGCTTACAGTAAAATGTACAGCTTGGCACACCCTACAGCTCACCCCCGTGGGCAGAATTAACTTGCTCAAAATGGTGTTCCTTCCTAAATTCCTATACACCCTCTCCCATATACCCAAGTCCTTTTTCAGACGTCTAGAGGGGATCTTGACTTCTTTCATCTGGGCTGGGATGCCCCCTAGAGTGGCAAAGAGGGTGCTATACCTTCCTTTGTCAGGAGGCTGTCTTGCCCTTCCAAACTTTTTGACATACTACTGGGCTGCCGTACTGGTTACGGTACGTTGGTGGTTCTCGCAGCCCAGACAAAATCCCGCAGTGAGACTGGAGGCTGCCATTTTAGGCCCGTATGCGGCTCTGACTAATTTAGTGTATAGGGGTCCTAAGGCCCCCCATCCCCTGATGACCCCTATGAAAACCACCATTAGAGCATGGAGGGAGGCCAGGGCAATATATGCTGAGCCGAATTGCATATCCCCACACACCCCGCTTTGGGGTAACCCTACCCTCCACTATCTCTACAAAATACCAGACCCCTCTCAATGGGCCAAACAGGGAATAACCACCCTAAAACACATTATAGCCGATGGTAAGCTTATGCCCTGCCAGGACATTAAACGGCAGCATTCCCTCCCCCGATCCTTCGAGTTCAAATACTGGCAATTGAGACATGCGATGAGGGCACAATTCCCAGACAGGCTGACTCTGGAACCGGACTCAATCAAGCGACTTCTGACTTTAAGCGTGATGGGGAAGCCCCTATCCACTCTGTACCTATACCTGATGGTAGCACACAACGTCAAACCCACCCGCTCGTTCGACAAATGGAGGGAGGATATTCCGATGCCGGGAGGAGGACGAGTGGGAGGACTGCGTCTCGACCTACATCCCAACTGTGATAGCAGCTAAGGGCAGGTTCATACAGCTTACATTTCTTCACAGGGCTTACTTTACGCCGCACAGAATGGCCAGAATATACCCTCATGTTGATCCCCTCTGTCCCCAGTGCAGGACCGGCGAAGGGAATTCTGGCACATGGTATGGGCCTGTCCAAAACTCGGATCATACTGGGAGGGAGTGACGGAGATGCTTAACGACATTTGGGGAACCAGGTTGACACTTGACCCCATGATGCTTCTGCTGAGCTATTTGGGTGATGTGGAGGGGGATAGATACACTAAACTCTCTATTACACTTCTGCTGTTCTATGCTAGGAGGGAGATAATGCTACATTTGAAGTCTGCCGAGCCCCCTACCCTCAGCTCCTGGAAGAAGGCGGTAGACTCAGTGTTGCCACTGTACAAACTCACATACGAGAGCAGACAGTGCTCTGCTGAATTCAACAAAGTTTGGTCGACCTGGATGGCTGCGCATGGTTGAGGGGCCAGGAGTAGGGGACCTATTGATGGACTCCCCTCTGCTCGGTCAGGGACATTTTCCCCCCTCTCGGACACGGGGCACCGTCGGGCCACATTGGAAGATGATTGATCTCAATCTGTTGAGCTTGCTATGCAAATAACGGCCCTCTGGGTTGTGGCGGATGTATGACCTGTTGATTTTCCGGATAGGTTTCAGACAGAAATATCCCTAGATCCCACCGTATAAGAGACAGGGACTATGTAGTTATGGACTAGTGAGAAACTACATTATTGGTTAGACGCTTTGATTTAATGCTGTAACGAATATGATACCTCATGTTGAATGCTGAATGTTCAATACTGCTGATTTGTTAATTAACTATCCTTTTTATATTATAAAAAGATATACAGGGAGCACGCAGATATAGACTTGTGAGATGTTACATTCCTGAATAGATGCCTTACTATAATGCTGTAATGAATGAGACACTTTATGTCGTATGCTGACTGTTTTCTAATACTGATTGGTTAAATAAAAACCTTTTTCTGTTAAAAAAAAAATGAAATAATACACCACGGAATGCACTGTAGAATGTATATATATATATATATATATATATATACACACACACACACACACACACACACACACACACACATACACACACTAGACTGTCTGTATACATATGTAGCAATAACTCTCGGTGGAGCTGCTTGTTTAAGCGGGCTGTTACCGTCACCTTCGTTACCTTTATTTCACCAGAACCGGGTCTAGGGTCCCGTTGAGTTTAACACCAGTTAATGTAGGCACTGGACACTTGAGTATCTTTTCCAATGCTTTAATAAAAATGAATTGAAGGAAGTAGCAGGTAAGAGGTAGAAGGAAAGTTGCAGGGAAGTTCAAATACCTTGTCTTAGTGTAGTATTAGAAATTGTAAGCTTGTAGATGGATATACTCTCTCTGTAGAGTCGAATCTTTGCCCGCCTGGATAGGTTTCTCTCACTAACCTAGCAGCCAGTACGCGACACGAACAAAAGTCTCTGCCACAGACTTGATTGGACTGAAACCCGTACAGTCCTCTGCCACAGGATGTAATGGTTTAAGATGAATAGCAAACACAGCACTAGAACCTTTAAGCCAGTACTATGCGGTAGGGTTACTTTAGGATACGTCCTCCAACTGAGATACCATTCCCCTCTCCAGACCAGCACTCTGCATGATCCTTCCATGACGGGTCCTCCCCTGGGATCTTCTCAGTTGTCCAGCTTCTTCCCTCTAGGACAGACAGCCCAGGACCATTCCTCTGCCGCTGTGGTAGGCCCCAGACAGGCTTCTGGGCCACCCACGCGCTGCAGCTACGTGGGCCTCCCGAACGGAGGACCACGAGGTAGTACTCCTAGCACATACCTGTCGGCCAAGAGGGCCAGCAGGTGGAACGAAACGAACACCCAAACATGGCGTCTGTCCCATAAATACCCTCCCCCAGAATGCAACCCAGAGGACCACCTCCACCGAGTTATCTCCGGGGACAGAGGAGCACTCATACGCTTCAGCGTGTTGCCTTTCCAACACCGACCCATGGTGACAGCGACACCCACAGGCACAGTGTGAAACTACATGCAACTCAGCCAAGCTGGAACAGAGGCAAATCTGACTATGTATGAACAGATAACCCACTAAATTTACCTATCAATAGCAGATTGAAAATCTACCAGCGCTACACATATATCAAATACATCGCCTGAAGTAGATTAGAAATAGTACACCACGGAATGCACTGTAGAATGTAGGTATAGGCTACACTGGATGCTGCAGAGTATGTATATATATACAGTGGTGATGGAAAGTATTCAGACCCCCTTAAATTTTTCACTCTTTGTTATATTGCAGCCACTTGCTAAAATCATTTAAGTTCATTTTTTTCCACATTAATGTACACACAGCACCCCATATTGACAGAAAACACAGAATTGCAGATTTATTAAAAAAGAAAAACTGAAATATCACATGGTCCTAAGTATTCAGACCCTTTGCTTAATATTTAGTAGAAGCACCCCTTTGATCTAATACAGCCATGAGTATTTTTAGGAAAGGTGCAACAAGTTTTTCACACCTGGATTTGGGGATCCTCTGCCATTTCTCCTTGCAGATCCTCTCCAGTTCTGTCAGGTTGGATGGTAAACGTTGGTGGACAGCCATTTTTAGGTCTCTCCGGAGATGATCAATTGGGTTTAAGTCATGGCTCTGGCTGGGCCATTCAAGAACAGTCACGGAGTTGTTGTGAAGCCACTCCTTCGTTATTTTAGCGGTGTGCTTACGGTCATTGTCTTGTTGGAAGGTAAAGCTTCAGCCCAGTCTGAGGTCCTGAGCACTCTGGAGAAGGTTTTCGTCCAGAATATCCCTGTACTTGGCCGCATTCATCTTTCCCCTGATTGCAACCAGTCGTCCTGTCCCTGCAGCTGAAAAACACCCCCACAACATGATGCTGCCACCACTATGCTTCACTGTTGGGACTGTATTGGACAGGTGATGAGCAGTGCCTGGTTTTCTCCACACATACTGCTTAGAATTAAGGCCAAAAAGTTCTATCTTGGTCTCATCAGACCAAAGAATGTTATTTCTCACCATCTCGGAATCCTTCAGGTGTTTTTTTAACAAAGTCCATGCGGGCTTTCATGTGTCTTGCACTGAGAAGAGGCTTCCTTCGGGCCACTCTGCCAAAAAGCCCCGACTGGTGGAGGGCTGCAGTGATGGTTGACTTTCTACAACTTTCTCCCATCTCCCGACTGCATCTCTGGAGCTCAGCCACAGTGATCTTTGGGTTTTTCTTTAGCCCTCTCACCAAGGCTCTTCTCCCCCGATAGCTCAGTTTGGCCGGACGACCAGCTCTAGGAAGGGTTCTGGTCATCCCAAACGTCTTCCATTTAAGGATTATGGAGGCCACTGTTTTTTGTAACCTTGGCCAGATCTGTGCCTTGCCACAATTCTGTCTCTGAGCTCTTCAGGCAGTTCCTTTGACCTCATCATTCTCATTTGCTCTGACATGCACTGTGAGCTGTAAGATCTTATATAGACAGGTGTGTGGCTTTCCTAATCAAGTCCAATCAGTATAATCAAACACAGCTGGACTCATGAAGGTGTAGAACCATATCAAGGATGATCAGAAGAAATGGACACCACCTGAGTTAAATATATGAGTGTCACAGTAAAGGGTCTGAATACTTAGGACCATGTGATATTTCAGTTCTTCTTTTTTAATAAATCTGCAAAAATGTCAACAATTCTGTGTTTTTCTGTCAATATGGGGTGCTGTGTGTACATTAAATGAGGAAAAAAATGAACTTAAATGATTTTAGCAAATGGCTGCAATATAACAAAGAGTGAAATATGTAAGGGGGTCTGAATACTTTCCGTCCCCACTGTATATACTAGACTGTCTGTATATATCAAATACACTGCCTGAAGTATATTAGAAATAGTACACCACGGAATGCACTGTAGAACAGGGATGGGCTTTATGTTAGGGTCGAACATGAGTTTGACTCGAACATTGGCTGTTCGCCCGTTCGCCGAACAACGAACAATTTAGAAGAAGAAGATGGAGAAGAAGATGGAGGAAGAAGAAGAACACCGAAGAAAGACCATCAGAAAGAAGATGGAAGAAGAAGCGGAAAGAAGAAGAAATTAATAAAGGACTTGTCAAAAATCGTCTCTTGTGTTTTTTTAACCTTTTTGACACTTTTTTAGTGAAATGGTAGGGGTACATTTGTACCCCATTACCAATTCACATGGGAAGCAGGGATCTGGGGGTCCCCTTGTTAAAGGGGGCTTCCAAATTCCGATAAGCCCTTCACCCGCAGACCCCCCACAACCACTGGGCAAGGGTTGTGGGGATGAGGCCCTTCTCCCCATCAACATGGGGACAAGGTGCTTTGGGGGGTTACCCCAAAGCACCCTCCCAATGTTGAGGGCATGTGGCCTGGTACGGTTTAGGAGGGGGGCCGCTCTCTCATCCCCCCCTCTTTTCCTGCAGCCTGCCAGGATACGTGCTCGGATAAGTGTCTGGTATGGGTTTTTGGGGGGACCCCATGCCATTTTTTTTATTTTGGTGCGGGGTTCCCCTTAATATCCATATCAGATCTGAAGGGCCTGGTATGGAATTTAGGGGGACCCCTACGCATTTTTTTTAAATTTTGGTTTGGGGTTCCCCTGTGGGGAAATTCCATGCCGTTTTTATCAATGAACTTTTATGTGTATTGCCGGACCGACAATTCATTATAGCCGGCACTAGCGATAGTAGTTTTACATTACTTTTCTTCCTTTAGAAATGGCATTTTGCTGTCAGACTGTTCTAAACATGGGAAACATGCGCCCCCTTTACAGGCATACTATAGACACCCCCCAGGTATGCAAATTAAAGGAAAATTACACTTTTATTGTTTCACTTTAAGCATTATTAAAATCACTGCTCCTGAAAAAACGTCTGTTTTTAAAACTTCTTTTTGCATTGATACATGTACCCTGGGGCAGGGCCCAGGTCCCCAAACACTTTTTATGACAATAACTTGCATATAAGCCTTTAAAATGAGCACTTTTGATTATTCATGTTCGTGTCCCATAGACTTTAACAGTTTTCACGTGTTCGAACACATTTTTTGCCTGTTCGCATGTTCTGGATGCGAACCGAACCGGGGGTCTCTCAAATACACCGCCTGAAGTAGATTAAAAATAGTACACCACGGAATGCACTGTAGATATAGGCTACAGTGACTGGATGCTGCAGAGTATATATATATATATATATATATATATATATATATATATATATATATACACTGTATATATATATATATATATATATATATATATATATATATATATATTGTGGGAGAATTAGCTCGTGGGGATCACCTTTTCCTGAAGGACAGTCAGCAAACGGCACTTTCTTAAAAATCTGGCGGATGCCAGGTTTATTTGCAGGAGGTTTGCAAAATAAAAACAAACAAACAGTAAATTAAATCCTTGTCGTCCAGCGCTAACTAAACAAATAGTCCCCTCCCTATGCAGTGCGGGGCTGGTCCCCGTCACCCACAAAACATGCAGAAAAGCAAACCTTATAGTCCAACACCCAGGGCTCCTCTCACTCAGGTTCCTTCCTGAGTCTCAAAACCATAGCGACCTGCTGTGTTCTCTTCCTGGATATTTAAAGTCCAGCTGACTGTGGACTCCAGTGGACCCGAACATCCGGACCGAAACCCAGCCTGCCACAGAGCCTGGAAAAAACTGGCCAGATTCCGGTTCAGTCCCTTACAATAGAAGGAATGCGAGGTGAAATGTACCTATTATCGTGTATCTCACTTTGCATACCATCACATATCCTCCCCCTCTGCTCAAGCCCCTGTGGCTGAGCACTTGACCCAACCATACAGTGCATGCGAGAGAGGACATCTGCGTTATTTTCCCGGCCTGTGCTCCACCGTAAACCGAAAGGGCTGTAAAGCCAGGAACCACCTTGTCACACGGCCATTTTTCTCCCTGTTGTCACACATCCACTTTAGGGGAGCATGGTTGGTGACCAGTTTAACCAGTTGCCGACCGCCGCACGACGATGTACGTCGGGAGAATGGCACGGGCAGGCATAAGGACTTACCTGTACGTCCTTGCCTGCCCACGGGCGGGGGGTCCTATTGGACCCCCCCGGTGCCAGCGGCGGTCGGATTCTTGTCAGGGGCGATCAAAGGTGAGGGGGAGGCCACTCGTTTGTGGCTCCCCCCTCGCGATCGCTCCTGGCGAATGAAATGCTTCCTCGGCTTCTTATAGTAAACAGAAGCGGAGGAAGTGATGTCATCGCTCCTCGGCTCGGTATTTTCCGTTCCGGCGCCGAGGAGAGAAGACATCCGAGTGAGTGCACAACACACACAGTAGAACATGCCAGGCATACTTTACACCCCCCTTTGCCCCCCGATCCCCCCCCGATCACCCCCCGATCACCCCCAATCACCCCCCCGTCACACTGACACCAAGCAGTTTTTTTTTTTTCTGATTACTAAATTGGTGTCAGTTTGTGACAGTTAGTGTGGTAGGGCAGTTAGTGTTAGCCCCCTTTAGGTCTAGGGTACCCCCCTAACCCCCCCTAATAAAGTTTTAACCCCTTGATCACCCCCCGTCGCCAGTGTCACTAAGCGATCGTTTTTCTGATCGCTGTATTAGTGTTACTGGTGACGCTAGTTAGGGAGATAAATATTTAGGTTCGCCATCAGCATTTTATAGCGTCAGGGACCCCCATATACTATCTAATAAATGTTTTAACCCCCTGATTGCCCCCTAGTTAATCCTTTCACCAGTGATCACCGTATAACTGTTACGGGTGACACTGGTTAGTTAGTTTATTTTTTATAGTGTCAGGGCACCTGCCGTTTATTACCGAATAAAGGTTTAGCCCCCGGTGATATAACTTAGGTTTTAGGGTCAGATAGGGTCTGCGCCACCCCAGGCAGCGTCAGGTTAGCGCCAGTAGCGCTAACACCCACGCACGCACCATACACCTCCCTTAGTGGTATAGTATCTGAACAGATCGATATCTGATCCGATCAGATCTATACTAGCGTCCCCAGCAGTTTAGGGTTCCCAAAAATGCAGTGTTAGCGGGATCAGCCCAGATACCTGCTAGCACCTGCGTTTTGCCCCTCCGCGCGGCCCAGCCCAACCAAGTGCAGTATCGATCGATCACTGTCACTTACAAAACACTAAATGCATAACTGCAGCATTCGCAGAGTCAGGCCTGATCCCTGCGATCACTAACAGTTTTTTTGGTAGCGTTTTGGTGAACTGGCAAGCACCAGTGGCCTAGTACACCACGATCGTAGTCAAACCAGCACTGCAGTAACACTTGGTGACATGGCGAGTCCCATAAGTGCAGTTCAAGCTGGTGAGGTGGCAAGCACAAGTAGTGTCCCACTGCCACCAAGATGAAGACAAACACAGGCCCGTCGTGCCCATAATGCCCTTCCTGCTGCATTCGCCAATCCTAATTGGGAACCCACCACTTCTGCAGCACCCGTACTTCCCCCATTCACATCCCCAACCAAATGCAGTCGGCTGCATGAGAGGCATTTTCTTTATGTCCTCCCGAGTACCCCTACCCAACGAACCCCCCCAAAAAAGATATCATGCCTGCAGCAAGCGCGGATATAGGCATGACACCCGCTATTATTGTCCCTCCTGTCCTGACAATCCATTGGTGAATGTTTTGAACGCTACCATACACTAGTTGAGTATTAGCGTACAGCATTGCACAGACTAGGCGCACTTTCACAGGGTCTCCCAAGATGCCATCGCATTTTGAGAGACCCAAACCTGGAACCGGTTACAGTTACAAAAAAAAGTGTAAAAAAAAAAAAAAACACAAAAAAATATATAAAATTTTTTAAAAAATAGTTGTCGTTTTATTGTTCTCTCTCTCTCTCTATTCTCTCTCTATTGTTCTGCTCTTTTTTACTGTTTACTATTCTTCAAAGTTTTATTGTTATTATTAGGGTTGTCCCGATACCGATACTAGTATCGGTATCGGCACCGATACCGAGCATTTGCCCGAGTACTTGTACTCGGGCAAATGCTCCCGATGCTTCCCCCGATACCCGGAAGACAGCTGTGATCAGCGCGTGGGGGAGTTACAAGATTCTCCCCCAGCGGCTTTCACCAGCTTTAGTGACACAGCGGTGATCGCTCACCGCTGACTGTCACTGCATGCTCCGCCGTGCCCCCTCCTTTCCTCTGTGCCTCTCCGCTGTCCCCCTCCGTTCTGCTCTCCTTATCTGTCCCCTCTGTTCTGCTCTCCTTATCTGTCCCCTCCGTTCTGCTCTCCTTATCTGTCCCCTCCGTTCTGCTCTCCTTATCTGTCCCCTCCGTTCCTCTCTCCTTATCTGTCTCCCTCCGTTCTCCCCCTCCGTTCCTCAGTCCGTTCCTCAGTCCCCCTCCTCCTTCCTTTGTGTATGGATAGAGTCAGCTGACTCTGTCCATTCACAATAACTGAAACATTGTAATCTCCTGTGATTACGATGTGTCAGTTTATGAATGGAGAGAAGCTGCTGTCTTCTCTCCATTCATTCTCAGTGCAGCTGAGGCTGCAGAGAAAGGGACTGGGGAATCTCTATCCTCGGTCTCTTTCTCTGTCTCAAGGGGGAGATATCAGAGGTCTGTTAAGACCCCTGATATCTCACCAAAGCCCCCCAAAAGGGCTGATTAAAAAAAAAAAAAAAAAAAAAAACAATAAAGAATAAAAAAAATATTATTGTAAAAAATAAAAGTTGTAAATAAAAAAAAAAAAAAACACACACATACCCCGTTCACTCCCCCCCCCCCCCCCCCCCAAAAAAAAGCAAGCACTGTTAAAAAAAAAAAAAAAAAAAAAAAACACTGTCACGTGACATTTAAAAAAAGATTATCGGTAATCGGTATCGGCGAGTATTTGAAAGAAAGTATCGGTACTTGTACTCGGTCCTAAAAAAGTGGTATCGGGACAACCCTAGTTATTATGTTTTACCATGTTTGCTTTTCAGGTATGCAATTTTTTATACTTTACCGTTTAGTGTGTTTTTTTATTAACCATTTTTTTGTCTTCAGGTACGCCATTCAGCTGCAGCGTGAATTTATTTATCTTGACAGCAACAGCGTTTGCTCCCACGATATATAAAGCCGTGACTCCAGCGGAGGCGATATATGCCGAAGCATGGGGGCAGCAGGGGCGGAGGAGCGATTTGCTCCTACCTTTTGCGCGAGGATGCCCCCATGCTTCGGCATATATAAACGGTGCATGTATGCCCATCATTAGAAGTGGGTGGATGAAGGGAGGTATTCTAATGGTGGGCATACTCACCGATCAATCTCTTTTTTTCATGCAGCCCACAGGCTGCATGAAAAAAAAAAGATTACAATATATGCCCAACAAGGACCAGCAACGTAGCTGGACTTTGAGTGGTTATACCAGAATGATGCCTAAAGGTTTAGGTATCATCTTGGTATCATTCTTTTCAGCCAGCGGTCGGCTTTCATGTAACAGCAATCCTAGCGGCTAATTAGCCTCTAGACTGCTTTTACAAGCAGTGGGAGGAAATGCCCCCCCCCACCGTCTTCCATGTTTTTCTCTGGCTCTCCTGTCCCAATGCAGCCGGTGATTCAGCCAGCTGACCATAGAGCTGATCAGAGACCAGAGTGGCTCCAAACATCTCTATGGCCTAAGAAACAGGAAAGCTACGAGCATTTCATGACTTAGATTTCGCCGGATGTAAACAGCGCCATTGGGAAATTGGGAAAGCATTTTATCACACCGATCTTGGTGTGGTCAGATGCTTTGAGGGCAGAGGAGAGATCTAGGGTCTAATAGACCCCAATTTTTTCAAAAAAGAGTACCTGTCACTACCTATTGCTATCATAGGGGATATTTACATTCCCTGAGATAACAATAAAAATGATTAAAAAAAAATAATGAAAGGAACAGTTTAAAAATAAGACAAAAAAGCAAAAAAAATAAATAAAAAAAAAAAGCACCCCTGTCCCCCCCTGCTCTCGCGCAAAGGCAAACGCAAGCGTCGGTCTGCCGTCAAATGTAAACAGCAATTGCACCATGCATGTGAGGTATCACTGCGAAGGTCAGATTGAGGGCAGTAATTTTAGCAGTAGACCTCCTCTGTAAATCTAAAGTGGTAACCTGTAAAGGCTTTTAAAGGCTTTTAAAAATGTATTCAGTTTGTCGCCACTGCACGTTTGTGCGCAATTTTAAAGCATGTCATGTTTCGTATCCATGTACTCGGCCTAAGATCATCTTTTTTATTTCATCAAACATTTGGGCAATATAGTGTGTTATAGTGCATTAAAATTGAAAAAAGTGTGTTTTTTCCCCAAAAAATGTGTTTGAAAAATTGCTGCGCAAATACTGTGTAAAAAAAAAAAATGAAACACCCACCATTTATCTTTAGGGCATTTGCTCTAAAAAAATATATAATGTTTGGGGGTTCAAAGTAATTTTCTTGCAAAAAAAAATAATTTTTTCATGTAAACAAAAAGTGTCAGAAAGGGCTTTGTCTTCAAGTGGTTAGAAGAGTGGGTTATGTGTGACATAAGCTTCTAAATGTTGTGCATAAAATGCCAGGACAGTTCAAAACCCCCCATTGACCCCATTTTGGAAAGTAGACACCCCAAGCTATTTGCTGAGAGGCATGTCGAGTCCATGGACTATTTTATATTGTGACACAAGTTGCGGGAAAAAGACAAATTTTTTTTTTTTTTTTTGCACAAAGTTGTCACTAAATGATGTATTGCTCAAACATGCCATGGGAATATGTGACATTACACCCCAAAATACATTCTGTTGTTTCTCCTGAGTATGGGGATACCACATGCGTGAGACTTTTTGGGAGCCTAGCCGCGTACGGGACCCCGAAAACCAAGCACCGCCTTCAGGCTTTCTAAGGGAGTAAATTTTTGATTTCACTCTTCACTGCTTATCACAGTTTTGGAGGCCATGGAATGCCCAGGTGGCACAAACCCCCCCCCCCCCAAATGACCCTATTTTGGAAAGTAGACACCCCAAGCTATTTGCTGAGAGGTATAGTGAGTATTTTGCAGATCTCACTTTTTGTCACAAAGTTTTGAAAATTGAAAAAATAAAAAATACAATTTTTTCTTGTCTTTCTTCATTTTCAAAAACAAATGAGAGCTGCAAAATACTCACCATGCCTCTCAGCAAATAGCTTGGGGTGTCTACTTTCCAAAATGGGGTCATTTGGGGGGGGGGGGTTGTGCCATCTGGGCATTCCATGGCCTCCCAAACTGTGATAGGCAGTGAAGAGTGAAATCAAAAATTTACGCCCTTAGAAATCCTGAAGGCGGTGATTGGTTTTCGGAGCCCCGTACGTGGCTAGGCTCCCAAAAAGTCCCACACATGTGGTATCCCCGTACTCAGGAGAAGCAGCTAAATGTATTTGGGGGTGCAATTCCACATATGCCCTTGGCCTGTGTGAGCAATATATCATTTAGTGACAACTTTGTGCAAAAAAAAAAAAAAATGTGTCACTTTCCCGCAACTTGTGTCAAAATATAAAATATTCCATGGACTCAACATGCCTCTCAGCAAATAGCTTGGGGTGTCTACTTTCCAAAATGGGGTCATTTGGGGGGGTTTGTGCCATCTGGGCATTTTATGGCCTTCAAAACTGTGATAGGTAGTGAAGAGTGAAATATAAAATTTACGCCCTTAGAAATCCTGAAGGCGGTGATTGGTTTTCGGGGCCCCGTACGCGGCTAGGCTCCCAAAAAGTCCCACACATGTGGTATCCCCGTACTCAGAAAAAGCAGCTGAATGTATTTTGGGGTGCAATTCTACATATGCCCATGGCCTGTGTGAGCAATATATTATTTTGTAAATTTTTTTTTTTGTCATTATTCAATCACTTGGGACAAAAAAAACTAATATTCAATGGGCTCAACATGCCTCTCAGCAATTTCCTTGGGGTGTCTACTTTCCAAAATGGGGTAATTTGGGGGGTTTTGTACTGCCCTGCCATTTTAGCACCTCAAGAAATGACATAGGCAGTCATAAATTAAAGACTGTGTAAATTCCAGAACATGTACCCTAGTTTGTAGGCGCTATAACTTTTGCGCAAACCAATAAATATACACTTATTGACATTTTTTTACCAAAGACATGTGGCCGAATACATTTTGGCCTAAATGTATGACTAAAATTGAGTTTATTGGATTTTTTTTATAACAAAAAGTAGAAAATATAATTTTTTTCAAAATTTTCGGTCTTTTTCCATTTATAGCGCAAAAAATAAAAACGGCAGAGGTGATCAAATACCATCAAAAGAAAGCTCTATTTGTGGGAAGAAAAGGACGCAAATTTCGTTTGGGTACAGCATTGCATGACCGCGCAATTAGCAGTTAAAGCGACGCAGTGCCAAATTGTAAAAAGTGCTCTGTCAGGAAGGGGGTAAATCCTTCCGGGCTCAAGTGGTTAAAAGGCCTCCCCAGTAGGTAATACCTTAGGGAGTCTAAGGCCCATTTAATGGCGAGACACTCCTTTTCTACAATGGCATAGTTCTTTTCGTGCTTGTTCAGCTTTCGGCTCAGGTATACAACTGGGTGCTCCTCACCATCCCTGCATTCAGAGTACAGTCCCTAGGCCCACCTCAGAAGCATCCGTCTGTACGACAAACTCCTTGCTGAAGTCCGGGGCCACTAGTACTGGTAACCCACAAAGGGCCTGTTTTAAATTCTGAAATGCCTCTTCGGCTTCGGGATTCCACTTTGACCATGACCGACCCTCTACCCTTCGTCAGGTCAGTCAGAGGGGCGGCCATGGTGGCAAAGTTGGGTATGAACCATCTGAAATACCTCGTAATGCCCAGGAAGGCCCTCACTTGTTTTTTATTGATCGGTTGGGTCTATTTTTGGATTGCCTCAACCTTATTGGTCTGCGACTTGACCACTCCCTGGGCCAATAATGTACCCAGGGTATTTGGCCTCCTCCAGGCCTATGGCACTTTTTTTGGGTTAGCTGTAAGACCTGCTTTCCTAAGGGAATCTATTACCCGTTTACGTAACCGGGTGACCCTGCCCCCCTCTGACAACACGAGGAAAGCCACAGGGAAGTCCCGTGAAGTCCCCGTGCGTCAGAGGAGGGCGGGGTCACCGGGTGGCCCCGCCCTCCATTATATAAGAAGTGTCAGAAGAACTGAAGCATCACATGGTGGAAGACTCCCACTGAGACGGATCGTGCGGACGGAGCAGAGAAGAAGCCGGAGAAAAATGCGGGACGAGAAGAGCGGAGGAAGAAGAAGATGGAGAAGAAGAAGATGGAGGAAGAAGAAGAACACCGAAGAAAGACCAGAAGAAAGAAGAAGCGCAAAAAAAATAAAATTGTCAAAAACCGTCTCTTGTGTTTTTTAACCTTTTTGACACTTTTTTTGTGAAATGGTAGGGGTACATTTGTACCCCATTATCAATTCACACGGGGGGGCCGGGATCTGGGGGTCCCCTTGTTAAAGGAGGCTTCCAGATTCCGATAAGCCCCCCTCCCGCAGACCCCCACAACCAACGGGCAAGGGTTGTGGGGATGAGGCCCTTCTCCCCATCAACATAGGGACAAGGTGCTTTGGGGGGCTACCCCAAATCACCCTCTCAATGTTGAGGGCATGTGGCCTGGTATGGTTCAGGAGGGGGGGCACTTTTTCGTGCCCCCCTCTCTTCCTGTGGCCTGCCAGGTTGCGTGCTCGGATAAGAGTCTAGTATGGATTTTTGGGGGGACCCCACGCCATTTTTTTTTTTCATTTTGGCACGGGGTTCCCCTTAAAATCCATACCAGACCTGCAGGGTCTGGTATGGATTCCCCCTGTGGGGGAATCCCATACTGTTTTTATCAATGAACTTTTATGAATATTGCCAAACCGACAATTCATTATAGCCGGCGCTAGCGATAGTAGTCTTACAGTAGTTAATAGTGATAGTAGCGATAGTAGTTTTACGTAGTTTTACATGACTTTTTTTCCTTTAGAAATGTCATTTTGCTGTCAGACTGTTCTAAACACGGGAAACATGCGCCCCTTTACAGGCATACTATAGACACCCCCCAGGTACGAAATTTAAAGGAATATTACACTTTTATTGTTTCACTTTAAGCATTATTAAAATTACTGCTCACGAAAAAACAGCCATTTTTAAAACTTTTTTTGCATTGATACATGTCCCCTGAAGCAGTACCCAGGTCCCCAAACACTTTTTATGACAATACCATGCATATAAACCTTTAAAATTAGCACTTTTGATTTCTCCCATGGACTTTTAAAGGGTGT
Organism: Aquarana catesbeiana; assembly: GCF_042186555.1. Classification (NCBI taxonomy): domain Eukaryota; kingdom Metazoa; phylum Chordata; class Amphibia; order Anura; family Ranidae; genus Aquarana; species Aquarana catesbeiana. The sequence goes on along the minus strand of NC_133335.1, from coordinate 147,302,094 downwards.
TCCGCGGCTTTCGAATTTGCCGTGAACACCCAAAATTGTTCGCTGTTCGGCGAACAGCCAATGTTCGAACCGAACTCATGTTCGACTCGAACATAAAGCCCATCCCTAATCACGTCAAACTCTAACATTTTTTATTTCCTTCGCGACTGCCTCTCATCTGGCCTCTGGGATTCTATACGATTTTACATTTACGCGAACCCCTGGTTCTGTCACTATGTCATAGTTACATAGTTAGTAAGGTTGAATAAAGACACCAGTCCATCCAGTTCAACCCAAGTGAGTGTGGGTGCGTGTCTACAATTATCCATAACGCTGTATATTGCACACTCAAATACCTACCCTCAATCCAAGGTCCCCACTCATATACTAGGGCCAATTTTGGACAGAAGCCGATTAACCTACCAGCATGTCTTTGGAGTGTGGGAGGAAACTGGAGTCCCCGGAGGAAACCCACACAGACACAGGGAGAACATGCAAACTCCAGGCAGGTAGTGTCGTGGTTGGGATTCAAACCAGCGACCCTTCTTACTGCTAGGTGAGAGTACTACCCACTACACCACTGTGCCGCCCCTATGTTGGATCATGTTTGTCAGTCCAGGTAAGGGGGAGAAGAAGTCTCTATTTTTATAAACAAAATGACCTAACATCAGTTTGTTGTGCCACGGACAGGGTATCTGTTATGTGGACGTCAGGTGTCACCTATACCCGGTCTGTTAGAGGCATGGACGTGGCCAGTAAAGTCTCTCTGTCCTTCCAGGGCTTTAAGAGATTCACATGGTAAATTTGGTGTGGTCTCCTTTTCCCTGGCTGGTAGACTTTGTAGTTTACCTCCCCCACCCTTTCGACAACCTTAAAGGGACCCTGCCACTTGGCTAGGAACTTACTTTCCACCGTGGGAACCAGTATTAACACTCTGTCCCCTGGGCTGAAAGTACAACCCTTGGCATCCCGGTCATAGACCCTCCTCTGAGCCTCCTGGGCTTGCTCCATATGTTCTCGCACCAGGGGCAGGACAGCTGCAATTTGATCCTGCATCAAGGAGACATGCTCTATGATGCTTCTATATGGGGTGGCCTCCCCTTTCCACGTTTCTTTGCCAACATCTACCAGCCCCCTGGGATGTCTACCATACAAAAGCTCAAAGGGGGAATAGTATGTGGATGTCTGCGGAACCTCACGTATGGCAAACATGAGATATGGAAGTAAAAAATCCCAGTTTCTCCCATCTTTGTCGACCACTTTTTTCAGCATACTTTTCAAAGTTGTATTAAATCTTTCAACCAGACCATCTGTTTGGGGGTGGTAGACAGAGGTATGGAGATGGGAGATTTTGTATAGTCTACACAGTTACTTGGTGACCCTAGACATAAATGGGGTGCCCTGATCGGTTAAGATTTCTTTTGGGATCCCTACTCACTAAACACCTGAACCAGTTCCTTGGCGATAGCCTTAGCGGAGGTGTTGCGCAAGGGTATGGTCTCAGGATAGAACGTTGCATAGTCTAGGATCACCAGAATATGCTGGTGACCCCGGGCAGATTTCACAACCGGCCCCACCAGGTCCATGCCAATCCTCTCAAAGGGGACCTTGGTTATTGGTAGGGAGGCAAGAGAGCTGCGAAAATGGGGCGACGATTCGCAGTACTCCTTCACATCTGCATGCAACCCGGGCCAGAAAAACCTCTGGGCGATTCTCTCCCTGTTTTTTTTGCTACCGAGATGCCCCCCCATTACATGAGCCAAGTCTAGCACCACCCTACGAAAGGGTTTGGGAACCAATAGCTGTTCTACCTCGTGCTCTCCATGTTTTATCACTCAATACAATAAATTGTTTTTAACGGCCATGCAGGGGAAATCCACCACCCAATCAGGATCCACCGGTTCCCCGTCCAACATCTTAACATTTTCCCTGGCTCTCATGAGGGTTGTCTCTCGCAGTTGCTCGGTACAGAAATGCTCTCTCCTGACCTCTAAGTCGGGTATGACATTTTGGTTACTGTCAATGTCGGGGTCAGAGGCAGTCTCCTGTTCTTTACCCTCAGGCTGAGAGCTAGCTTCTAGGTCCTCTGGCTCCCCAGCCATGTCAGGGAAAGGAAGAGGATCTCCGGCTTCCTCGATCCCACCAACAGCATCCTATTCCCTTTGGCAAAAAGGGTCTGGTGAGAGTTCCCGTGCTTCCCCAGCAGGGGGAGCTATATCTACCAGCCTCCCCTTGCTCTCCCATAAATTCCAAAAATGGGGAAAATCTCTCCCCACTAAAGCTTCATGAAGCATTGAAGGTACCACCCCCACTGAGTGTGTTACACTGCCCCAGGGGGTATCAACCTCAACCACCGCTGTCTGGTAGTCCCGAGTGTCCCCATGGATGCAAATTACCCCAATACTACTGAAGTGTAGTTTTGTAGTGTTCACACAATCATTCCTAACTAGGGTCACCACTAGGGATGAGCTTCGAGTTTGAGTCGAACTCATGTTCGACTCGAACATTGGCTGTTCGCAAGTTCACCGAACAGCGAACAATTTGGGGTGTTCGCGGCAAATTCGAATGCCGCGGAACACCCTTTAAAAGTCTATGGGAGAAATCAAAAGTGCTAATTTTAAAGGCTAATATGCAAGTTATTGTCATAAAAAGTGTTTGGGGACCTGGGTCCTGCCCCAGGGGACATGGATCAATGCAAAAAAAAGTTTTAAAAACGGCCGTTTTTTCAGGAGCAGTGATTTTAATAATGCTTAAAGTCAATCAATAAAAGTGTAATATCCCTTTAAATTTCGTACCTGGGGGGTGTCTATAGTGTGCCTGTAAAGGGGCGCATGTTTCCTGTGTTTAGAACAGTCTGACAGCAAAATGACATTTTGAAGGAAAAAACTCATTTAAAACTACTCGCGGCTATTGCATTGCCGACAATACACATAGAAGTTCATTGATAAAAACGGCATGGGAATTCCCCAAAGGGGAACCCCGAACCAAAATTAAAAAAAAAAAATGACGTGGGAGTCCCCCTAAATTCCATACCAGGCCCTTCAGGTCTGGTATGGATATTAAGGGGAACCCCGGCCAAAATTTAAAAAAAAAAATGACGTGGGGTTCCCCCTAAATTCCATACCAGACCCTTCAGGTCTGGTATGGATTTTAAGGGGAACCCCGCGCCAAAAAAAAAAAAAAAAACGGCGTGGGGTCCCCCCAAAAATCCATACCAGACCCTTATCCGAGCACGCAACCTGGCAGGCCGCAGGAAAAGAGGGGGGGATGAGAGTGCGGCCCCCCCTCCCTCCTGAACCGTACCAGGCCACATGCCCTCAACATTGGGAGGGTGCTTTGGGGTAGCCCCCCAAAACACCTTGTCCCCATGTTGATGAGGACAAGGGCCTCATCCCCACAACCCTGGCCGGTGGTTGTGGGGGTCTGCGGGCGGAGGGCTTATCGGAATCTGGAAGCCCCCTTTAACAAGGTGACCCCCAGATCCCGGCCCCCCCCCTGTGTGAAATGGTAAGGGGGTACATAAGTACCCCTACCATTTCACGAAGAAAGTGTCAAAAATGTTAAAAATGACAAGAGACAGTTTTTGACAATTCCTTTATTTAAATGCTTCTTACTTTCTTCTATCTTCCTTCATCTTCTGGTTCTTCTGGTTCTTCTGGCTCTTCTGGTTCTTCCTCCGGCGTTCTCGTCCAGCATCTCCTCCGCGGCGTCTTCTATCTTCTTCTCCTCGGGCCGCTCCGCACCCATGGCATGGGGGGGAGGCTCCCGCTCTTCTCTTCTTCTTTTCTTCTCTTCTTCTCTTCTTCTTTTCTTCTTTTCTTCTCCGGGCCGCTCCGCAATCCATGCTGGCATGGAGGGAGGCTCCCGCTGTGTGACGGCGCTCCTCTGACAGTTCTTAAATAACGGGGGGGGGCGGGGCCACCCGGTGACCCCGCCCCCCTCTGACGCACGGTGACTTGACGGGACTTCCCTGTGACGTCACGGGGAATGCCACAGGGAAGTCCCGTCAAGTCACCGTGCGTCAGAGGGGGGCGGGGTCACCGGGTGGCCCCGCCCCCCCCGTTATTTAAGAACTGTCAGACGAGGAGCGCCGTCACACAGCGGGAGCCTCCCTCCATGCCAGCATGGATTGCGGAGCGGCCCGGAGAAGAAAAGAAGAAAAGAAGAAGAGAAGAAGAGAAGAAAAGAAGAAGAGAAGAGCGGGAGCCTCCCCCCCATGCCATGGGTGCGGAGCGGCCCGAGGAGAAGAAGACAGAAGACGCCGCGGAGGAGATGCTGGACGAGAACGCCGGAGGAAGAACCAGAAGAGCCAGAAGAACCAGAAGAACCAGAAGATGAAGGAAGATAGAAGAAAGAAGAAGCATTTAAATAAAGGAATTGTCAAAAACTGTCTCTTGTCATTTTTAACATTTTTGACACTTTCTTCGTGAAATGGTAGGGGTACTTATGTACCCCCTTACCATTTCACACAGGGGGGGGGCCGGGATCTGGGGGTCACCTTGTTAAAGGGGGCTTCCAGATTCCGATAAGCCCCCCGCCCGCAGACCCCCACAACCACCGGCCAGGGTTGTGGGGATGAGGCCCTTGTCCTCATCAACATGGGGACAAGGTGTTTTGGGGGGCTACCCCAAAGCACCCTCCCAATGTTGAGGGCATGTGGCCTGGTACGATTCAGGAGGGAGGGGGGGCCGCACTCTCGTCCCCCCCTCTTTTCCTGCGGCCTGCCAGGTTGTGTGCTCGGATAAGGGTCTGGTATGGATTTTTGGGGGGACCCCACGCCGTTTTTTTTTTTTTTTTTGGCGCGGGGTTCCCCTTAAAATCCATACCAGACCTGAAGGGTCTGGTATGGAATTTAGGGGGAACCCCACGTCATTTTTTTTTTAATTTTGGCCGGGGTTCCCCTTAATATCCATACCAGACCTGAAGGGCCTGGTATGGAATTTAGGAGGACTCCCACATCATTTTTTTTTTTTAATTTTGGTTCGGGGTTCCCCTTTAGGGAATTGCCATGCCGTTTTTATCAATGAACTTCTATGTGTATTGTCGGCAATGCAATAGCCGCGAGTAGTTTTAAATGAGTTTTTTCCTTCAAAATGTCATTTTGCTGTCAGACTGTTCTAAACACAGGAAACATGCGCCCCTTTACAGGCATACTATAGACACCCCCCAGGTACGAAATTTAAAGGGATATTACACTTTTATTGTTTGACTTTAAGCATTATTAAAATCACTGCTCCTGAAAAAACGGCCGTTTTTAAAACTTTTTTTTGCATTGATCCATGTCCCCTGGGGCAGGACCCAGGTCCCCAAACACTTTTTATGACAATAACTTTCATATAAGCCTTTAAAATTAGCACTTTTGATTATTCATGTTCGTGTCCCATAGACTTTAATGGTGTTCGCATGTTCGAACGAACTTTTTTCCTGTTCGCATGTTCTGGTGCGAACCGAACAGGGGGGTGTTCGGCTCATCCCTAGTCACCACACTACCAGAGTCTAGCAAGGCTGTGAGTGGCTTTCCATCCACTGAAATAACACACATCTGTTTTTCAATGCGACTCTGACATGATGCAGTACATGCAACCTGTGCAAGCAGAGAAATGCGTCTTTTCATAAAAGCATAATCACATTGCATAGGTTAATCATCTATAGGACAGTTTGCAGCAATATGCCCTAATGCATGGCAACGAAAACACTGTATGTGGCCTACCCCCAGTCCTCTTAACGGTCCCAAAGACCTTTCTGGCTTATTTGGCCAGTCTCCAGGTCTAGGACCCACAGTCTCATTAGCTGAAACAGTCTTATCCACCTTCCCCATGCTCTTGAACCCCGGAACAGTCTTACCTGAACCACTGGGTGATCTTGCACCCCTAGAAACACCAAAGTGGGGAGTAGATGGGTTCACCAATTACACAGTGGCAGTGTACCTCTCCACTAGGTCCACCAACTGGGTTGCAGTTTTGGGGTCCCCCTGTCCAACCCACTTCCTCAGGGTAGCAGGGAGCGCACGCAGGTAGCGGTCCATTACCACATGATCAGAGGGCCTGCCAAGGTCTCTGGCTGCAACCACTTCCTGGTGAGGTGGACCAGGTCAAACATTTGTGAACAGGGTGGCTTGTTGCTGGAGTGGGACCACTGATGCACGCGCTGGGCCGGGACTGCCATGGTGACACCCAAGCGTGCGAGTATCTCTGTCTTTAGAGTCTCATAATCCTGGCCCTTTGTTTATTTATGTGTGAACTTTTTTCCCATTCCTTACGGATTCACATTATGTCCGCTTAGTGCAGCTTCATTTTATTTGTTTTTTGCACTTTGGATATGTACATGGGATATTTCTGATTGTGGCTGATTATCACTGGGATATTATTATCTAATATTTTTTAGTTTTATTTGTATTTTTATTACTGTCACCCATTTTCACATTCTGGTATCTGGAGCAATCACTACCAGGTAATCAACAGAGAATCACTATATGTTATATTGTGCAATTGTGTCCCATACTTCTTTTGGCTTTTTAGTTATTGGGACATACATGCCACGGTTCTACGTTTTCATCATACACCCATAAGCTGTGCCCTGTAGCTACTTGGGGGAATCCTGTATGGTCACTCAGGCACACACTCTTATGGTGCACATGATGTTAATATATCACTCACCTACATGCTATAGACACATCTATACTTGAAGCACTGTTACTTTATTTGAGGTTGGGATTATATACATTGAGCATTGTTGGGGTACACTTATTTGTGGTGCAGTTTTTCTGCTCCCCCTTCTCCCCTCTATCTACGTCTTGTTATCAATCACCAGTGGGTAGCGCCACTTATCCCCTTTTTTCTGTTTTTCATCATTTAGTGAGGTGAAATGTACAGTATCTCACAAAAGTGAGTACACTCCTCACACTCCTAAGTGAAAATGTCCAAATTGGGCCCAAAGTGTCAATGTTTTGTGTGGCCACCATTATTTTTCAGCACTGACTTAACCCTTTTGGGCATGGAGTTCACCAGAGCTTCACAGGTTGCCACTGGAGTCCTCTTCCACTCCTCCATGACGATATCACAGAGCTGGTGGATGTTAGAGACTTTGCGTTCCTCCACCTTCCGTTTGAGGATGTCCCACAGATGTTGAATAGGGTTTAGGTCTGGAGACATGCTTGGCTAGTCCATCACCTTTAACCTCAGCTTCTTTAGCAAGGCAGTGGTCGTCTTGGAGGTGTGTTTGGGCTCATTATCATGTTGGAATACTGCCCTGCGGTCTCCAAAGGGATGGGATCATGCTCTGCTTCAGTATGTTACAGTACATGTTGGCATTCATGGTTCCCTCAATGTACTGTAGCTCCCCAGTGCTGGCAGCACTCATGCAGCCCCAGACCATGACACTCCCACCACCATGCTTGACTGTAGGCAAGACACACTTGTCTTTGTACTCCTCACCTGGTTGCCGCCCAACACGCTTGACACCATCTGAACCAAATACGTTTATCTTGGTCTCATCAGACCACAGGATTTGGTTCCAGTAATCCATCTCCTTAGTCTGCTTGTAAACTGTTTGTGGGCTTTCTTGTGTATCATCTTTAGAAGAGGCTTCCTTGTGGGACGACAGCCATGCAGACCAATTTGATGCAGTCTGCAGCTTATTGTCTGAGCACTGACAGGCTGACCCTCCCCCCCACCCCTTCAACCTCTGCAGCAATGCTGGCAGCACTCATACATTTATTTCCCAAAGACAACCTCTGGATATGATGCTGAGCACATGCACTCAACTTCTTTGGTCAACCATGGCGAGGCCTGTTCTGAGTGGAACTTGTCTTGTTAAACGGCTGTATGGTCTTGGCCATCATGCTGCAGCTCAGTTTCATGGTCTTGGCAATCTTCTTACAGTCTAGGCCATCTTTATGTAGAGCAACCATTCTTTTTTTCAGATCCTCTGAGAGTTCTTTGCCATGAGGTGCCATGTTGAACTTCCAGTGACCAGTATGAGAGAGTGGGAGCGATAACACCAAATTTAACACACCTGCTCCCCATTCACACCTGAGACCCTGTAACACTAACGAGTCACATGACACCAGGGAGGGAAAATGGCTAATTGGGCCCAATTTGGACATTTTCACTTAGGGATGTACTCACTTTTGTTGCCAGTGGTTTAGACATTAATGGCTGTGTGTTGAGTTATTTTGAGGGGACAGCAAATTTACACTGTTATACAAGCTGTACACTCACTACTTTACATTGTAGCAAAGTGCCATTTCTTCAGTGTTGTCACATGAAAAGGTATAATAAAATATTTACAAAAATGTGAGGGATGTACTCACTTTTGTGAGATACTGTATATATATCAAATACACTGCGTCTGCCACTAACTGAATAACCTGCCTGCTTAATCTAAATCACACTATCTCTCCATCCACGCCAACAACACTACACAGGGCCACCGTGTAGGCAGCCTTATATAGTGTGGGGCCTGGACTTAGTCCCCCTGAGCCATGATTGGCCAAAGGCACCCTGCCTTTGGCCAATTATGGCTCTCCTAGCAGAGGCGCTGGGATTGGCCAAAGCATGCAGGTCAGGTGCATGCTTTGGCCAATCATCATACAGCAATGCACTGCGATCTCGTAGTGCATTATGGGGCGTTCCGCGGGCGCTCAAATTTCCCATGAACGCCCCATAATGTTCGCTGTTCTGCGAACGGGCGAACACCCGATGTTCGAGTCGAACTTATGTTTGACCCGAACATCGAGCTCATCCCTACTGATGAGCAGGATATCATCAACAGGTGAGTAGCTGTGGAGAGAGAGGAGCTGGCAATTAGTCGACCGCTGAGCAGCCAGCTCAGAGAAGGAAGGGCTGAGCCCAGCTCTGACAGAGTAATCCTAGAAGGTTATGGGGTGAAGGCAACACCAACACCCAGAGACCAATTTTACTGCAACTGTTTGACTGGGCATCCAATTTCAATTTTTTACAGCAAGGCCTATTCTTGCTTTCATAAAGAGTACCTCTAGAAGTTTATGGAAGAAAGGTACCACCAACGCCCAAAGACCAATTTTTCCGCAACTGTTTGACAGGGGCATCAAATTTCCATTTTTTACAGCAATGCCTTTTTTTTTTAGTTCAACGTTCGAGAGTTCTGGTGCAAACCTAACTGGGAGGTGTATCTAGATACAAACTTTTGTAACTGTTATTGCTTTTTAAGCCACTCTGCTTGTGCTTCAGGAAAGGATGAAGCTAAATATGTTTCTTTGGCCAGAGAGAGAAAGAAAAATAATACTGTTTTAGTTAAGCCAAAGGTGATTTAAATAGTCATTGTAATCATTTGATGAAGATTTTTCTTTTGTTTGTTCATTTTGCCACATTCGAATCGAAAAAAAAAATCTCAAGTTTTTGATTCAGTTGATTCGTTTGAAATAAAAAAAAAAAAATCAGTACATTTGAAGAAAATTTGAAATAGACATAAAGCGAATTCCGTATACGAATCCCAAATACGAATCCTGAATACAAATTGAACTAATCAACCGAATTTGATGAAATTAAATAACTAGATTAACAAATATAAACAAAACAAATTTTTTCCTCATACATATGTCTAATTGAGAGCTTAAAGTGGAGCTACACCCAAAAGGGGAAGCTCTGCTTATTTGTCTCCTCCCCCCCTCTCCTGCCACATTTGGCACCTTTCGGGGGGGGGGGGGGGGGGGGGCGGATACCTGGTTTTGACAGGTACCCGCTCCCACCTCCGGCTGACTTTGCCGCTGCAAACTCATCCAGGAGTTCAGCCCCCATCCTCTTTGCCCCGCCGCCGGGCCATTCACAAAGCGCAGTGTGTTTTGCACATGCACAGTAGGGAATCAACTGCCGGTTTCCTTTTCCCGAGTTAGCGGCGGCAGCACCTGGGAGCTGATTGAAAAGTCGGCTCGGGTGAAGACACGGCTGGATTTGTGGACAGGCCTAACAATAAAAGGAGAGAGAGACGTTTACACTGGACAGTTCATTATTTCCTGGCTTAGCATTTGGTTATAATGAGTAAATATAATGAGTACCTTCTATGAAAAGACTATTCACATACTTTCCAACTTTCTGGAATAAGGAAGAGAGAGAGAGAGAGAGAGAGAGAGAGAGAGAGGGAGACTTTTACACGGGACAGTTCTTTATTTCGTGGCTTAGCATTTGGTTATAATGAATAAATATATAAATATGAATAAATACTTTATATGAAGTTACTATTCCCATACTTTACAACTTTCTGGACTAAGGAAGAGGGGCACCTTTTAGGAGAAAACCCCTGCATTGCTTCCCTGGTTATATGGAAGAATTAACATGCAAAAAAATTAGATTTTTTTAACCCTTACTTTTCCTTTAAACTGGTTGTTAAGTTCATCTATTGTATTTATCATCTCAGAAAACTGAGAGGTATAGATAGTAAGAAGAGGGATGTGTGTGCAGAGAATGGGATCTCACTGCTAGAGCATGTTCTGTTCCCCCAGTAAAAAAGCATAAGTGCCATTTACACTTTAATACTAGAGGATTATCATAAAATGGTTTAAAAATATTATTATAACAATAAATCCAACAATTAAATGCAAACATATGTTTTAGCAGCTCAAATAGCAATTACGTTTTTATGTTTATTGGCAGGAAATAGTCAATGCAATAAATATATACTTGGCAACCCAACTGCAAGATGTCACACCCATATGCCCTGTACACACGATAGGATTTTCCGACAACAAAATCCTGGATTTATTTCCGCCAGGGGTTGTAATTGTAATACACACGGTCACACAAATGTCAGAAATTCCAAACGTCAAGAACGCGATGACGTACAACACGGACGATGAGCCAAGAAAAATGAAGTTTAATAGCCAGTGCGGCACTTCTGCTTGATTCCGAGCATGTGTGGAATGTTGTGCATCGGAATTGTGTACACACGATCAGAATTTCCAACAATGGGTTTTGTTGTCGGAAAATTTGAGATCCAGATCTCAAATTTTGTTTGTCAGAAATTCCGACGGAAAATCTCCGATGGAGCCTACACACAGTCGGGAATTTCCGACAACTAGCTCCCATCGAACATTTTTTGACGGAAAATCCTATTGCGTGTACAGGGCAATAGAGTTTCTGGGGAATTGCCAGCACCTAGCATGGTGTTTCTGTTTTTTCTGCTGAAGACAAGGAGACATTTTTTTATTTTTTATGGAGAGGTACAATTGCTGGTGTCTTACGTTATTATTATCAGATATTTTTCTAATGTAAGAAATCAAGGAGAATCCTGTTAGTGAACTAGTCTTTCACTAAATGTTGAATACACACAAATATAAAATATTAGAGAAAGATGACAGAAATGTGTAAGGCCACAGAGAGTATCACAAGATATGCAGGTTAAACATTTAAATCCAGGGGTTAGAAGTTAAATTCTGTACCTGAGATGTTGCAATTATGCATGTGCATTCGTAGTCAAAGGTTTGTTCTCTGTTCTCATGTAAAAGGGATTTATTATATGGTAATTTGTGTATGTTTTCCAGCATGCTATAACATCTTGGCAAGTGTCCACTCCTCACATGCCCTCAATTTCCAACACATAGCATTTAGATAGCAAAAATGACACCCCAAAATACATTCTGCTACTCCTCCTGAGTATTACGATACCACATTCGTGGGACTTTTTCACTGCCTGGCCACATACAGAGGCCCAACATGCATGAAGCACCATCAGGTGTTCTAGGAGCATAAATTACACATCACATTTCTCAACCACCTATTGCAGTTTTGAAGGCCCTGGAGCACCAGGACAATGGAAACACCCACAAAATGACCCCATTTTGGAAAGCTAACACCCCAGCGTATAATCTATGAGGCATAATGAGTCTTTTGAATGGTTTATTTTTTTCCAGAAGTTTTTGGAAAATATGGAAAAAAATGAAAACGCATTTTTTTTTACACAAAGTTGTCCGTTTATAAGATATTTCCAACACATAGCATTTAGATAGCAAAAATGACACCCCAAAATACATTCTGCTACTCCTCCTGAGTATTACGATACCACATGTGTGGGACTTTTTCACTGCCTGGCCACATACAGAGGCCAAACATGCAAGGAACACCGTCAGGTGTTCCAGGGACACATAGCATGCACATACCAAGAATTACACCCCAAAATACATTATGCTGAGCAAAGCGTAAACAAAAAAGATTACCTGTGGTTGTAGTAGCGCAGTTGTACACAGGAGGATAGCACTGATCCAGGCAGCAGGCAGGGACTTGGTCAGCAGCGGCGAACACAATTGTCCAGGCAGCAGGCAGGGTTACTGTCCATATAAAGTCCAGGGTCAGTGCAGGCAGAGATATTGTCCGCAGTGCCAAAAATATTGGTCCTGGTAGTAGGCAGGCCCATGTGGTGTGGTCAGTGCAACAGGCAGAGGCGTGACGGCAGTAAGTCCTACAGGCAGAAGTAGGGCCTCGTTCAGGACAGAATGGGGACAGGGGTAGAGGCTTCTCCCACCCAAATCTCTTTGAAGCCTCCGAGTCTCCAGACCCTAATCTAGGATTGAGAAAACAAAATAAATTGTTTTCTTCATCCAGAAAAACAATTCTGGAGCCCCTCACATATGTGAGACCCCTGTGTTGAATCCCACTAGTCCAGTTGCAGGGTACAAGATCAGTCCAAGAGGCAGGCAAATATCATGGTCAAACAGTCCAAGGTCAGTTCCAGATCAGGCAGAGGTATGTACAGAATCGTTGGGCAGAAGCATGGTCGAATAACAGTCCAGGGTCAGTTCCAGATCAGGCAGAGGTATGTGCAGAATCGTTAGGCAGAAGCGTGGTCAAATAACAAGCCAGGGTCAGTTACAGAGGAGGCAGTGGCATAAGGGGTGTGAGGGTAAATTGCAGGAACGGAGGCTTACGTTTACCATACTTCACTAATAATTTACTGAAGTATGGTAACGACGAAAACATTCACCTACGCAGAGGCCTGGTTCAGAAGGACATTGTGCACAATAATAAGATGTGTCTCTTCTGAATCCAGCTCTGGTACACACCTTACATTTTTTTTGCCGTCGTTGGCCTGTTGGTTTGGGAGGGATCTTATCTGGAAAGTGGCGTTCGGAGAGTCGACTTAGAACATCAGATCGGATATTTTCTGGGGGGCCGTTCGGGAATGTAAGGGCAGTGAAAACGTCCTCCTGGTAGCCAAGGAAGCGTTTGGGGTTTTGGGTGGAGTTACGATAAATGACATAAGAATTGTAGATGGCCAAATGAAAAAAATAAATTGCGACTTTCTTATACCAATGGTATGTCCGTCTTGTGGCAAGGTACGGTTCTAGCATCTGGTCATTCAAGTCGACTCCCCCCATAAACAAATTATAGTCAAAGATGCATTTAGGTTTCTGTATGGGGCCATTTCTTCTGGGGATTTCCATGAAGGTATCATCGTGGATTGAAGACAACATGTATACATCTCTTTTGTCTCTCCACTTCACTGCCAAAATCTCGTTGTTTCGTAGACTCGCCGTTTCTCCTTTTCTCAATTTTTTATTGACCAGACTTTGAGGAAAGCCCTTCCGGTTCTTTTTGATGGTACCACATGCAGGCGTCTTCATCCGATGCAGGTTGTGGAACAGGGGCAGAGATGTGTAGAAGTTATCTACGTACAGGTGGTAGCCTTTCTCCAGTAGGGGGTATGTGAGATCCCAAACAATTTTCCCGCTTGATCCCAAGTAGTCTGGGCAATTAGGGGGTTGCAGCTGGGTGTCCTTCCCTTCGTACACTTTGAAGGCATACAAGTAACCTGTGACTCGGTCACATAATTTGTATACCTTCACCCCATAGCGTGCCCTTTTACTGGGAATATATTGCTTCATCTTAAGCCTGCCACTAAACTTAAGAAGGGACTCATCCACACATATGTTTTTGTCTGGGGTAAACAGCAGGGGGAATAGTGCAGAAAAATAATTTAAAAGTGGCCGAATTTTGAAAAGTCTATCATAGTTTGGGTCATTTCGGGGAGGACACTGGGTATTGTCTTTGAAATGAAGAAACCTCAATATCATGAGGTATCTGTTTCTGGGCATCACCTTGGAGTATATTGGCAGGTGTTGGAGGGGGTGGGTTGACCAATAGGACAGCAAAGTGTTTTTTTTTCGTGAGTCCCATGTTAAATGTGAGCCCTAAAAAAACCTTCAACTCCACCACCGTTAGGTCTCTCCATTCGTAGGGACGGGCATAGTAAGACGTTGGATTATTCGCAATGAATTGATGTGCATAAAGGTTGCACTGGGCCACAATACTTGACAGCATGTCCTCGGTAAAAAATAAATTAAAAAAATCTATTGGGGAAAAATTCTCTGTGTTCACCTGGACTCCTGGCTGGGCAGTGAAAGGGGGAATGTTGGCTTCTCCTGAATTAGGAGGAAGCCACAAGGGGTTCTGCAGGGCATAGGGAAGGCTGGCTTGGGTCCTTGGCCTTTCTTGCCGAGGCACTGCGGTGCTGATGGACGGGACTGCCGTGCTGGTGGACGGGACTGCCGTGCTGGTGGACGGGACTGCCATGCTGGTGGACGGGACTGCCGTGCTGGTGGACGGGACTGCCGTGCTGGTAGATGCCACTGCCTCCCCACCAGAACGCCTTCGTTTGGCGGGCCGAATCTCTTCCTCCTCTGAGTCACTCAGTGTTTCACTACTGAGGACTGGCTCATAGTTTATGTCCGACTCAGAATCGGAAAGGGAATCTGAAAAAGAGAGCTCCCCGTTGCTCTCGTCGGCCTGGGACAGTATTTGGTACGCCTCCTCGGCGGAAAAGCTTCTTTTGGCCATGGTTGTTAAGCCTGCACTGATGAGGCGGCACTGATGAGCACAGATGGGCACTGAGGTGGCACAGATGGGCACTGATGAGGTGGAACAGATGTGCACTGATGAGGTGGAACAGATGTGCACTAATGAGGTGGAACAGATGTGCAGATGTGCACTAATGAGGTGGCACAGGTGGGCACTGATGAGGCGGCACAGGTGGGCACTGATGAGGCGGCACAGGTGGGCACTGATGAGGCGGCACAGGTGGGCACTGATGAGGCGGCACAGGTGGGCACTGATAAGGTGGCACAGGTGGGCACTGATGAGGTGGAACAGATGTGCACTGAGATTGCACAGATGTGCACTTATGAGGTGGCACAGCTGGGCACTGATGGGACGGCACAGATGGGGCAGCACAGATGGGGCGGCACAGATGGAGCGGCACAGATGGAGCGGCACAGATGGGGCGGCACAGATGGAGCGGCACAGATGGGCACTGATGAGGCGGCACAGATGTGCACTGAGGCAGCACAGATGTGCACTGATTGGCACAGGTGGGCACTGATGAGGTGGCACAGGTGGGCACTGATGAAGTGGCACAGGTGGGCACTGATGAGGTGGCACAGGTGGGCACTGATGAGGTGACACAGGTGGTCACTGATTGTGCAGATGTGCAGCTGGACACTAATCACTGCTGGGCAGACAGGTGGACACCGATTGGCACAGGTGGGCACCGATTGGCACAGGTGGGCACCGATTGGCACAGGTGGGCACCGATTTGGCACAGGTGGGCACCGATTGGCACTGTACTGATGCTGCACTGTATTGATGGGGCACTGTATTGATGGGGCACTGTATTGATGGGCACTGTATTGATGGGCACTGTGGGCACTGTAGGCACAGTAAATGTTAATCACAAACTCACAGAAGGCTGACAGATCTCTCTCTCCTCACACGCTGTCTCTGTGTGAGGAGAGAGAGCCAGCAATGAGAGATGATCTCAATTGTTTACATTTTAGATCATCTCTCATTGGAGGCAGCGATCGCGCTGTAAACGGCCGCTGTGATTGGCCGTTTACAGTGATCTGTGATTGGCTGTGTCCAAGGGACACGGCCAACACAGAATTTCCCCGTTGCGCGCTCGTGAGCGCGCACGGGGAGCGAGGAAAGGGGAGGCCGTCATATGACGGCCTCCCGGGAATTGACATCCGCGCTGAAGCCGTCATTCGGCTACGGCCGGATGTCAGGTGGTTAAAAGAATATTTCATTTTTATTGTTTCACTTTAATCATTATTAAAATCACTGCTCCTGAAAAAAACGGCAGTTTTTAAAACTTTTTTTGCTTTGATACATGTCCCCTGGGGCAGGACCCGGGTCTCCAAACAGTTTTTATGGCAATAACTTGCATATAAGCCTTTAAAGTTAGCACTTTTGGTTTTTCATGTTAGTGTCCCATAGACTTTAAAGGCGTTCTGTGGCTTTCGAATTTGCAGCGAACGCCGCATATTGTTCGCTGTTCAGCGAACAGGCGAACACCTGATGAAACGATGGATAAAGTATCTATTAATATATAGTGCCCCCTGGGGGAGGGAAGAAAATATCAGGAACAAACAACTTTACAATTACAACCCCTGGCAAAAATTATGGAATCACCAGTCCCTGAGGATGTTCCTTCAGTTGTTTATTGTTGTAGAAAAAAAGCAGATCACAGACATGGCCAAAAACTAAAGGCATTTCAAATGGCAACTTTCTGGCTTTAAGAAACACTAAAAGAAATCAAGAAAAATAATTGTGGTGGCCAGTAACAGTTAGATTTATAGAACAAGCACAGGGAATAAATTATGGAATCACTCAACTCGGAGGAAAAAATTATGGAATCATGAAAAACAAACAAACAAAATAACACTCCAACACATCACTAGTACTTTGTTGCACCACCTCTGGCTTTTATAACTGCTTGCAATCTCTGAGGCATTGACTTAATGAGTGATAAACAGTACCCTTCATCAATCTGGCTCCAGCCTTCTCTGATTGCTGTTGCCAAATCATCTTTGCAGGTTGGAGCCTTGTCATGGACCATTTTCTTTAACTTCCACCACAGATTTTCAATTGGATTGAGATCCGGACTGTTTGCAGGCCATGACATTGACCTTATGTGTCTTTCTTCAAGGAATTGTTTCACAGTTTTTGCTCTATGGCAAGATGCATTATCATCTTGATAAATGTTTTCATCATCCCCAAACATCCTTTCAATAGATGGGATAAGAAAAGTGTCCAAAATTTCAATGTAAACCTGTGCATTTATTGAAGATTTAATGACAGCCATCTCCCCAGTGCCTTTACCTGACATGCAGCCCCATATCATAATTGACTGTGGAAATTTGCATGTTTTCTTCAGACAGTCGTCTGCGTGAATCTCATTGGAACGGCACCAAACAAAAGTTCCAGCATCATCACCTTGCCCAATGCAGATTCGAGATTCATCACTGAATATGACTTTCATTCAATCATCCACAGTCCACGATTGCCTTTCCTTAGCCCATTGTAACCTTGTTTTTTTGTGTTTAGGTGTTAGAGATGGCTTTCTTTTAGCTTTTCTGTATGTAAATCCCATTTCCTTTAGGCAGTTTCTTACAGTTCGGTCACAGATGTTGACTCCAGTTTCCTCCCATTTGTTCCTCATTTGTTTTGTACATTTTCTGTTTTCAAGGCATATTGCTTTAAGTTTTCTGTCTTGACGCTTTGATGTCTTCCTTGGTCTACCAGTATGCTTGCCTTTAACTACCTTCCCATGTTGTTTGTATTTGGTCCATGTTTTAGACACAGCCGACTGTGAACAACCAACATCTTGTGCAACACTGCGTGATGATTTACCCTCTTTAAGGAGTTTGATAATCCTCTCCTTTTTTTCAATTGACATCTCTGGTGTTGGAGCCATGCTTCATGTCAGTCCACTTGTTGCAACAGCTCTCCAAGGTGTGATCATTCCTTTTTGCCTACATACTAACAAGCAAATTTAATCTGATGCAGGTGTTAGTGTTTGTAATGAAAATTTACAGGGTTATTATTATTCCATAATTTTTCCTCAGAATTGAGTGATTCCATAATTTATTACCTGTGCTTGTTTTATAAATCTAACTGTTACTGGCCACCACAATTATTTGTCTTGATTTCTTTTAGTGTCTCTTAAAGCCAGAAAGTTGCCATTTGAAATGCCTTTAGTTTTTGGCCATGTCTGTGATCTGCTTTTTTTCTACAACAATAAACAACTGAAGGAACATCCTCAGGGACTAGTGATTCCATAATTTTTGCCAGGGGTTGTACTCACAAAGCAGCACATGAACTGTGCCCAGCTTCTACAAGGGAATAAACAGTGTCCCTGGATATTAGTGATAGGGGTATGCCATTGTTTAATTATAGGCTGCTACAGGTCACATTCGTTTTTAGTTGTCTACATATCTGGGTGGAAGACACCTGTTTTTCAGTGACTTGCCACACCCATCACTTTATTACATATACATCTTTAGTAAACCATTTGTTATTCTTCCTTAATTAACTATAGTTAACACATATATATCCTTTCATCCTGAGTTCATTATTTGTAATTCTCAGTTAATTATTATCACCTTCATATTATTTTATGACAAGCTTGCCCAAATTATGAATTTTAACAATAATATGATTATGTATTTGTTTGTACATTTGATGTATGAGGATTTATGGATTTATCATGCTTATATCATGTTTACGTTGTATTTATTGTACCAATCATGTTTTTTGATTATTTGTATTACCGTATTTATCGGCGTATAACACACACTTTTTTCCCCTTAAAATCAGAGTAAAATCGCGGTTGCATGTTATACGCCGATCCCCTGCGATCCTGAGCTTCAAAATCGCCGACTGCGATTTGAAAATGGCACCGCCGGCACCGAAATACACAGAACTCGGCTCTTCTCGGCCACTTTCGGCTTCACTCGAGCGCCGCCCGAACCTAGCCGAGTGTACTCGGCTAGGTTCGGATTGCTCCGCTCACAGTCAGGCCCATCCCGGGCGGGACTACGAGTGGAGCCAAAAGAGAACGAGAGCCGCCGAGAAGAGCCGAGGACCGGCTCTGTGTATTTCGGCACCAGCGGCGCCATTTTCAAATCGCGGTCGGCGATTTTGAAGCTCAGGATCGCAGGGGATCGCAGGGGAGCCATTTTCAAACTGCAGTGACAATGAAAAGTCACTGCAGTTTAACTGCAGCCTGAGCAAGGCTGCAAATGGACAAAGAAAGCTGCAGATCAGCACTGACAAAGCTGCAAGGCTGCAAATGACACTAATGCCGCGTACACACGGTCGGACTTTTCGTCTACAAAAGTCCAACGGACGCTGACGGACTAAAGCTGGCTGGTAATCCGATCGTGTGTGGGCTTCTCCGGACTTTCAACTGACTTTTTTAGCCTCAAATCCGACGGACTTTAGATTTGAAACATGCTTCAAATCTTTACGTCGTAAGTACGACGGACCCCGAAATCCGCTCGTCTGTGTGCTAGTCCGACGGACAAAAACCCATGCTAGGGCAGCTATTGGCTACTGGCTATGAACTTCCTTATTTTAGTCCGGTGTACGTCATCACGTACGAATCCGTCGGACTTTTGTGTGGTCGTGTGTAGGCAAGTCCGTTCGTAAGAAAGTCTGCCGCAAGTCCGCCGAAGGTACGTCGGAAGTATGTCGGACAGGCTGTCGGACTTTTGTAGACGAAAAGTCCGACCGTGTGTACGCGGCATAAGGCTGCTGACTGCAAGGCTGCAAATGACTGCAAGGCTGCAAATGATACTGGACAAGCATGCAGATGGACGCTGTGCAAGGCTGCATTGATGGGCATTTAAATATAAGTTTTTTTCCTTAAAACATTTTTTTCCTTATAATTCCCTCCTAAACTTGGGGTGCGTGTTATACGCCGCCGCTGTTATACGCCGATAAATACGGTAAATACTTTATGATTATATTTTATAATCTTTTATGATTATATTTTATATTATTTACTATTTATTAATATAATATATTATGTTTCCCCTAATCATGGACCACTTTATATGATTGTGACATTAAATTAGATTAGAGTCATACACATACCTTATTCATTATTTATTATTATCTGCAATGACATATGAGTGTCTGATTATTAAAAGTCAACAGCTACACTTTTTGTAGGTGCTGACTTTTAAATGGGTGGAACTCCGCTTTAAGGTCAATAGGAGTTGAATTTTGCTGATAACTTTTAGCTCTTTGGAGGGCTGCGAGACAAGCTATTTCAAAACTTCATGAGAAGTCCCCCCTCCCCCTAAGACCCCACTGAGTGTTATTTTGCTTGTTTTGGGGTGTGGTTTGTTGTTACTTAATACAATAGGTATTTAAGACAATAGATGTTAAAAAGGGATGTGAGATTGTCACTTTAAAAAAATGAAAAGAACCTGTACACTTTAAAGGATACATTTATCCTTTTAAATGAATATTAAATGCACATTTTTTTGCAGGTAAAAAAAAAAAAATGTGCATTTATTATTTATATTATTTATTTTTTTAGGAGCCTGTAAAGCATTGCACTTATGAGCAACAGATCGTGGTTGCAATCTCTGGCTCCTGCACATAGGTGTACACAGCCTATTGCATTAGGGTGTGCACCCCAAAGCTCAAACACATATGCATGCGTGTTCATGTGTATATATACTGACAGTGTCAGTAGGGCAGTGGATGGTGTCAGTAGGTTTTTATTTTTATTACTTTTTAGAATTTTATTTTTTATTATTATTAATTTTTTACAATTTGTTTGGGGGCTTTGGTGAAATATCAGGTGTAGGGATGAGCTTCGTGTTCGAGTCAAACCCATGTTCGACTCAAACATCGTCTGTTCGCCCGTTCGCCGAATTGCGAACGATATGGGCCGTTCGCGCCAAATTCGTGTGGCGCATCACGGCCCATAATTCACTGCGGCATCGCAGTGCATTGCTGGCTGATGATTGGCCAAGCATGCACTATGACCCGCATGCTTGGCCAATCACAGCGCCGTCTGAACAGAGAGCCATAATTGGCCAAAGCCAAGGAGGCTTTGGCCAATTATGGCTCAGGGGATTTAGCACACGCCCCACACTATATAAGGCCGCCTGAACGGCGGCCCTGTGTAGTTTGTGTTCCGGCGTTCATAGATAGAGAGAGAGAGAGACAGACAGTGTCATTTGATTTGAGTTAGATAGATTAGGCAGAACAGTCAGTCAGTTAGCTGCACTTACAGTGTATTGTGTATATATATGCATCCCAGGTGTTGCATATATATATATATACACTGTATTCAGTTTAGCTAGATCCGTTCCTGTTATCTTCTTACTGACAGGCAGGCTTGTCTTGTTACAGTATTTACAGCTACCTGAAGAAAATTGCTGGTGTTTTTTTGATCCTATTAGTACCACAGTCAGACAGCTAGACTATTTACAGTTAGTGCAGTGCGTCCTGCTCACAGTGTTCAGCTAAAACTACAAGTTAGTGGGGTATGTCCACCTCACAGTGTTCAGCTAAACCTACAAGTTAGTGGGGTGCGTCCTGCTCACAGTGTTCAGCTAAACCTACAAGTTAGTGGGGTGCGTCCACCTCACAGTGTTCAGCTAAACCTAGAAGTTAGTGCAGTGCGTCCTGCTCACAGTGTTCAGAGAAACCTACAAGTTAATGCGGTGCGTCCTGCTCACAGTGTTCAGCTAAAACTACAAGTTAGTGCTGTGCGTCCTCCTCACAGTGTTCAGCTAAACCTACAAGTTAGCGTAGTGAGACCTCTGCACAGTGTTCATCTAAAGCTACAAGTTAGTGCAGTGCGTCCTGCTCACAGTGTTCAGCTAGATCCGTTCCTGTTATCTTCTTACTGACAGGCAGGCTTGTCTTGTTACAGTATTTACAGCTACCTGAAGAAAATTGCTGGTGTTCTTTTGATCCTATTAGTACCACAGTCAGGCAGCTAGACTATTTACAGTTAGTGCAGTGCGTCTTGCTCACAGTGTTCAGCTAAAACTACAAGTTAGTGGGGTACGTCCACCTCACAGTGTTCAGCTAAACCTAGAAGTTAGTGCGGTGCGTCCTGCTCACAGTGTTCAGCTAAAACTACAAGTTAGTGCTGTGCGTCCTGCTCACAGTGTTCAGCTAAACCTACAAGTTAGTGTAGTGAGACCTCTGCACAGTGTTCATCTAAAGCTACAAGTTAGTGCAGTGCGTCCTGCTCACAGTGTTCAGCTAGATTCGTTCCTGTTATCTTCTTACTGACAGGCAGGCTTGTCTTGTTACAGTATTTACAGCTACCTGAAGAAAATTGCTGGTGTTCTTTTGATCCTATTAGTACCACAGTCAGGCAGCTAGACTATTTACAGTTAGTGCAGTGCGTCCTGCTCACAGTGTTCAGCTAAACCTACAAGTTAGTGTGGTGCGTCCACCTCACAGTGTTCAGCTAAACCTACAAGTTAGTGCGGTGCGTCCTGCTCACAGTGTTCAGCTAAAACTACAAGTTAGTGTGGTGCGTCCTCCTCACAGTGTCCAGCTAAACCTACAAGCTATTTTTTGCGAGCTCTGCACAGTATTCAGCTAAAGCTACCTGTAGAAGGTTGTTGGTGTTTTCCTGATCCTATCACTACCGCAGGCAGCTAAAAAAGCTACAAGTTATTTTTTTGCGAGCTCTGCACAGTGTTCAGCTAAAGCTACCTGTAGAAGGTTGGTGGTGTTCTCATACTACAGGCAGGCAGTTGATTTTGCTAGCTGCAGTATCAGTACATATATATATATATATATATATATATATATATATATATATATATATATATATCCCAGCTTAGTGCAGCTACAGGCCATTAGTATGTCTGTAAGGCCAAGAAGGAGAGGCAAACAGTCACAAGCCAATAAGAGAGGGCAAGCAGGCTCTGTGTCTAGTGCTGGTCGTGGAGACGGTGCATCCTCATCAGCACGTGGCCGTGGGACACGCTTGGCCTTTTTTTCGGCAGCTGGCCGTGTTGAGCCGCAACATGCGGAAGACTTGGTCGAGTGGATGACCAAGCCGTCCTCATCCTCCTCATCCTCTCTCACCCATGCCCAGGGTACTTTGTCTGGCAAAGCAGCGGCCTCTTCCCTTGGCTCAATGTCATCAGTGACTCCTTCCCTAGCCCCACCATGTCCTCCTGAGGAGTCCCTCGAACTGTATGACCACAGTGTTGGGTACATGCTCCAGGAGGATGCCCAGCGTTTGGAAGGCTCTGATGATGATACTGAGCTCGATGAAGGCAGTAACGTGAGCACGGACAGAGGGGGTGCCCAAGAAGGACAGCAATCTGGCAGTAATGCTCCCCCTGCTGCAGCATACTGCCAGGTTTGCTCCAGTGATGAGGAGGGAGGGGATGATGAGGTCACTGACTCAACGTGGGTGCCTGATAGGAGAGAGGAGGAGGCGGCACATCACCAACGAGGCAGGATGCCCTCCAGGGGCCAGCCTAAGGGCAGCACCTTGACTGTACAGCGGAACACTTATTTATTATTATTGACTGTACAGCGGAACTTGACTGACTTCCCAGTACAGCGGAACACTTATCGGTCTCCTCCCCTTGTACGTCCCCGCCCCCTACAGTTAGAATCACTCCCTTAGGAAACATATTTAACCCCTTGTGTCCCCCTAGTGGTTAACCCCTTCACTGCCTGTCACATTTACACAGTAATCAATGCAATTTTATAGCATTGATCGCTGTATAAATGTGAATGGTCCCAAAAATGTGTCAAATGTGTCCGCCATAATGTCACAGTCACGAAAAAAAATCGCGCTATTACTAGTAAAAAAAAAAAAAAATATTTTTTTTTTTAAAATGCCATAAATCTATCCCATATTTTGTAGACGCTATAACTTTTGTGCAAACCAATCAATATACGCTTATTGTGATTTTTTTTTACCAAAAATATGTAGAAGAATACGTATCGGCCGAAACTGAGGAAAAAATTAGTTTTTTTAAAGAAAAATTGGGATATTTATTATAGCAAAAATTAAAAAATATTGTGTTTTTTTCAAAATTGTCGCTCTTCTTTTGTTTATAGTGTAAAAAATAAAAAACGCAGAGGTAATCAAATACCACCAAAAGAAAGCTCTATTTGTGGGGAAAAAAGGACATCAATTTTTTTTTGGGTACAACGTCGCACGACCGCGCAATTGTCGTTTAAAGTGCGACAGCGCTGAAAACTAAAAATTGGCCTGGGAAGGAAGGGGGTGAAAATGCCCTGTATTGAACCGGTTAAGGAGGGGGCACTGTCAGAGAGGATCCCAGAGCAGGATTGTCGTCGAGCACTCTGGTGTGCGCCGCTTCGTGCCGGCCCACGCAGGCGCGCACGGGGGCGCGCGGGCACGGTGTTTGGCGCCAATCGCCCTATTTAGTGTTCTGGTGCACTGTGCTCGGTGCTGTCCGATCTTCAGCTTCCTGTTCCCATACTTCCTGTTTGCCTGTCTGAAAGTTTGATCTCCCTGTGACCCGGCTTGTCTATTGGATTCTCCCCTGCTATCTGCTTGCATCTGACCCTGGCTTGCCTCTGACTCTGAACCTGCCTGATCCCTTGTACTGTGCTGACCGCCTGCTGCCAACCCTGCCTGTGACCTGGACTTCAAATCTGCCTGCTCCCTTGTACTGTGCTGACCGCCTGCTGCCAACTCTGCTTGTGACCGGACCTGCCTACTCTGCTTCTGCTCTGCACCTGTTAACTGTGCTTCAGCCTACTAAGTACCTCCAATCCGCTTGCACCAGGATCTTGGGCCTTATCTCCGCAAGTCACCCGCCAGGCTCTCATACCACTCTGCGCTCCCGTGCCTTCTGTTTGCTCTATCAGGGGCCAGGAACCAGATACGAAAGGGAGGCCTTCCCCTGCTATATCGGGTTCGTCAGTCAGGTACGTGAAAGTCTGACAGTGACACACCTCTCTCCTCCACCCCCTCCTCTTCTTCTTCCTCCATGGCCTCTTCCTGTGCTTTGTCCTCGGAACCAGCGGTGCTCCATAGCCTCTCAAGGGGCTACGCAAGTATGCAGGCCAAAAGATGCCATGCGGTGCTTGAGCTGGTGTGCTTGGGGGGACAGGAGCCACACTGGGGCAGAGGTTCTGTCAGCTCTGCAGGGGCAGGTTCAGAGGTGGTTGACGCCACGCCAACTTAAGGCAGGAATGGTGGTTTGCGACAATGGCACCAACCTCCTCTCTGCCCTCCGACAGGGACAAATGACCCATGTGCCCTGTTTGGCTCACGTCCCTAACTTGGTGGTGCAGCGGTTCTTGGGCAGGTACCCGGGCTTACAGGATGTCCTGAGGCAGGCCAGGAAAGTCTGTGTGCATTTCCGCCGGTCATATAATGCCAGTGCTCGGCTGGCAGACCTCCAAAAGGAGTTTAACCTGCCCAAGAACCGCCTAATCTGTGACATGCCCACCAGGTGGAACTCAACATTGGCCATGCTGCAGTGGCTGCACACGCAGCAGAGGGCCATCAATGAGTACCTGTGCGACTATGGCACCAGGACAGGGTCAGGGGAGCTTGTTTTTTTTTTCCCCACGCCAGTGGGCCATGATCAGGGATGCATGCACTGTCCTGTCACCATTTAAGGAGGCCACGAGGATGGTGAGCAGTGACAGTGCATGCATCAGTGACACTGTCCCCCTTGTCCACCTGTTGGAGCACACGCTGCGTGGAATAATGGACAGGGCACTTGAGGCAGAACAGAGGCAGGAAGAGGAGGACTTCCTTAGCTCTCAAGGCCCCCTTTATGCAGACAGTGTTCCTGCGTGCCCGCCGATCACACAGGAAGAGGACGAGGACGAGGTGTCAGTATGGAGGTGGAGCCTGGCACTCAGCATCAGCAGCAGTCTTTAAGGGATAAGTCCCAAGAAACACATGGACTTGTACGTGGCTGGGAGGAGGTGGCTGCGGACCATGTCGTCCTTAGTGACCCAGAGGACTCCGGACTGAATGCCTCAGCAAACCTACGCTGCATGGCCTCCCTGATCCTGCAAAGCCTGCGTAAGGATCCTCGTATTCGTGGTATCAAGGAGAAGGACCAATACTGGCTGGCAACGCTCCTTGATCCACGTTACAAGGGTAAGGTTGCGGACCTTATCTTGCCATTGCAGAGGGAGCAGAGGATGAAAGGTCTGTGCAACGCGTTCCCAGAGACTGGGAGGTTACAAACTCCTGTTTCTGGACAACGTGTTGCTGAGACTTCGGTCAGTCAAAGAAGGAGCGGTGGAGAAGGTGGCCGTCTGACTGATGCATTCAGACAATTTTTTATTCCGCAGCCCCAAGGTATGATCAGTTCCAGCAACCATCGCCAGCGTCTGTTTTACATGGTGCAGGAATACCGAGGGGCAAGATCTGACTTGGACACCTTTCCCACCGAAAATCCTCTGGGTTACTGGGTCTTGAGGATGGATCACTGGCCAGAGCTTGCACAGTATGCAATTGAGCTACTGGCCTGTCCTGCATCCAGCGTTCTTTCGGAACGCACATTCAGTGCTGCTGGAGGCTTTGTAAGCGATCACAGAGTGCGTCTGTCCACCGACTCGGTCGATCGACTGACCTTCATAAAAATGAATCAGTCTTGGATCACCACCAGCTACCAAGCACCTGATGCTGATGTAACCAAATAATTTTTTTTGAAATCTCAGATCCCTTCAAAGACTGCCTATGCTGATGCTGAGTGACTATGCTGAGTAATTATCCTCTTCCTCCTCAATGATCACGCGGATAGCTTGTAAGAACATTTTTGGTTCTGGGCGCCGCCACCAGTGCCTAAGGCCCAATTTTTCAGCCCCTGTTTAACAGGGGCGTGTAATTACAATTTTTGATGCAATACTTTGCAGCAGGGCTCGTTTCTGCGTTCCAACTAGAGTATCTGTGAGGGGTTGCAGTGTTGTGGCACCAGCACCAGTGCCTAAGGCCCAATTTTTCTGCCCCTGTTTAACAGGGGCGTGTAATTACAATTTTTGATGCAATACTTTGCAGCAGGGCTCGTTCCTGCGTTCCAATTAGAGTATCTGTGAGGGATTGCAGTGTTGTGGCACCAGCACCAGTGCCTAAGGCCCAATTTTTCTGCCCCTGTTTAACAGGGGCGTGTAATTACAATTTTTGATGCAATACTTTGCAGCACAGCTCATTCCTGCGTTCCAACTAGAGTATCTGTGAGGGGTTGCAGTGTTGTGGCACCAGCACCAGTGCCTAAGGCCCAATTTTTCAGTCCCTGTTCAACAGGGGCATGTAATTACAATTCCTGATCTAATATTTCACAGCAGGGCCCGTTTCTACGCCCACCAAGAGCGAGTGAGGACTTACAGTGTTGTGGCACCAGCACCACCACCACCACCAAAGGCCCAATTTTTCTGCCCCTGTTCAACAGGGGCACGTAATTACAATTCTTGATCTAATATTTCACAGCAGGGCCCTGTGAGGGCTTACAGTGTTGTGGCCGCAACAACACCTAAGGCCCAAATTTCTGCTGAGTATATAGGGCAGGCCCCTACTTTCAAAGTCCCTACTTTCAAAGCCCCTACTTTCAAACATCCAACTTACCTCCTACTTGCAAACGGAAGGAGACAACAGGAAGTGAGATGAAATCTACCCCTAGGAAGGGAAATTCTCTCCTGTAAGAGTTAATATGGGAAAAACATTTCTCCTTTCCACTGATGCTTTATCACCAATCCTTGTTTCACAAATAACCCCAACTTTTCAAAAAACCTTTGTCATTGGGACAAAAACTGAGGTGAAATCTTCTGAAGAGGAGCACAGACAGCAAAACAAATGTCACGGGTGATAACCCTTCCCTATGTTTTCCAAAAAGCTTAAAATAGATTTTTTGGCTGGAGCTAAACACGTTAAAAATGTACCAGTTCAAAATTACAAACAGATTCTACCTACAGTCCCTGTCTTGTTTGCACCGCCTGTATACTGCTGTTCAGAGTACAGAGCCTGTATACTGCTGTTTCCTTTTTTAATTTGGGTGAGGGGTTCTCCTTAATATCCATACAAGACCCAAAGGGCCTGGTAATGGACTGGGGGGTACCCATGCCGTTTGTCTCACTGATTTTCATCCATATTGCCAGGACCCAACATTACATTAAAGCCGCAAGCAGTTTTAAATTACTTTTTTTCCTTTAAAAAACTGTTCTAAGCACAGGAAACACGTGCCACTTTACAGGCATACTATAGACACCCCCAGGTACGATATTTAAAGGAATATTTCACTTTTTTTTTTTTTTTACTTTAAGCATCATTAAAATCACTGCTCCGAAAAAACGGCCGTTTTTAAAAGTTTTTTTGCATTGATACATGTCCCCTGGGGCAGGACTCGGGTCCCCAAACCCGTTGGAGTCCCATAGGCGTCAATGGGTTTCTAACGTTCGTGCGAATTTTCGGTCCGTTCGCAGGTTCTGGTGCGAACCGAACCGGGAGGTGTTCGGCTCATCCCTACTGGGCACACAGGAAGCAGCCTAGTTGTAATCATGATAGGCATTGGCATGGTCTGGCGGGCGGCGGCGACGCCTCCAATTCAATTGGCAGACACAGACAGCAGACGGTCGGTCTGCATGGTCAGCAGCGATGCAGAGTCAGAACACACAGAGGTAGCACTATGCCGGCGGAGCCGTGGCCGCCGCCGGGCCCTGCAGACAGACATGCCACACTCACATGATGATCCATCCGGGTCGGCCTGCATCCTCCAAGCTAGGCTAGGCAGCAGTGCGCCCCTAGGCGGCCGTCTAGCGGGAGATTGCCCTGCATTCGCAGGTGAGATGTCTGCATTCCTCATCCTCACCGAGCCCCACTCAGCGGTAGTTTCGCCACTGTATGCAATATACAAAAACATATTTGGGGGGCACACCCTAAAATGCGTTTAAATTCAAGATGGTGCTGCTATAAGACCAACAAACAGTACGAAACAGATTACAGCGCACACATTCAAGAATGACAATTCCTGCAAGGCAAGTTAAAAACACCTGAACATTCAAAAAAATACGGGGGCTTGGTCACACTATATGGTCATATAGTGCTAAGCCCACTTACTGCGACAAAGTACCCTGAATTAGTGGGTCCTACCCTAGTAATAGAATGGAAGAACCTGCATCTCAACCATGGGAGATAAACTCCTCTATGTGGGAGAACTGAAGGGGATACATCCTATGCACTGGTGGCCACTAAATAAGAGGTAATGAAGAGGGGGAGGGGTGCTCCAGCCCAAAAAAACCTGGTGTGTATGCAAGACAAGTTTGAGCCAACATCCGTCGGAAAAAAAACATGGATTTTGTTGTCGGAATGTGCGATCATGTGTACGCTGCATTCGTTTGGGAAATAATATTGCTTTTCTAGCTTTAACCCAGTGAAGTGAATAGTCTCAGATGATACACAGAGATTAAACAAATCTCCCTACATAAGTTTAAATTGTATATTTGCTGTACTCCCATTACTCCTGTAGCACTAACTCACGTTGGAGCTGCTAGTTTAAGCGGGTCTGTTACCTTCAGCTTGCTTCCCTTGGTTTCACCGGCACTGGTCTAGGGGTTCCGTTGAGTTTACTTCTGGACGACACACGCACCAACACTGGAGTACGTTTTCAATGCTTTATTGATCAAACAAACTTTAGGAAGTAGCAGGAAAGAGGTGGCAAAGGAAATTTTCAGGAGAAACTCAAATATCTTCTTATAGAATCTTAGCGACAAATGTCCTGGTAGAATTCAAATAATTAGGCGGAATGCGCTCCCCTTGTGGGACACACTCCTTGCTCGTCTGGATAGGCCTCTCTCACTGGTCTAGCAGCCAGCACGCAGCACGAATCAAAAGTCTCTGCCACAGACACGTTTGGGGGGTAAATCCGTATAATCCTCTGCCCCAGGACGTATCAGATTTTTTTCTGCAGTGAAAGTCAGTCACAGTGCCTGAACCTTTAAGCCGAACCGGCAACACCATGCTGTATAGTTACTTCTTTTGGATACGTCCTTCGACCGAGTCACCAGGCCCCTCTATAGACCAGCACGCTGCATGATCTCTCCAAGACGGGTCCTCCCCTGGGATCTCCTCGGCCGTTCAGCTTCGTCACACATGACCGACAGCTCAGGACCATTCCTCGGCCGCGGTGGTAGGCCCCAGACAAGCCTCTGGACCCACCCCTGCGCCGCTGTATCGTGGGCCTCCCAATCGGAGGACCACGAGGTAGCTCCTCAACGCATACCTGTCGGCCAGGAGGGCCAGCAGGTGGCTGTAAAAAAGACCCCTAGAACATGGCGTCTGTCCCATAAATACCCTCTTCCCAGAATGCAACTCGGAGGACCACCTCCACTGAGCTTGTCTCCGAGACAGAGGAGCATCTATACACTTGGACACGTTGCCTTTCCAACACTGACCAGTGGTAACAGCGTCACCCACCGGTCAGCACGGAAGCACACACAACGTCAGCCAAGCTGGAACAGAGGCGAACTTTTAACCTTCCTAACACACAATTTACTACATTTACCTAACCTGCGGTAGATTGTAAATCTACCAGCGCTACACTCCACTCCAAAAGCACAACCTACTGCATTTTTTTTTTTTTTGTCTAGAACACATCAAGATGCGTGGAAATGCACCAAATGACACCAAATGCACATTGTACTAATAAAAATAAAGATTTTCAGGTGTCAAAATTTTTAAAAAAGAGGAAAAAATTGACTACATTGAAAACACGTAAAAAATTTAAATGCGTATGTAAAAACAAATCCGGAACATATTCAATGTAAATACATGTTGTATTTACTTGAGCTAAAGAGAAAAAGAAGAAGTACAGAGAGGGATGGATGACAAAGCAAGAAAAGAGAGGAGAAGAAAAAAAACGAGGGAAAAAAAAACAAAAACGTTTTTTTTTTAATTAAATAAGTTCGGATCAAACCAAATTTCTGCATATTTTGCTCATTGCTAGTTTTGAGCCACTAATTTTTGCAGGGCAGGACTGGTTTTCTTATGCCATACAGATATTTATAAAATGTATGTTGTAATTTTTTGCCATATTTGCCATGCAGATCTTATTTCAAATACCCAGACAAGTGAAGAGTGGAAGTTTTAGAAGGTAAAATAGACTGTCTTAAGTGTTATTCATAGTTCTTCATGTTCACTGTATTTTCATTGTTAGCAATGAGCTGTTGTGAATGTACCCTGGATATGGTTTTCTCATTATTGTTTTGTTCAGGATAATTAGCACTCTCAGTCTGATAGCAGACTTGACTTTCTGCTGTATGGAATTTCCGGCAATTAAAAAATTGAAAAGAGAATAGTCTGTTAAATGTAACAGTAGTCCTTCATTACTGAGTGCCAGCTAAACACCAAGTTTAATTCAGCACAGAAATACAACTATGGGGCCATGACAGCTTGCCTCTAATAATCTGACATAAGAGCTGCAGTTATATTCTCTTTGTAGAGAGCAAGGCGGAGGGCAATGCTGCAGAGTGCAGACAGGCTGGCTCTTCTTATTTCCCTTGTGGTAGTTTTCTATTTATTTGGGGCACAGACTTCTCTCCCTGCATCTGTGTCAGCAAATGTATGATGTGAAATTTTCTAACACAACTGGTTAATTTATAGTAGGTAACAATATGCGGTAAAAATTTTGCATGACACTAACTGGGCCAGATCAAGTTACACTTAATCCCCTCAGTGATCTCTGTATACAGTAAAATGGTGGTATATGATGTACATGTGCAAGATGCCCTTCACCACATACACTATATTACCAAAAGTATTTGGGCACCTGTCTTTACAAGCACATGAACTTTAATGACATCCCAGTCTTAGTCCGTAGGGTTCAATATTGAGTTGGCCCACCCTTTACAGCTATAACAGCTTCAACTCTTCTGGGAAGGCTGTCCACAAGGTTTAGGAGTGTGTCTATGGGAATGTTTGACCATTCTTCCAAAGGTGTTCTATCGGGTTGAGGTCAGGACTCTGTGCAGGCCAGTCAAGTTCCTCCTCCCCAAATTTGCTAATCTAAGTCTTTATGGATCTTGCTTTCTGCACTGGTGCACAATCATATTGGAAGAGGAAGGGGGGATCCCCAAACTGTTCCACGAAGTTGGGAAGCATTGAATTGTCCAAAATGTCTTGGTATGCTGATGCCTTAAAAGTTCCCTTCACTGGAACAAAGGGGCCAAGCCAACCCCTGAAAAACAACCCCACGCCATAAACCCCCCTCCTCCACATGATTTGGACCAGTGCACAAAGCAAGGTCCATAAAGACATGGATGAGCAAGTTTGGGGTGAAGGAACTTTACTGACCTCAACCTGATAGAATATCTTTATATCTTTGGGATGAATTAGAGACTGCGAGCCAGGCCTTCTTGTCCAACATCAGTGCCTGACCTCACAAATGCACTTCTGGAAAAATGGTCAAACATTCCCATAGACACACTCCTAAACCTCGTGGACAGCCTTCCCAGAAGAGTTGAAGCTGTTATAGCTGCTTCTTAAACCTCGTGGACAGCCTTCCCAGAAGGGTTGAAGCTGATATAGCTGCAAAGGTTGGGCCAACTCAGTATTGAACCGTACGGACTAAGACTGGGATACCAGTAAAGTTCATGTGCGTGTAAAAGCAGGTATCCCAATACTTTTGGTAATATAGTGTACCTCTATTGTCTCTGGAGGTGAATTAACTGTGACTAATGACACACAGTCCTGGGACTAAGGAGGGGAGATCCTACCCCAGACACTCATCTACCCATGTTGTATATGGTGTATGGAGGATTAAAACAACTCTTTCTCAAGAATTAGCAATGTTAGATTATTCCACGTTGAGGTGCTAAGATGGCCCAGCATAGTATCTTAATGTGTATGTTACCCCAACATTTGATATTTCTGATATGTGTCTATTGTACTATGTACTTGAATGAAAAAGTATCCTGTTCTCTTTGCATTGCTTTCTATGTGTGTAATATCTGATGATCCTGATAGCCCCCCTGCTTTCCTATAACAAACTGACCACGCTAGGCATAAAAGCACATCAATCCCAGTGTGGTCATTTTTCTTCTTTGCATTCTACTTGAGAGCACAGTCTGCCTGTACTCCATTGGCCAAGACTTGTGCTGACACACCCCCTGCACAGCTCTTCACTGGGAAGATCAGTGTATTGCTGTTTCTCTGCCTCCTGCTGACAAGCCCCCCTGCAGTCTCCGCACCCACCTCTCTAACCCCATTTAATCCAGGTATGTAATCACTTATAAAAAAAGAGAAAAAGTATTTTGTATATATACACGAATATTTTGCCGCTCATGTGATGAGCCCTGACCAATCCCCAACTGGAATTGGCAGGGGGCAGGCCTCCCATATAAGCTGAGGTAACAGGCCACTGGGAGGGGAGTTGTCGGCCGGGAGAAGTGGAGAATGGAGTACTAGACAGCAGCAGGAGGGCACCCCCATCTGGGGGGTGCGCCGATCGCGGGACTTTGAAAAAGCGCAGATGCGCGAAACGCGTTGTCAAGGCAACCACCACAGCTTACAGGTCACCCAGGGCCATGAGGTGCTCCAATGACCAGCACCCCTAGAATGCCAGCAATGCTGACTGACATCCACATCAGCCCATCCAGCCCTGGTTTTCCATCTCTCTGAGGTCTACATCATTTTGGGACACTCCCATGCAGCTGGGATTCACATCCATTGAGCTTCAGATGCTGTGAAAGTATAGCGTCATCCACACTGCAGCAAAGCGGCTCTCTCCCTTCCACCTGTCAGTACCCCAGTGGCCACGTGCAGCTTACAATTCGGGTCTCCACCTTCCCGCTGTCAATCATCTTCGCTTTCTCCTCCAGCACATCCAGCCCTTCCCCACACGCTGAGGAGCGTGTTTCACATTCGGCCGCAGTGCAGCAGGGGTATTGGCGCCCCCCATGCTGTAGAAGGCTTTTTTTAAACCCCAATGCTGTCAGCTCCTTGTTGCTCCATGGATCTTCTGTGAAACTGTAAGCTGTTGATTTATTTTTTACCTACCTCATATTCCTTCCTGTCTGACAACAGGATTGTTCTTTTACATGCATTACTGAATAAACTAGGACTAATCATGTTCAACTGTCTGCTGTGAGGTGAGACTGTGCTTACTCTTCAACCCATTGAGCGCTGGTCCATTTGTTTTGTTGAATGTGGAGACATGCCAGGGAGTCCGTGAGGGAACTTCATCCTTACACGGTCATGGATGAAGTCCTCATCTTTACATGGTCGTTGATGAGGAGTCCTGGAGCAGAAGAGAGATTGTGGGGAATAGTGTCAAATCGATGCGGCCCGAGGGCACAGGATTTGCAAGCTGGGCAGGATTTGCAAGCTGGGCTAGCTTGGAACAGTAGTCCACTGTTCAGCACATGCTACTAATCTACTAGGCCTCCGGGGAGAGGTACTGCAGACCTCTGGCCTAGTAGCAGCAACTAATCGGAGTCAGCATTAGAAACTATTCAGAGTGGGTTCATTGTGCATCATTTCTTATACATGTGCATCATTGCTGCGCACACCACGAGGCAGCTGAAGATAGCGGAGGGTGGTCGGATAATACCCGCTGTGCAGCGGTCACCTGAAATGCAGGACTGGGTGCTGGTCGGCACCGGCATCTGACTGGAGCTCTGTAGAGGACTTGCCTTGGGGGTGATTGGAGGAGTGGAGCGGTTGTGCTTGCTATGCCCTAAGTACCATATACCCACGATCGGTGTCAATGCCTGGGCTCGGTGCGGTCATTGTTGGGAGCCATTAACCCGCTTAGGGCTGGTGCAGCGGGAATCGAGATATTACTCCATACACCTGCTCACAGGACTGTGCATGCCGCAACCGCAGGAAATTTGGAGGGCTGGAGAGGGCCGAGGATTACCTGTCAGTGATGAAGGAGAGCTGCTATTAGGTATGTCCACCTCAGAGGTCCGGGACATATTGAGAAAGAAGACTGCTGTGGAGACCCGAGGCCTGGTCAGGGGCCCGGAGGTTGCAAGAGTCAGTGTGCAGCCTCTGGTTGATCTCCCTGAAGAGCCGGCTCCAAGTAAGACCCTTGCTGTGCCCATCCGGAAGGAGCCCATGCTGCAGGAGGGAGAGCTGGATGAGGTGAGTGAGGGCCGGGTCATTGACTGGGGTTCACCCAGAGTGCTGGAACGGTTTGGATCAGTGGAGAAACTATTCTCTTGGCCTTCCCCAGAAGAGGACACAGTGAGGAGCAGTGGGAGACAGGAGATTCCCCATCTGCAGGTATCCCATCTGAAATAACGGAGGAACCACAATCCCCAGCATGGACCCCAGTACAGACCAGCAGACTTTTTGTTAATCAGCCCACCACTACCCAGACCAGGGCACCCACATACAGACAGTGGGTCATTAAGGCCCCAGATGCCTGTGTCCTGCATGTAAAGGGAAAACCTAAAGAGCTGCCCCGGCTCTCCCGTTTCTAGCGGGAGGTACAACAGGGGATGCCTTGGACATCATTGAAGACTCACGGGGACAGTGGGAGGAAGACCTGGTTTGGGACTTTTTGTATGTGCCCAAGCCACTCCGGGTGCCAGAAAGTGAGGTCTG
This sequence comes from Aquarana catesbeiana, assembly GCF_042186555.1. Taxonomy (NCBI): domain Eukaryota; kingdom Metazoa; phylum Chordata; class Amphibia; order Anura; family Ranidae; genus Aquarana; species Aquarana catesbeiana. Next base: position 147,266,766 of record NC_133335.1, on the reverse strand, counting down.
GGCCCGGTTTAAAGACATTCAGCAGGAATGGAAATTGGGCTGTACCATATACCGAGACCGAGTCCTGGTTGTAAAGGTGGGTCAGCCTACCAGAAGCCACTCGGTCTCCATCAGAGGAGAAGGGGACAGCCAGAGGAGGTTGCCGGATCCATGCTTTTATATGTGAGGAGGACTGCTGTGTTGTGTAGCCAACATAAAAGTGGCCACAGGGACTGCAAGGACAGGGCAGGGCCTGTGTGGTTTTCTACACTGACAGTTCAAATTCTTTTGCAGGGACAGTCTTTTGCCTGCCACCCAGGGTGCCTGATGGGAGGACAAGTGCATCATGGACACTAAGGTGTACTGTCCCTGTCACCCTCTTTGCTACCTGCTACTTCGGAAGGGGCCCCTTCACTTAGGAGCAAGGAGGGGTTATATTAATTCACACTTATGTTTGTTGCTCTGGAGGAGGTTCCCTAGATCCCTACTGGTAGAGTGACAGCAGGCGGGTAAATATATGTGGGAAATGTAATTAATGTTTCACCAAAGGGAGGATTATAACCCCCTCTCAGTGGTGAATTACTTGTACAGTTAGATTGTAGAATAAGGATGTATGTTTGTGTCTTCTTTTAGGAACGCCAGGGATATGAGAGCTGTCCATCTCCACTGCAGGAACAGATGAAGACCTGTGATAGGCAGAGTATTCTTCCCAAGGGAGCAGTGCTCTGGCTTCACTTGTATGTACCTAGCTGCAGGGACCTGTACTTAGGATGTCTATGCTCAAATGCAGTCCAGTTAAGTTCTCCATCATGGACTCGGGGCAGAGAAAGGTCGGTGAGTGTACCACAGTGGAGTGCTGGATGTGGAGACATGCCAGGGAGTCTGTGAAGGAACTTCATCCTTACACAGACATGGATGAAGTCCTCATCTTTAGACAGTCATTGATGTGGAGTCCTGGAGCAGAAGAGAGACTGCAGGGAATAGTGTCAAATCGACGAGGCCCGAGGGCACAGGATTTGCAAGCTGGGCTAGCTGGGAACAGTAGTCCACCGTTCAGCACATGCTACTAAACTACTAGGCCTCCGGGGAGAGGTATTGCAGACCTCTGGCTTAGTAGCAGCAACTAATCAGAGTCAGCATTAGAGACTATTCAGAGTAGGTTCTTTTGCATATAGAAAAGGATTTTACATAGTTAGGTTGAAAAAAGACACAAGTCCATCCAGTTCAACCTTAAAAACAATAAATAAATAAAGTAAAAAATAATGTACAATCCAATATACCCAATTTTATACCCTCAGTTGATCCAGAGTAAGGCAAAAAACCCCAGCAGAGCATGCTCCAATTTGCTACAGCAGGGGAAAAAATTCCTTCCTGATCCCCCAAGAGGCAATCGGATTTTCCCTGGATCAACTTTACCTATAAATATTAGTACCCAGTTATATTATGTACATTTAGGAAAGTATCCAGGCCTTTCTTAAAGCAATCTACTGAGATGGCCAGAACCACCTCTGGCGGGAGTCTATTCCACATTTTCACAGCTCTTACTGTGAAGAAACCTTTGCGAATTTGGAGATGAAATCTCTTTTCCTCTAGACGTAAAGAGTGCCCCCGTGTCCTCTGGGTTGGCCATAAAGAGAATAACTCAACACCAAGATCACTATATGGACCTTATATATTTGAACATGTTGATCATATCCTTCCTTATTCTCCTCTTCTCAAGAGTGAATAAATTCAGTTCCTCTAATCTTTCCTCATAGCTGAGCTCCTCCATGCCTCTTATCAGTTTGGTTGCCCTTCTCTGCACTTTCTCCAGTTCCCCGATATCCTTTTTGAGAACTGGTGCCCAAAACTGAACTGCATATTAGAGATGAGGTCTTACTAATGATTTGTAGAGGGGCAAAATTATATCTCTCTCTCTAGAGTGCATACCTAAGGGAATCCTATGCTCTAAACCCGGTGGGATCCGTGTTGGTGTTCCAGCGCCCCTGCCTTCCTTACAACCGGACTCCCATCTGCAGCAGTCAGCTGTAGGGTCCACTGCCTTGCGGTGCACTTCTGATCCCAACGGTGTGCATCTGTCACCTAGCCTCAAGGTGACCTGACAGTTTGATCAGCCATGGACCCGGCTGACGTGCCGCTTCCTGCAGCCGATCCATTGCAGGGCATAGTTCACAAACCCAAGAATCTAATCAGACTCAGGTGATGCGATTCCTTAAGGATCTGGCTTCCCGCTTCGAGCAGCTCCAGGCCTCCTTGGAAAACCCAAACCTGCAGCCTCAAGTACAATCAGCAGCTGCACCTATCGCACCAGTCGCAGCCACACATTCATATTTACCGCCAGCTCTGTCCCGTTTCTCTGGGGACTCCAGGGGCTTCCTCAACCAATGCACCATTCATTTTGAGCTCCAGCCTCAAAACTTTCTGTCTGATCGGGCTAAGGTACCCTATATCATTTCCCTCCTCTCTGGTGAAGCTTTAGCTTGGGCTGTCCCCCTGTGGGAGAAGAATGACCCGGTGGTTTCCAGCCTGTCCGACTTCTTGAAGCTTTTTCGTAATATCTTCGAGGAGCCAGCTCGGGTTTCTTCAGCGGCTAGTGCCCTTTTACGCCTTCGCCAAGAATCTTGTTCAGTGGGACAATATGCGCTTCAGTTCCGTATCCTCACAGCTGAATTGAGCTGGAACAATGAGGCCCTGGTCGCAACCTTTTTACATGGCCTCTCTGACCGAGTGAAGGACGAATTGGCAGGAAGAGCCATCCCCGCCGGTCTGGACGATGTAATTTCCTTGTGCAATCAGATTGACATTCATTTCCAGGAGAGGTCCCTAGAAAAAAGACACCGGCACCCCCTAGGTCCTAGTCAGCCAGAACTCTTCCCCCGTCACTCTTTGGAGCATCCTCTGCCTGCTGAGGAACCTATGCAGCTGGGACCAGACTAACCCTTGAAGAACGTGCTAGACGCAGAACTTTGGGCTTGTGTGTTTATTGTGGGGGCAAGGGTCATTTTCGTGACTCCTGCTGGCTTCGTCTGGGAAACGCTCGGGTCTAATACATTTGGGAGGTGGAGTATTGGACCCAGAAACATCACTTTCTCTTCTTCTTCTTCCAGTGTTCCTCCATGTAGGCCCTTCTCCCCAATCGCTCCTAGCATATCTGGACTCCGGGGCTGCCGGCAATTTTATGGACTGGAGAACTGCTTCTTCTATGAAGCTTATCCTTTCTCCCCTCGCTACACCACTGGTAGTCTCGGCAATTGATGGCACTCTGCTCCCAGGGGGCCCTATACGTTTCCAGACGCTACCTATTAGGATGTCGGTAGGGATACTCCACCAGGAGTGGATTTCCTTCCTCATTCTTCAAAAGGCCTCTACCCTCATTGTATTGGGCCTTCCTTGGCTACAGCTCCACTCTCCATGTGTGGACTGGGTCTCTGGGCAGATCCTGGCTTGGGGTCCTTCGTGTTTCTCGTCCTGTCTTCTAAAGGTGGTCCCCAAGGAGAGACTTCCTATTGCTACCACATCCGTATCTTCTGATCTTCCCACGGCATACAGCGACTACTGGGATATGTTCTGTAAGAAGTTTGCTGAGGTGCTTCTTACCCACAGATCTTTTGACTGTGCCATTGACCTTGTCCCTGGAGCAACTCTGCCCAGGGGTCGTACCTACCCTCTGTCCATTCCAGACACCCAGGCCATGTCTGAGTATGTCGCCGAGAATCTTGAGAGAGGTTTCATCCGGAAATCCTCGTCGCCTGCAGGAGCTGGATTCTTTTTCGTTGCTAAAAAGGATGGTGCCCTCAGACCCTGCATCGACTATCGAGGGTTAAACGCAGTGACCATCAAAAACCGATACCCCTTACCTCTAATATCTAAGCTATTCGACAGGTTGAAGGGGGCTTCCATTTTCACCAAGTTGGATCTCAGAGGTGCATACAATCTCATTAGAATGCGGGAAGGGGACGAATGGAAGACTGCATTTAACACTAGGGACGGGCATTACGAATACCTGGTTATGCCTTTTGGTTTGTGTAATGCTCCAGCTGTGTTCCAGAACTTTGTCAATTAAATCTTCAGGGATCTACTGTACCAATTTGTTGTCATCTATCTGGATGACATTCTCATCTTTTCCGAAAATCTGCTTGCTCACAGAAACCATGTCCGCACCGTACTTCAGCGCCTTAGAGGGAATAATCTCTATGCCAAGCTGGAGAAATGTTCCTTTGAATGTCCTGAGGTCCTGTTTCTGGGATGTTTTGTTTCTAGTTTGGGTCTTGGCATGGATCCCGGAAAGGTCTCGGCCATTACCAACTGGCCCCTTCTTGCTAGCCTGAAGGCCACACAGCTCTTTCTTGGCTTCACAAATTATTATAGGCAGTTCATAAGGAATTACTCTTCCATTGCCGCGCCTATTATCGCTTTAACCAAGGAGGGTGCGAATGCCAAAGACTGGCCTCCTGAGGCTGTCTCTGCTTTTCACGATCTGAAACAGGCCTTTGTTTCTGGACCTCTCTTGAGGAGACCAAATCCTGGGGACCCATTTTTTATTGAAGTAGACGCTTCTTCGATGGAGGTGGGAGCTGTGCTTCTTCAGTTCTTTGAGAAGAGACGTCAACTATGTGCGTTCTTCTCCAAAAAATTTTCTCAGGCAGAGAAAAATTATGCCATTGGTGATCGGGAACTTCTCGCAATTAAATTGGCATTGGAAGTATGGCGTCATCTCTTGGAGGGTTTCCCTCACTCCATTACGATCTTTACTGATCACAAGAATCTACAATACCTACAGAATGCTAAACGTCTGAACCCCAAACAGGCCAGGTGGAGTCTCTTCTTTTCTCGTTTTAAATTCACGATTACGTACAAACCTGGTTCCTGCAACGGTCAGGCTGATGCGCTCTCTAGGTCTTTGACACTTTGGACGAGGAGTCCACCCCTGATCCTGAGCCGATCATTCCAACCTCATGCATTGTTGTCCATTCTACCACCCTGGAATCAAAAATTCCTCCTGGCAAGACCTTTGTTCTCACGGAGCTAAGAGCTAAGATCCTTCATTGGGGACATGATTCCAAGGTGGCAGGTCATGCTGGGTTCCTCCAATCCTTCCTGCTCATCAGTCGTCTCTACTGGTGGCCTAACCTCCACTCGGATGTTAAAGATTACGTTAAGGATTGTCATGTCTGTGCTCAGTCTAACTCTTCCACACAAATCTCTGCTGGTCTTCTCATGCCCTTGCCCATTCCGAAGGAGCCCTGGTCTCACATCGCCATGGATTTTATCACCAATCTTCCACTGTTGGAGAATAATACAGCCATTTGGGTGCTAATCGATCGGTTCTCCAAGATGGCTCATTTTGTTCCTCTTCCTGGTCTCCCTTCTGCCTCTGCCTTGGTTCCCATTTTTACAAAAACATTGCCACCACCCTCACTTATAGCTGGCTATCGCAGTAAGTGGCATTGGAAGGCCACAAACAGATAACAACAAAACCTGGGGAATGCCCAGGAAAAAACTCCAAGCCCACTTACCACCAGCTCGCAGACAACCAATTAAACTGTCTAACAGTACGTGTTAAAAACAGGGGTTCAGTCCGCACGCATTTACAAACGCATGCATAAGCCACAGAGCCACATCACGGCACCCTGTAATCTGTGGTCCTAACACTAAAAATTTGGGTGTCCCGGGAGGGCGTGGCCTGACACAGCATGGAGTAGGACGTGTGTATTCAGAGCTCCGTCCATTACTCCTCTCTACACATTAATCCTGGCATTCCTGTAACACTCCGCTTGCTGGATCGCCTCCCTGGGTTGCCTGGAACACTTGTGAGCCTGATTCCTGGTGAGTTTGGAAGCACGGAGGCCCGAACGGAGCGGCGATCTCCCGCTCGGCGGCCGAAACTAGGAAAGACCGCGGCTTCGGCCTACAACCGGAGGCCGCGGCCATCTTGGTCCTCCCAAACTCCAGCCGTTCCTGAGATAACTACACAGAACAGGTGCCTAGTCGCCTGGCGACCCCCCAGGGGAGTTTGACCACATCAATCCCCCTGTCTGTAGCCTGCCTGACCATCAGTGTCCCGGTAAAGCAGACGCCCATACCCGACCTGGATTACGGCCTAGACCTGCCTGTAGTGACTGGCGGCCATCTTGGCACACCTGCTACTCCTGCCTGTACTATATACATAGACTGTGACCCCGCTTTCCCCCTCTGAACAGTATACACAGAGACTCTTCTACCGTACAGAATACAGCCTCAGATTGTCAACACCCCAGAAAAGTGAGTGACACTCCACACACCTGCTCTGCAAGAACAGCTCCTGTTCCTAAGCACTCTGGTGAATACAAAACCCTAAACAGACCTTTTCTCTACTCAACTGGCAAGTCAGCTCGCTAACTTAAACTTGGGGACTGTTTGGGTGCCATACAGGACATTCACAGTATGTCACCAACCAAAGCACAAAAAGCCGCAGCAACTAAACTTGATCAATACCGCCGCTTAGAAAAGGAGGACATGGAGAAAGATGGGTCCACTGAGAAGACTGGGGGAGAAGAACGCACTGCGAGCGACACTGACAGACTCCTTGAAGCAATCACTCTTTGTAGAACTTCTCTCACAGCACAAATAGAAGAAGTCAAGATGGATATTTCCCTTATCAGACAGGATTTTCAAAAGCTCAGAGAAAGAGTGAAAGAAACTGAGACCAGACTGAGCGACGTGGAGGATGCTATTCCACCCTTACAAACATCATCAAATCGCATACAAAGACAAATACAACAACTCCTTATAAAGCAAGACGACATGGAGAACAGGCTGAGAAGATGTAATATACGCTTGATAGGCCTTCCAGAGGGGTCTGAGGGTAAGGACACTACCACATTTTTGGAACAACTCCTGATTACAGCCTATGGGAGAGAGGCCTTCTCCCCTATGTTTGCGGTAGAACGGGCACATCGTATGCCGGCAAGACCCCCCCCGCAGGGAGCCCCTCCTCGCACGTTCATAGCTAAACTTCTTAATTACAAAGACCGGGACACTGCTCTAAGAATGGCAAGGGAGAAAGGTAATATCCCAGTAGGGAACGTCAAAGTGGCCATTTTCCCAGATTTCTCGGCAGAGGTGCAACGTCGCAGACAAAGCTTTACGGAGGCCAAGCGTAAGCTAAGAAATCAGCAATATAAGTATTCCATGCTTTTCCCAGCCTGCCTTAGGGTGGAGTATGAAGGCCGTGCGGTCTTCTTTGAGGATCCAGAGGAGGTGATCTCTTGGTTGGAACGACGAGCTAATCCTGAACAAGCTGATTGATTAAGCCCCACTATTAAAGGGGCTCCGACCAAAAACTGTTCTTAACCAACGCAAGTTTAAAGCACATATCCTGGATATTCACAGTACAAGAATCCAAGTACCTTCCGGGGCTCCGGAAAGAAGAAACAGTCCTACGGCTAACATGCACTGTGCAGCGAGACTTTGCCATTCACAGTTCTGGGAAGCAGTATCATGAACATTGGAACATTCTCCGAAACTCAGCCGCCGCTGTTAAATGGAAACAAGAAGATCGGGTGACCATTTTACACCTTTTACAAGTGATATGGCAGACTTTACTCACCTTATTTGGTATCCGGAGACTCAACCAATTGTTCCACATTTCATTGATTACCAAGAAGTTAGAATGTTTCCCAGCTCACAACCAGTTAGGGGATTACGCCCGCACAAGTTTGGGTCAGTGTAGGGCAGGGAGGGGGGTGGGGGTTCAAATGTTTATGGTTCGGTTACACTCAGATGTGCATATTTACTACAGAAAGCAGGTTACGTTACATGTACCAGATTTATGGAAGCTTACATATATGTTGTGTGATACGAGATTGAGACAGCTATGCCTGAAAATTAGAAACCTGTGTGCCTTATACATGGGGAGTAAATTGTTATATATAAATACTTTATTACTGATTAAAAAGTTGTGCCTATGGCATCCTTAAAGTTCCTTACATGGAATGTGAGGGGCTTGCGTGAAAAATTTAAGCGCGCAGCTGTCTTCACATTCCTTAAAAAGCAACATGCAGATATAGTAGCATTAGTGGAAACACATATTGAGGGAAGTGTTCAAATGGCGCTCCGCAGGCCTTGGGTTGGGTGGGCGTATCATTCTACCCATACGTCCCATTCTAGGGGAGTTTCTGTGTTAATAGCCAAATCGGTAGACTTTGAATTGTGTGAATTAACCACTGATTCGCAAGGCCGCTATGTATTTATCCATGCTAAAGTATATGGAGAACCTTTGCTTATAATGGCTTTCTATGTACCACCTCCATTTAATATTTCCATAGTCAAGGAGGGTATATCATTCATGACCCGACACCCAAATATAGCAGCGGTCTGGATGGGAGACTTTAATGTCACTTTAAATCCGGCTCTAGACAGGCTACAACCGGCTTCAATGACTCATAATGCTCCCACTGAAACTAAATTCTCTAAACTGGCCTCCACCCTCCATTTAATTGATACGTGGAGATACAAGTTCCCACAGGTTAAATCATATTCATGCTTCTCGCCCTCCCATGGGTCCATGTCCCGTATAGATTTCATACTTATCTCCCATAGGTTGGCGCCAAGGCTATCGGAGGTAATGTTTTGCCCTAGGGTACTGTCGGATCATAGTCCTTATTGGATTACATTAAGTATTCCAGTGGCAAAGCCGCCACGGACATGGCGATTAAATCCTTTTTGGCTCTCTCTTCTACCGGAAGATAGTGAGCTTACAGATAAATGGAGAATGTACTTTGAGGAAAATGATGAGTCAGCATCACCATCTGCAGTCTGGGATTCCTTCAAATTATTCGCTAGACATACATTGATAACTGCTATCAATAAAATTAAGATGGACTCCTCCGGCGCCCTCGGGAAGGCGCTGGAGGACTTGTCCTCTGCTGAAAGAGAGTATGCCAACATCCCAACATCCATAAATGCAGATAAGCTTAAAATACAGACTAGAGCGGCTAACCAGATACAGTATCAGAAAGCCAGACAAAAAATGTTCTTCTCCAAACAGAAAATGTTTGAACATGGGGAAAAGGCAGGCAAGCTACTGGCATACCTGGTACATAGCGAGGATAGACCCCCGGTGGTTATTACATTACATGGTCCCGGAGGACAAAAAATCACAGATCCACCTACCACCTCAATGTTCAGGGATTTCTTTGCTGACCTATACACAACTACAGCCCCCGCCGAGACCCATTCTATGTCTCTTTTCCTTGAAAAGGTGATTTTCCCACAGCTAACAGAAGAACAGATAGAATTACTAGAAGCCCCACTTACTATAGACGAAATATTAACTGCTATAGCTAGTTTTGCACGGTCCAAATCTCCCGGTTCGGATGGACTCCCAATCGAGTTCTACTCCCAATTCAGTGAAATACTAACCCCTAGGCTATTAAAACTATACAATCATCTCTTTGAAACTGGGACCCTACCCCCATCAATGACAGAGGCCACAATAGTTCTCATCCCTAAACCCGGCAAAGATCTGGGCTTCCCAGAATCTTATTGTCCAATATCACTCCTACAGGTAGATATTAAAATACTTGCCAAAGTATTATCCATTAGGCTCAATCAAGTAATATTAACATTAATACATGCAGATCAGGCTGGTTTCATGCCCGGGCGCAACACCTCGTTTAACCTCCGGAAACTGTATATTAACTTGCAGGCTACACATGAGGAAGTTGGTTCACGGGTTGTTGTGACCTTAGATACGGCGAAAGCCTTCGACTCGGTAGAGTGGCGATATCTTTGGAGATGCTTAGAGGGATATGGATTTGGCCCAAAATTCATTAAATGGGTCCAATTATTATATCAGGCACCTAGGGCCAAGGTGGTGGCTAATGGGTGGTCGTCTCAGATGTTTGACCTCAGCAGAGGCACGAGACAGGGCTGCCCATTGTCCCCACTGTTGTATGCCCTGGCGGCTGAACCCTTGGCAATGTCCATTCGAGCAAATCCAGAGATTAGGGGACTTAGAAAGGGCTCTCTGACTGAAAAAATTAGCATGTACGCAGATGACACGCTAATATACCTAGCAGACTCGGGCCCATCATTATGCAATGCACTCCGCACGATAGAAGAATTTGGAACATTCTCAGGACTGAAAATCAATTGGGACAAATCCCAAATTCTACCAATTGACAGCTTCCCACCCCCAGAATCCCAAACCAGGCTCCCGCTTCAGAGAGTAGCTATCATTAAATATCTGGGGATACACATAACCAGATCCCCTGCTGACTATGTATCCCTAAATATAGAACCTATCATTTCCCTAGTTAAAAATAAAATATGGGTTTGGTCCAAATTACCATTAGGAGTCTGGGGGCGTATAAATTTAATCAAAATGATTCTATTACCCAAAATACTTTATGTTTTATGGCACACCCCCGTTTATTTACCCTTAAAACATGTTAAATCTCTAGAAGCCCTCCTAAAGTCATTTGTGTGGGGTAATAATAGGCACAAATTAGCATGGCAAACCCTCAAAAACCCGACTGATCTGGGGGGCACTGCTCTGCCCGACTTTAACCTATATTATATCGCAGCACAGTTATCTCAGCTTTTTCATCTAGACAAAACTGATAGCGATAGATTTCTCATGCTCCTATGTCCGAAGTGGGCGCAGTATACCAAAGACCCGATATACGCAATAGCAGCGGATTTAGGTGGGACGGAAATAGGAGAAAGAAGACACACTGTGTTATATCACTATAGGAAAATATGGAACTTAGCAGTTTCTAGACTTGACATACCACAGCATAACGACTACACGCCGCTATGGCATAACAAAAATCTTCAGGAGCTTAATAAAATACAAGACTCATTCATATGGTCCATACAGGGAATATTTTACTTGCACCATATATTAAAAGATGGACAGCTTAAAACATTTGACCTACTTAAAGAGGAATTTACAATCCAGGAGCAGATGTTCTACAGATTCCTACAAATTCGACATGCGATACAATCACAATTCCCCGATTCTTACCCTAGCCCTACACCCAATGTTCTTATAGCTATAATCAAGAGCACAGACTATCATAAATTGATCTCTGCTTTTTATAACCTGCTTTTAACACCTGTAGCCACTAAAATAGCATACGATCTTAAACCAAGATGGGAGAGAGAGGTAGGACCGATGGAGGACGAGGAGTGGGGGGAGGCATTGGAGACCTGCAAAACTGTATCTCCTAAACTTTCAGATCGATTGACACAGCTTTACATTCTCCACAGGGCATATCTCACACCACTCAGAGTGGCAAGATATAAGAGTTCACAAACCACCACATGTCAGATGTGTGAGAGAGAGACAGGCACTTTTTTTCATCTACTCTGGACATGCCCCAAGATAAAAGGATTCTGGGAACAAATTGTGGCATTTTTACATGATATAATGGGCTCACCCTTAGCTCTGGACCCTAAACAGTGCCTATTGGGTATAGTTCCAGACACAACTGACAAATATACAAAAACTTTTTTACACGAAACACTTTTTGCAGCAAGAAAAGTTATTGCCAAAAAATGGATGAGACAGGAGCCCCCTAGGGTAGTGGAATGGAAGGTGGAGATAAATAATACATTACCATACAAGAAATGTATATACATCAACAGAGGTTGCCCAGCCAAATACAACAAAATCTGGGATAGATGGCTTCAGGAATCTTCTACATGTGTCTAGTGAAATTATATGATCATGGAGTGATTTCGTGGTCATAAATACAGATGGATAATCTATTAAAGCCAAATATAAGTATCGTGACTATCACTACACGCCAGATATGTTTACACTTAATGTTATTTCCCCTTTTTTGGGTTCTTTATTTTTATCTTTTTTTTATTATTCAAGTTACAACAATTGTTATATTGTTACAGTGTCAACATGTTACCGTAACCATTTTATGTATGCACCAATTATTCAATAAAACCTTGTTTGATTTAAAAAAAAAAATTTGGGTGTCCCCACAGTGGAGGCACATGCATTCTGATGGTTAAGTGAGGGCAGGTGGACTGAAGGGAGCCCACCCCTTCTTAAAGGTACAGGGCACACCAGACACCCAGCAAATAGCACAATGGCTGCAAAGGTGCTGGTGCGTTGCTGGACCAATACACACCCCAAACAGATAACAACAAAACCTGGGCTCTGGGGCTTATGCATGCGTTTGTAAATGCGTGCGGACTGAACCCCTGTTTTTAACGCATACTGTTAGACAGGTTAATTGGTTGTCTGCGAGCTGGTGGTAAGTAGGCTTGGAGTTTTTACCTGGGCATTCCCCAGGTTTTGTTGTTATCTGTTTGTGGCCTTCCAATGCGACTTACTGCGATAGCCAGCTATAAGTGATGGTGGTGCCAATGTTTTTGTAATCACGTTGGGGTGTGTATTGGTCCAGCAATGCACCAGCACCTTTGCAGCCATTGTGCTATTTGCTGGGTGTCTGGTGTGCCCTGTACCTTTAAGAAGGGGTGGGCTCCCTTCAGTCCACCTGCCCTCACTTAACCATCAGAATGCATGTGCCTCCACTGTGGGGACACCCAAATTTTTAGTGTTAGGACCACAGATTACAGGGTGCCGTGACGTGGCTCTGTGGCTTACACATGCGTTTGTAAATGCGTGCGGACTGAACCCCTGTTTTTAACACGTACTGTTAGACAGGTTAATTGGTTGTCTGCGAGCTGGTGGTAAGTAGGCTTGGAGTTTTTACCTGGGCATTCCCCAGGTTTTGTTGTTATCTGTTTGTGACCTTCCAATGCGACTTACTGCGATAGCCAGCTATAAGTGATGGTGGTGCCAATGTTTTTGTAATCACGTTGGGGTGTGTATTGGTCCAGCAACGCACCAGCACCTTTGCAGCCATTGTGCTATTTGCTGGGTGTCTGGTGTGCCCTGTACCTTTAAGAAGGGGTGGGCTCCCTTCAGTCCACCTGCCCTCACTTAACCATCAGAATGCATGTGCCTCCACTGTGGGGACACCCAAATTTTTAGTGTTAGGACCACAGATTACAGGGTGCCGTGACGTGGCTCTGTGGCTTACACATGCGTTTGTAAATGCGTGCGGACTGAACCCCTGTTTTTAACGCGTACTGTTAGACAGGTTAATTGGTTGTCTGCGAGCTGGTGGTAAGTAGGCTTGGAGTTTTTTCCTGGGCATTCCCCAGGTTTTGTTGTTATTTGGTTCCCATTTTTGTACGAGAGATTTTCCGCCTTCGTGGTGTTCCTTCCCATGTCGTTTCGGACAGGGGTGTTCAGTTTACGTCCCGTTTTTGGAGAGCCTTTTGCAAATTCCTCAACATTACCTTGGATTTTACCTCTTCTTACCATCCCCAATCCAATGGCCAGACTGAGAGGGTTAATCAGGAGTTGGAGGTCTTTCTCCACACCTTGGTCTCGGCTCATCCCCATGATTGGGCATCACTACTCCCGTGGGCAGAGTTCTCCCACAATAATCATGTCAACGTCAGTTCTCAAAAAAAACACCCTTTATCACTGTTTATGGAAGACATCCTCAACTCCCTCTTCCTATGACCTGTTCTTTTGACATTCCAGCCTTGGCTAATGTTCAGGAATCATTCAATTCCATGTGGGCTGACGTTCATGATTCCCTCCAGAAAGCTGCCAACAAATTCAAGAGTTTTGCTGACCGTCGCAGGCATAAGCCGCCTTCTCTTCAGCCAGGAGACAAAGTCTGGCTCTCCATCAGGAACATCAAACTCCGGGTTCCTTCTCTAAAACTTGCCCCAAGATTCATTGGTCCGTACACCATAACTTCTAAACTGAATCCGGTTTGTTTCAAGCTCCAGATTCCCAAAAGCCTCAAAATCTCTAACTCCTTCCATGTTGCCCTTCTGAAGCCTTTAGTCCTCGGTAAGTTCTCTCGTCCTCTCTCTACTGCAGCGCCGGTCTCTGGATTCCCAACTCTGTAGAGGCATTCTCCAGTACCTCGTGCATTGGAAGGGGTTTGGTCCTGAGGAGAGGTCATGGATCAAGGCTTCTGAGGTCTTTGCACCTCGTCTGTTGAGGAAGTTTCATTTGAAGTTCCCCTCTAAACCTGGTCCCAGGCGGGGAAGGAGGAGGCCTCGTAAGAGGGGGGGTACTGTCATGGTGTTCATCTCTAAAGACCAGCTGTCTCTCTCACCTGACTGCTTTTATTAACTCTCCTCTAGCATGGCTCCACCCCAGCTCCTATCAGAGAACTCTATATTAACCTCTGCACTGCAGGCCAGCCCTGCTGATCAACCTTTGTGTGTTTTGGCTTCCTGTTCCTGCCTGCCGTGTGCTCTATGTTTGTTTCTGTTACCGACCTTGGCGTGTTCTCTACTATTCCTGTCTGCTCGTGACCCTGACCTTTGGCATGTCCCTGACTATCCCTGTTTGCCTGTGACCCTGAACCTTAGTGTGTACTCTGTTGTCCTTGTCTGCTTGTGGCCCTGACCTTGGCTTATTCCTTTACTATCCCTATCCTCCTGTTGTCTACTGTGGGTGTGAGCTGGGGGACCCTGGGGGTCGCGACCTGGAGCCAGTTGCAGCCCAGTCCATCCTCACCACTAGAGGCTCTGGTGAACACCTGCTGGCTCTTAGATTCCGTGCCCCAGGGAATCCTATGCTCTAACCCCGGTGGTGTTCCAGCGCCCCTGCCTTCCTTACACCCGGACTCCCATCCACAGCAGTCAGCCGTAGGGTCCACTGCCTTGCGGTGCACTCCTGATCCCAACGGTGTGCATCTGTCACCTAGCCTCAAGCTGACCTGACACATAATGTGCTACAGAATAAGTTTATGCAGGAGGGAAGGATTCCTGGGAGCAATAGTCTGCAGGAGTTACGCAGAGGAGGAGCAATAAACTGCATGGTGATGCAGGGAAGAGACGGTAGATGTTATACATGTGCATCATTTCTTCAAGGCTCAAGCGAAGTTCAATTCATAAATATGATGGCAAAATAATTGTTCTATGGGCATCCCATATCTCCTTTCCCCCAACCAAGTTATATCCCCCAATAAACAAAAAAAAAACAAAGCAAAAGACTTTTCATTGTCTACAAGTGTGACGAATGGATGTCTGGCAGCGGGGTAAATTTGCGTGGATGTTAGTAACTAGTGGCAACACACCGCTACATGTGTAAATATGAATGTGAGTTAGGGACCTTAGAGTGTAAGCTTTTTGAGGGCAGGGACCGAATGATGTAAATGTGCAATACATGTAGAGTGCTGCATAAATTGATGGTGCTCTATAAGTACCATAAATTAATGGGTTGTTTTACAAGGTGAGAGCTCACCTTTAAAGTGATTACTTTAAAGTGATTGTAAAGTCTCATTTTTTCCCATAAAAATAACAAACATGTCATACTTACCTGCTCTGTTGCAGTGGATTTGCCCAGAGCAGCCCAGATCCTCCTCTTCTTGGGTCCCTCTTCTGTGATCCTGGCCCCTTCCTCTTGTTCAGTGCCCCCACAGCAAGCAGCTTGCTATGGAGGCTCCTGAGCCAAGTCACAACTCCCTATGTCCATTTAGACACGAAGCCCCGACCCAACCCCGGCCCCACCTCCCTCTCTCCCCTGATTGGCTAGCTGACTTTGATTGACAGCAGCGACAGCCAATGACACCACTTCTGTGTTTCAGCCAATCAGGAGGGAGAATCTTGGACAGCTGAGAAACTTGTGGACATCGCTAGACAGAGAGGGACCTCGGGTAAGTATTAAGGGGGCTGTGGGGGGTGGCTGCACACAGAAGGCTTTTTATCTTAGTGGATAGAATGCATTAAGATAAAAAAACTTTCTGACTTTACAATCCCTTTAAGAATGGATACATTTTAAGTATATAAAATCCCTTTAAAGCCAAACTCCAAGTAAAATTTTGCTTTGTTTTAGATAGCATTGGAATGGGTTAGAACCTGTTTAATTTTGTTACTGTTGTCCTTGATTCCAATGGGGAGATTGTCCCTCATTCTGTGTCTCAGCGATATCCCTTTGACAACTGGACTAGAAATAAGGGCAATAAGTGTCACCAGGATAGGAAAACACACACGGTAATAAAAAACCTGACTGAAAAATCTCCCTTTCCACAAAAAAGATGCGTTTTTGCCGCTCTCTCTGGATTGGAGCACTTTCCCACCACTTTATTTTCTTTTGGCTCTCAGTCAATGGGACAGGAAGTGAGAGGAAATCTCCACACTGGGCACAGAGATAGTGATAAAAGCCCAAGAAAGGTGGTAACTCATTCCTACTCTATCTTAAGCAAAGCATGAAACTTTACTCCATTTTAGTGTCACTTTTATAGTAATAATTTAATGCCCAATGTTAGGGACATCACCACTGTGCTCTGCATT